>NC_134396.1:20486746-20802272 GCF_035582795.1 Mycteria americana | reverse complement strand
AGGCGCCTTTTCTGTACCAAGTGGTCTGAACCTGTGTGGCAGCAGCCGTGTCCTGGCTGTTCCAGGGTGATGGGCTGTGCTGCCCTGGCAGCTCCGGTGCTGCGGAGTGGTCTTCCCGTTCTGCCACCAACCACCAGCTCCGTTAACAACTGAACCTGCGGTATGGAAAATCCATTGCAAATTGGGAAAATCTTAGTAGGCACTAAAAAAAGCTATCAAAACTGATCATAGTGCCTTTCACCAGGAGGAAAGGGAGAGAGGCTGATGTGCCTGGAGTTCCCCAGAGAATCGGCTGTCGCTAATGAATCTGCATGGAAGCCGCTGGGAGCATCATTAGAGACAAAGAGATGCCGTGGGATTTGCCAGTGGGGACTTTCAGTGTGGAGCTCATGGGAGTTAGGCTGCCGTTTGCTATTGAAATGTAATGGCAAATGAGAGCCTGTTACCCTTGAATTCCTTTGAATATCCCAGACCTGGTAGACTTAGCACTGCTTTTTAGGTGTCTGCTTGTGCTTTGCATTATGCATGAGTGCCAGTGGGGGGATTAAATACAGCAGCTCTGCCATGTCAAATAGTTTTGGTCTGAAGTTGATGTGTCAGCTGTCAGTCCAGATGAACTTGGTATAAAAACTGGTACCAGTTATTATAAATAAATGCTAAAACCAAAACCTAACTCTGTATGTTATTTTCAGAGGAGTAATAGTTTTGAGAATCTTTAACATATTTGTTGCTAAAAGTGGCATAACTTTCTCTTCATTTAATGAAATTTTATTTTGTAAAGAGGGCCAACATGTGACACAGATCTCAGAAAGTCACAGCAAATTAGTTCAGTGTATATATGCAGTTTCTGCAAAATCCGTGTGGTGAGTTCCCCCCAACCCCCCCCCCCCCCCTTTTTGTGTGTGTGTGTGTATGTGTATGTGGAAACAGCTGGGAAGGAAAAAACCCTGAGTATCCAACCCGGCCTGACCTCAAAGCTGACCCAGCTTTTGAGAAGGAGTTTGAACCAGAGGCCTCCTAAGATCCCTTCCAACTTGAATTATTCTGTGATGCTGTGAAATTAGGGTCAGAGCTGGAGGAGAAAAACTGAGGGTTTTCTATTAAAAACACGGAGACTTGAGATGGTTTTTTTTGCCTGGAGTGTTTCCTAGTGCCTTGATAACGTCTTCCTATCTTTCCCATAATCATCACTGTGGGCACTCCAGGCTTACCTGAAGAGCTCTCATCCTCGGGGGAGAGAGGGTAGGGGTGAAGGAGAAAATCCGTGGCATTTATTTGATGTGGAAGTGCTTACATCCTATGACAACAGACAGAAGGTGAGAATCAGTGTGACTAATGAGTTGTTTACTTGGCTTTTGTGTCTGTCCCCCCCAGCAGCGTGGGCTGTGTTTATTTTGGTATGTATTGATCTCAGATTCCTGCAAATGCCATTGCTTTGTCCTTCATCTTCCGAGTAGTTTATGGGATGCCGCTAATCCTGTCTCTTAGTGCTACGGGAAGGGTAGGGTATGGTAGTTAGGATGCAGAATGCCACTTTTTTTCCATTTCCCGTACAACATTAGCACTTTTTTAGCCAGGTGCTGTCGTTTCTCTGAGTTTGGACCCGGAGCCGGTTTGGAGAACTGAGGTCCCCTCAGAAACGCCCGTGAAAGCTGGCCCCGCGTGCTGCAGGGCTGCAGTCTGCCATGCTGTTATATTTAGGTTGCCTAGAAAAGTATTTTTATTTTGGGGAAGTAGAGTGTCTCTGCAGTTTTCTGACACCTATCCTCATGGTACCGGAGCCAAACATGGAAAACGGGGAAAAATTTGGATTTGTTTTTAATGTTGGATTTGGCAGTATGTGTCTGTGTGCATGAGACAATTTGTGATTTTCTTCCAGAATTTGGTAGAAACAGCATCTAACTCCTTTTGAGAAAATTGGTGGGGGAGACAACAAGGAATGCCTGGGTTTTCTTTATTTAATGAAATGGTCTCAGCTGAGACAAAAATGAGAAAAGCCTGGACTTAAGTGGTATTTTGTGCCATGGTGTGTTACTGCTGGGCTGAACAGGCTACACGGCCCCAAAATATTGAAGTGCTGTCACAGATCACCTAATACCTGGCCTCCAGCCTCGAGCACATGCCTCTCTGCTGGGGAGCTTGACCAGCCCAACATTGAAAGAGTGGATTTTTCTGGTCTGCTGTTCAGTTTTGTCTAGGGTATACATGGTGCAGCTGAGGATCTGGCTCTGGCTCTTTAGGAAAGAGTTACCTGGAGTGTAGTAGCAGAAATACATTTTGCATAACTGAGAAGCAGTTAAAGGGTGTTTCAGTTTGCACGAAAACTCCAGGGGCTGGGATGTGGTGAGATGCTGACAGCCCTTGGCCACCGCAGAAGTGGGAGGGAGTGGGGACCTGGGAGTCTCACAGAAGACCCTATGGAAGGGTCTGAGCTCCAGCTCAGCTTCATTAAAGCTGTGGAAATCTGGGAATATTTTCTGCATTTATATAAATATGAAGGAAAAACCGTGTTCCTTAGGTGTAAATGAGCAAGAGGAAGGCTGTGGCCAGGTATAGCCACCTTCACTTGTCCTTTCTGTGCAAGGGGTGCAGGATCGAGGCAGTGGGCAGAGCCCAGCCCAGGCAGGAGGGGTGCAGGCGGGGGCAGCGGGAGCACTTTTGCTGGGTGCTGGTGATGTGGGTGCTGGTCTGGTGGGCGCGCTGTTGAGCTGAACACAGCCTGCCCGAGCATCGCTCGGCAGGTTGGAAGGGAGCAGAAGAAAGGGTAAGTAAATGCTGAATTTAAAGACAGGGAATAACACAAAACTCATTTTGTGGCTGGTATTGGCAGGTGAGTTACAATCACAACGAAGGAGGCTCATAAAAGGCCGATGGTCCTTATTTACCTGGCTCTTGATCCACGCTGGGTTCTGACTGTCAGCCGCGGTGCAGCAGAGAACAGGCCTGGAGAGGGGCTGGGGAGGTCCCCGGGGAGCACGGGGGAGCTTCCTGGCCCTCACTTTCTGGTAGCAGCCCCCTTTGCCAGCTCTCCTCTGCCTTGCTGTCTACATGGATAATTGGTTTGGTTTATTTATTTTTTTTTTTAGCATCCTCAGCTCTCAGAGTTCTTTAGTAAGCAGCAGCTGATGCTTTCAAGGCTGGTTCTGGAGGTTTCTTCCCTCTTTTGGCAGAGCATTTAAAGAGGAGGATTTCTCCCACCATTCTCCTGCTTGGGGCCAAGGGCAGCCCATTTCCCTGTGTTGCACTGGGGAGCTCAGGGCAGGCTTCTTGGCAGCTGTCGCTGCTCTGCATAACAGGAACCGGTGCTGGCTGGCGGGTCGGTCCGCTTTCCCCACTCTCCCTTCACCTGGGGCTGTTATTACCAATTCTGGCAGTTCTTGCACCCTCCCTGAAGCAGCTGCTCTCGGGGCACATCGTGCTGCTGCCTGCGATACCAGCTGGTCTCCTGGCTTCCAGCATGGCACTGGGCAGAGACAGCAGGCACCCTCCCCACGGGCAGGCCGAGTATGTCAGCCTGGGGACACGTTGTGCTTTTATTAGGCAAAGCCTATGTTGAGTGCCATCCGAAGCGCAGCCAAAACCAGCCCCTTCCCTCCTCAGTTGGATTAAGCACAACCTTTCCAGCCTGAGAAGCCACTTGTCACTCCAGTGGCAGCTGGGCTCTCACCTCCTGGGTGCTCTCCTGCTGTTCAGGTTCTCCGGATTCATCAGAATTAAAAAAAGGAAAAAAAAAAAGATAATAAAAAAGCAGGTAAACTAGCAATAAATCATTTATTTCGATAGTGACAGAATCTGATTTGTTTTTCCAGAACACTGACAGTTTCCACTGCTCAGCTTAGAGTTGTAACAGCTAATGAGAAATGGTTTGGAAACAGCTACTGGTTTAATTGGTGAAGCAATTACTGTTTAGTTTTGATGGTGGAAAATAACTGCATGTAAGGTGTTTCTTTTCTGTTTTTTTTCAAATTTGTAATTAGGCTTCTCCAATTATGTACTTCATAAACTTTGGAAACAGATCTTTCAAGTAAGTGCTTACTGCCTGGTATTCTTATGCACATAACTTTGTTAAGGTGAATAGACTCACAGAACTTAAAAGGAATATTAATGTGGGTAAAATTACCCTGAAATATAAGTGTTTAGAGGTTGAGGACCTTTCACTGGTAAGGCTCTTCTTAATAAATAAATAAAACTGAAGTATCCAGTTTCCATAAAGAAAAGCAGACGTAGGGTATTTCTGGTTTCTTCTGTTGCTGCAAATTGTAATCTTTTTCTAATATGGCTATCAAAAAGAAATAAATGCAAAAGTCGTCTTTAACAAAGCAGGGCTGTTCGAGTAAGTTAGGGAGTCAAATCCTGCTGTGTTACGTATTGCAGATAACTCACCTGCAATCAAGACTTACTCTGGATTTGCACCAAGATGGAAACTTGATCCCTTATATCCAGTGTAAAATAGTAAAAGAAAGGGAATGTGGGATTAATTTTCTTGACATCCTGTGTCATCCCACTATGACCAAGCACCACTTGTATATAAATTGTTGCCCTGGCCACCAACCCTGCAGTCTCAGCAGCAGGTATAACATACAAGTGGCTTACGCTGGGAGCCGAAGCCCCAAAGCCTGTTCGCTTTCCTCAGCTGTGTGAATATCAAAGAGGAGAAGACACTGGAGGCAGAGGCAGCGATATGATGTGTTCCCACATGCCCATCGCATAATCATCTCCCACCACTCCATATGCCCCATGGCGGGGAACAGCCGGGGAGCCTAGGCTTTGCAGGGTGCTAGCAAGCTTGTTTTGCCTTAAACTCCTGCTTCAGTGAACAAGACTGGTGAAAGGCACATGTGTCGGGGGAATGCCAAATGTGGGCAGGTGTCATTTTAAATTGCCACCGGTTAGAGCGACGTGGTGGGTAAAAAACCAAATCTCTCCTTTACAATGGATTTTCATTGCACGTACATGTGAGAAGGGGTAGGGACCAGAGCAGGCATGAAATGCCTTTTTAGCTCTTTGCATGAATGACCAAGGCTCAAAAGACCCCAGTGCTGGGTTTGCATGCTTCTGGTGTTACCTGTGCTGTGGGAGAGGTGCCAAGCTCCCCTTCTTCCTGCAGAGTCCTTTTTGCAGAGGGAAGAATGAAAAGTTAACTCTCCTGATGTAATAGCAGAAGTCGATCAGGCCAAGATTATAGTGAAAAATATTACAGCCTGTCCATTGTAGACTTTTCTCATCCCTAGGTACAAGGATACATGCTCACTTGTTATGCAGCTTGTTTTTATGGTAAAAATTGCTTTGCAGAAATAAAGATGTAGAAAAGCCAACTACTAAGGTGTAGTTCCTGAGGGCCTGAAGTGGTACAGAAAGCTGACTAGGGAGAAAACCCAACCGTGGTTATTTTTTTAAGTAGTGCACAGATCATCACAAAAGCCTTCAGAGCTCAATGCTGGAAAACAAGTACCTGATTCTCTGCATTTGCAGGAGAAAATTGGAAAGCTAACAAATGAAGATCCTTGTGAAATAATTTCTTAGTGTTTGGATGCAAGTATTATCTCCATGTCACACCTAAAGGATTGAGACAAGAATAGAGTAGGTAGTTTGTGCAAATAAATACACATAAACTTGGCAGAAAAAGCTGAAGGTTATACATCTGTTACAGACCGCAAGTGCCAGTCAAGTAGACTTTTAACTGGGTTTACTCAGTTGATTCTTTTTCATCCATTAAAGGAAGGCTTGCAAATGAAATTCTGTGTAATGATGGAAACTGTATTAATTTTTCAATTGTGTTATTACTAATAAAGGTACTAATTATGTGCTGTATGTTTCCCTCCAGCCCAACTCTGACAGCATTTATGCCTGTCCATTATTGTGTGTCTGGTTAGTGAAGTATGGGTATAAATTTCTTTTATTGTAAAAATAGTGACAGTGATCATCCCTTGGATGACAGTGGACAGACTTGAACAGATTTCAGTAAATTTGAGTAATGTACCTCTCACCAGGCTGTAGTGTAGTTTGTAGTACAGCAGTGTTTTCCTTTCTAGACAAATAAGCAAATTAGAAAATGGTGCCAATGAAAAAAATCAGAATTTGCGCTTTACGAGGACATGGTCATGGCAGAAGATGCATTGTCACATGTCCTTCTCTTGTGTGTTACAGATCTGAATGCATCACAGACCCAGGGTCCCCAAACAAGCATTCCAAATCAGGGATCCATCCAGCTGCCACGGGTAGACGCGCTGCTGCTGAACCACCAGCCTGAGAGCCTGCAGAACACAGAAAGTGGAGGCAGAGTAGAGGAGAAGATTGTTTACCTCTGATGGCTCATTTTCTAATCTCAGTAGCACTTTGGAAATATAATTGTGTTTGCTTTTCTAAATGTCCGTAGTTGCTCTCAGTATGTCCACATGGCTTTAAGGATAGTATTTAATATTCAATGCAAGGTTTTCCCCATGATAAATATAACAATTAAGTTATTTTGAAGCCTTTGTTTTATAATCTTTAATTTATGACATGATTTCAAATGCTTTGCAAGAAGCAATGGGTAGTAGGGGAGACATAACATTTTGGAATTGTAAAGATGCTACCAAGAGCTGTGAAAGCTGGTGTTGATTTTCTCTTGAGTCTTCTTTTTAAAAGGGCAAGCTAAGAGAGATGGGCCTGCTATTTGGGATTTCAGAGTATGGATCAGTAACCTTCTAACAGTTGTGATATAACATGAGAAGACAGCAATGTAAGAATGATGGTTATAGTCTTCACTGAAATGTGCTATGTGCCCTTAACTATTGGGTCGTTTTCCTTATCCCCTGGCTCAGGAACTGCTCAGAAGAGGATGTTTTTTATGGTCTCAACATAATTGCACAATTGTAAGTGTTTGTTCATGTCCCAAAGCTTATCATCATTTTGATACTACTGCCAGTTTCTGTGCAGAGATGCTGTAAATCAGTTTGTTATTTTATTATAACTGTACTTCATTTCAGTAAGTGCATTAAAACTTACCAGATGAAACCATCTCACTGGTCAAAAGAAAAGAAAGGGGAAAAATAGTAGGCTTTTAGTTAACTGAATCCTCCTGAAACTCCGCTGCTTTCCCATGTAGGAGCCAACTAGCTTCCTGCTTTCAGGTTCATGGGATGATCTGTGCATTAGGCAGTAAGAAACCAGGACCTGTTTTGTGCCTTTTTGTCTTTCAGAAATACTTGTACACTTCTGTCAAATTGAATAAATGTTCTGTGCATTTCTGCAAAACTGTAACTTTGATTCATTGTCACGTCCTCCAAAGAAGTTTGCAAACAGGAAGAAAAAAAATTAAATCTCCTGCCTGGTTTGCACTCTGCCCTGCTGCAGATGTGCCTGCCTTGGTGCAGTACAGCCACATCTGTGCTCCAGGCATCTCAGCTGGCAAAACCCTGGCAAAACCAAGGACGTGCCTATTTGAACAGGCACGGGTGGCCCCCTGGACTGGCCAGGTGCTGCTTAGCGTGGCTGGTGGTATCAGCAGTGGTGCAGCTGCACATCTCCTGGATCAGAGCTGCCTCACATCTGCCTAGCTCATGGGGCAGAGGAGCGCAGCATTGCCCCTGCCCGTTTGTCTGGGTAAGCCCCAAGCATCATATGGTTTCCATTTTAGCCTAAGCCTTGTGTTGTGCAAAATCTCTTGCAAGAGGCAGAGTTTTAGATAGTAGATGTTTGTCAGCAAGGGTCTCCTGATGCGGAGGATTCTCTTCCAGGGACCGGTGTGCTATTGGGAATATTCAAAAGCAGAGCTTTCTTGAGTTGCATCTTACTGGGCTACCAGACTAGCTGTTCAGTTGGTATCTTGGGCTAACAACTGAGCAACTGACCTCAATGAGCAGGACCTGTTTCTCAGCTGGTGTTAATTGGTGTGCCAGTGTCATCAGGGAAAGATTGGGCCTGCAGATGTATTTTCCAGTTTCTATTTCCAGCCTTCAAGACCCCTGCTCACCTGACAGCACTTCTTTAATATGTCACCTTATAAGAGAAAAAACCTTTTTATAATTTCTGGAAATGTTTTACCTTCTTTACATTTCACATTACACTAAAATTAAAATGGGTATCCAACCTCTCTTATGGGTCTTATAGTAAGGACAGTCCACAGCCTCTCTCTTTTACCAGTCAGCAATGAATTCAGAGTTCCCATCTGGACAGCTTTTTGGCAAATTTCTGAATAGGCAGACCAGTTTCTTGGGATGCAGTATGTCCCAGGATATGTGTATTGCCCAGGGACCAGCGGGAAATTGGGAAAAGCTGAGTAGTTTTCTCCACAATTACTCTCTGCATTTTATTATGCCTTTGCTGAAACATCTGGTACTGGTTACTGTCAAATCCAAGCTGCTGGATGGATAGCTGCTGTCCCAGCCCGGTGTGGGAATTCCTGTGTAAGCGTCTTGCCACTGGGAGAGGAAGAGAGGATACTGCTTCTCTCATCAGTTTTAATTGAGGGGCAGGGAGTCGAAAAGCGGCTGGCCAGGGCTTCAGCTGTTGTGCAAATTCCTTGAGTCCCCTAACATCAGGCAGCATCTTATTTTGCTCACCTGTGCTTACAGTAAAACTTCTGGCACTGGAGGAAGGCAAAGGCAGGAAACAGGTGGCCTCTAGATTTAGGTATTTTAATTGTAGAAAATGTTTACACTATTGGCCAGTATGGTCTCGGCAGGTGCTCTTTATAACAAGATGTACTGTGCACCCCTGAACTCTGTCCATTAGTTAGGCATTTCTTATTACTTAGCAGAATTTAAATGCAGCCGCAATGAGACTCAGTCATTTTAGCAGGCTGCATTTTCAGTCATTGCCAGGCATATATTAATGATTCGTCCTCTTTTTTAATTAGAAAAATATATTCAGAAGTTCTTTCCTTCACCTTTATGACATTATTTTGAAGTGGGCTTGTTTGCAAGGCCTGTTGTTTTTATTTTTAACTCATGTCATATATTGCGTTTTCTTTTTGCCATGCTTCTCAAGGCATCATGCCTCTGGAAACTCAAAATCGACTTTAGTCATTCATTTCAGTGTTTAAATTAAAGGAGCAGTTGCTGTACCACAAATCTCCACTGTACCGGGCTGGGCTTTCTCTTTATTTTTTCTTTTTTTAACTTTCTTCCATCATTTAACAAAGGGGGGATTTCTTTACTGTAATACCTATGCTTTGTCCAGCATTTTGTCCTTAATGTTGTTGTGTGCTAGTAAAGCTCTCATATCTAACAACTTCGAGAGATTTTTAAGGGAAACTTGCAACAAAGCTTTTTTCAGCAAATCTATAAAAATGGTAAAGAAGGAATTAATGAAGGGCTCAAGCTTACAGTGGGCTGGGTCCAGAACCTTGGATTTATGCATTCAGTCATTTACAGAATGAGGCCAGAATAGAGCAAAGGCTTCACTTGGCTGCTGTTTGTATTAAAGTAAACAACACAGCTGCATTTTTAAGAGATTTTTCACAAAGCTCGTCCATGTAATTTTCAAATGACTAAATTAAATACAGATTAGGCTCTCAACAAAACTCCTCAAAGATTGTTTACTAAAGTGATTAAAAAAATATCTGTTAATGTTTGTCATGTAAGGAACATGAATAATTTTACTTAGAGTGAGTGCCCTGTGGGCTGCATTAATTTATACGCCACCCATTTAGGTGAAAAAAGCAAGTAAGATTTTTTTCACTGCTTCTTAATCGAGTAGGTGCAAATTCTGTAGTAATGTACCCTAACGCTGGTAAACGCCAGCATAAAAGACCAACCTACTCATTCATGTTCATGGTGCTGTTCATTCAGAGAAAAGCAAAGAGGCTGTGCTGTGGTAAGTAATGCGTTCAACTTGCTCTGACTGAATTTTGAAATCAGAGCTGCAGATGAGGCATTTTTCCTTATGCATTTGATGACAAATGGGGAAACAGCGTGACTGCTCAGATACCTTCTAATGAACATTCTGTTTGAAAAGAATTCCAACCCCAAATCCTTCACATCCAAAGCCTTCACTGTGCCGAGTTTGTATTACAGAGGTAGAAACAGCATAGGTTGTGGGGCATTAGCATATTGTAACAGGTTAGATGTCTGCTCTTCCTTATGGAATTGCAGTCACTTTGTGACTTTTTTTGCCAAGGGAAATGGATGCATTTGTTGTTTTCTCATCCCCAGTAAAGATCTGCACGTAGAAGCACTGCAGAAGTAGCTGTGAATATTCTTGGTAATCTTAGTCGTAAGGACAGGTACATGCTAACCTCCAAAAAGGTTTTTCTGTCTCACTTGCTGCCAGGTTCTGAGATAAGACTGTGAGAATGGCCTGAATTCAATGGCTTGAATTTTGCATAAAGGCTCCCTTTGGCAGGCTGATGTGAAACCACAGTGTTTAATTTCTTCAATATAAAGGGAAAACCTCAAAGGATAACCTTGCTGGCGTTAATCTAAAGCGTTCTTATTAATACAGCCCTTTGCTCTGCAAAACTGCATCAGACAATGGACTACTAGGCTTCTTGTATCAGGAGATCACCAAAGACTAAGAGGATTGTGGAGGAACTTGCAAGTGTTTTGTGGGCATATGGTGGTGAAATGGTCCAGGTACGTCATCCAGGAATGTCAATGTTTTTCACTGGCATGCAGAGCAGTGCTGGCAGCAGCTCTATCCAGGTCAGTAGTTGGCTCCCAAATTCCCAGAGAGCTGTGTTTCCTATTGTGGGGATCAGCTGTGCAGAAGTTTCTTCCTCTTCTCCTTGCTTGCTAAGTCTCGGGCTCAGATAAGGATGTTCCCACCCCTTACATGGAAGGGCTCTGCCACAGGGAGATCTGCAGCACCTGCTGAATTCTGAGGTTGGGTCTTGAAATATCCTGAGTGGAGACCAGCAGGAGAGAAAGGAAACATGAAAAAGGCACTCTGGGTATAGGGGAGGCAGGGAGAGTGTCCCCTACCATGGGATGTTTTCTAGGCTCCTTCGTGGAACAAGCTTTTTTATTAGGAGAAAAAAAATCAGTAATTATCACACTACTTACTGTTTGTTAGACTGATAATCTGAGAACTGGTTGGATGCCATATTTTTTAAATCCAGTGCCAGATGGAGCGAGGATCAGATATTTATGGAAGTGACAGTGAAGCATGCACGTTGAAACAAAGAATTTCTCCTATGGAGACTGCTTAACAGACCCAAGGGAACTTTCTTATCGGCTTTCTGTAAAACTGCCAAACCGTGCCTACAGGAGCTATGCAGTGGTGTGAACCTTTCGCTAACCCAGGTTACCACTGCTGACAGCAAAGCCCTGCATGGATGAACAATCCCATGAACTGAAGATGGCTTGTCAAGACCAGCTAGCATGAGTCCCCTGCCCTGCTGTGCAAGTGAACAAACAGGACGCCAGCATTCCCTGTGTTCAGCTCATTGAGGATCTCGGGTCAAGCTGTAGACTTACTCGTGCTCCTCTTGAGTAGTGCAAGAAACATGAGAAATTGGTGTCGCTTCTGGTTAAAGTAATGCCTCACTTGAAATTAAAATTTTCCTCTTTTCCTACATGCACACAGTTGTCCTGGCACTGCTGAATGAATGCTACAACAAGCTGTTGTAGGTCAATTATAAACTCATCAAACCAAGCCCAATCCAGATACAAAGGCAGCCAAGAGGACAAAAGTAGCTTTAATAGTGCTGACTGAGCATCTCCTGCTTTCAGTCAGTGGAGGGTAACCATTCGTATCCCCTGGGGCCTCTCTCCAGCTTCTGATGCTGTTGACTATGTGCTACTGATGTCCCATATATGTAAGGAGCAAGGTTTCAGAGTGACAGTCAAATTTTCAGTGAAAAGGAAGACATCTGAATAAGTGAAATTGCCTCTCTGCTGACATTGCTTTCCTTTGCAGAGTCCCACATGTCCAGACGTGGTCTGATTTTAAACCTGTGTGCAGCCACCAGGTGAACTGACAAGGTGGCACGGACTTCATAAAATTATCTCCAAGTGCCTGATGCTTGAGTAATATCAAAACAGCTTGTATCTCAATGAAGGCTGGACAGTGTCAGTGCTGCAGGCGAAGGAAGGACTTTGAGGATCCAAAGCTAAGGTGTGGCCTCCTTTGAAGCACACATCAAATCAGTCATTTAGTTTGAGATCTGGCAGTGCTTCTAGATGCCCTATGGACAGAAAAAGCTTGCACATAGCTGTAGCTGTGAGTGATTCCTTTCCTTCTTCCAGATGGCTTGAAAACTCTAGCCCACCATGGAAATCATGTCCTGGCCTCCGCTGACCTTCCTTTGATATCTAGACTACAGCCATGCAAAATGTCTGGGCAGTAAGTCATGAGACTGTAGGAAATCCTGTTGCTGCTGGTGAATGCTATGGAACACATCTTAAGCACATCAGACTACCTTGAGTTGCTGCCCAGGCTTTCTGTAGGAAGATTTATCACGATAATTTTCTGTAGTTTTAAGTCCTCAGTAAACATCTAAAGCTCCGGACTAGAGGACATGGTTGATATTTTTCTATGTCTGGCACAGCAGAATTTTTTACCATCAGGTGAAACTCAGGGGTACAGGAGGCAAAGCTTGCTTGTGGCTGATCCACAGATGGAGAGTGAACTCCCTGAGAAACTACAGGTGCTCACTAATGTTGCAGGTGAGCTATGAGGCACGTTCCTCCGGGTGGCCCTTAACAGGAACAGTGGGTGCGGAAAGAAGGGTTCCAGCTCTGGACGGGTACGTGGCTGTCAGCTGGACGCTGCTGGCAGCTTGGTAATCCAGAAAACCTAGCTGTGGGAGGACCGAGCCATTCCATGCCGCTGAAGCTGATGCCACAGGTCGTGCTGGGAGCCGGCTGCATGCTCAACCCTGCTTTGTTGCACAGCAGAGTGGGGGAGTCCGAGCGTGGGTCAGGTCGCCCCCCTGTCTGGCTCTCATCCCTCCGTACCTATCTGGAGGTTGAATGGTTGTGTGCAGGCTGTGAAAGCTGGTTTACAGCCCTGGGAAACCACTCTTGGCATGTAAAATGAATGCTGAGCACTGAAGGGTATTTCACAATACAAAGTAATTATTGACAAAGGGTAGGGCTCATCAGCTGTTTTACCGGAAATCTTGGTTTGCACAGCAGAAACGGTTCCATTTCTAATTTTGACTCCAGCTGTTCTCATTTGATTTACAGCATAATTCTTCAAAGAGATCAGGATAACAACTTTCAAGGACAATATATCAGCATTGCATGAGACCAGCAAACAGAGGGGAAGCAGTTTAGTTTATTTGTAAGGGGTTAGTCACTTCTGCTTCTCCTGCAGGCAGGACGGCATTGGACTCTCATGAACTAAAAACCCCATGAGGAGGCTGGGACTCCAACATGCTTCTCAAATATTCTGAACATGACTAACAGAACATGGTTTCCAGACACCAAACTCAAAATATTCTTCCTTCTGGGAAATTGGGAGCTCAGAACATGTGGGCAACTGAAATTCCCCAAATGCAGTCCTTCCATGTATAATTTCAATTAAATGTAACTCAATTAGTGCTCACCACTTAATTTCCCGATTGTCTTCTGATAAGCAGAAACATTTCCCTAAACGTTGCTCAGATGTTTCCAGCCTATTATTTCTGCAACTTCTGTCAGCAATTCTGGGTTAATTACAGAGATGGGCCTGAACATAAAAGAGATCTGAAGGCCGTCAGATATTTGGAACATGCAGACCTGAATCCAAGCTTGAAAGACTCAGACAAAACGCTCTACTTCAACACAACGTTTTTCAAACTAAGATTATGAACTGTCAGACAAAGCAATATGGACTCAAAAGTAAGTGACTGGGGAAATAAACAGCACAAGACATAGTGGAAACCGCTTCTTCTGTTCAGTGTTCAGAGAGTCACCGATGAAAAAAATCCATATAGGCATTCTATGAAATTACATTATTGTGACAATAATTTGTTATTTTTTGGTTGGGGGCTTTGTTAACTGGGGTTTAGTATATAATTAAATTACTGGGTAGCTCTAGTGCTGAAAGTAAAGCTGAATATGATGGGCTGGGTTTAATATGGCGCAAGAATTTACAGTCAGGTAGAAGGAAGGCTTATCGCCATCCATGGAAAGGCTTTTTGTGAACTTAGGATCCACAACTGACAGAGGAGGAGTGTAAGATTGCACTGTCTGGTCCTGCCAGAGCTGCTAAACCCTCCTGGAGGTGCCTGGTCATGCCTCTAGGTCCATTGCTACGCCGTGATTGCCCCCCCAGCACAAAACCAGGATGCTCTGGGCCCTTTCCAGCAGGCATCTGGCCAGGGCTCTTCTCCCCAAGGGCAGAGGTGTGAGCGTGTGGGGAGGTGGCCCACAAGCCTGGCCCATGGTGGTGAGGATGGTTTCCCCATGCTGCCGGTGTCCCCTCTATGCTAAAATGGGGATTTCTTCTGTATTGCATAGTAAGTGTGCACTACACATATTACACAAGCAGCTTCTCATATATTTGGTGCTCTCTGTTATGTTGCCATTTCAGCTACTGTTAAAAGACATTTGACAAGGATATGAAGTAGTGCCTCCTGAAATGCAACATTTCTGTGAAAATTCAAAATTCATTTAAATTTTTACAAAGCACGAGGGTCAAGTGTGGTTATAACAACTAACAACATGTGTGTTGTTTAATCTTCAAAGCAAGTTTTACCTTCAGAGGTCCATAATTTACTCAGTAAATATTGTTCCTCTTACTTCAAAAGGAAGCAATAATTAGATTATCCCTGGACTCAGATTAACATTTAATTTGTACATACCTTCAGAGCAACATAGTTGTCTGCATACAATAGCAAAATAATTCTTTTCAACTCTGTGTGTATGCTGTCAGTGTTTAAAGTTGTAATTTAATACCCAGAGGAAAGATATGGCAGTGTATGAGATGCAAATACTCAGAGGTTTTCCAAGCCAACATGCCCTCCATCCACTTGTCACTGGTGCACAGTCACGGCCTGAAGCCGCTTGCTCCTGCCTCCTCCCCACTCGCTGTTATACTCAAGTCCCTTCTTGAGTCACTTGTCACGTTTTGTTTTGGTTGTTTTTGTTTTTTTTTCTTTTACACAGGGATAATTTGTGGGTTTACAGGATGATAACTGGCAGGTGTTATTCTGGCCCCATGCAGCACTCTGCTCCAGCCCTACCACGGGAGCCTGGCCCAAGGCACAGGGGTCCTCTGCCACCCCTTTCCACAGCCGTCCCTGGGGAAGGGGCTTGCTGGGCATGTGCGAGGTGGAAAACAGCACGGACAGCTTGTGCTTCCCTCTTTGAGACTGGCCTAAGAGGTTTTGTCCAAACAGCCTCACAGTGCCTCGCTGGCTATGGGAGAGGCTGGGTTGGCAATGGGTTGCTCCTGGCCTTTGGCCATCAGGACTGCCTTTGCCGGGAGGCTGAGACAAGATTTTCATTCCTGGGAAGCAGGGGGTCCTGCCACCTGGCTGGCAGAGCAGCCTGGCACCATCGTGGTGGAGACATCCAGTCTCCACTACGTTCAACGTAGCTACAGATGGTGCAGCCAAAAACCGAGAATGGGGATCCCTTACCCGCCCAACAACTGAAATAAGCAGCTCTTCCATTAGCTGTAACAGCTGCTGTTACTCCAGCCTCCATTAAAATTTAAATAATCAGGATCAGACCTTGCCAAAACACATGCTTGGAGCCTAAGCTGATAAGATAGCAGGACTAGAGAGATAGGAAATACACCAAGAAGATGCCTTTTTGCTATTGATATTTTCATAATCGCCTTTATGATACCAGTTGCAGGCACAGCACTGCAAAATACTCCTATTAATTTTCTGAAGCCAGGGAGTTTCTTTTAAAGGTAAAAAAGTGGTAATGGGCTTCTTTCTAGGCTTTCAAAAAGAGCGTGTCGGCTTTAATGTGTCTTAGCTTGAACGCCATTATACATTTTAATGAGGTAATGCATGAGAAGGGGTCAAGTAGAGCAAGGACTCGTTCTGTTCCCATCAACAATGACACTACATTGCTAACACAGAAGTAATTCTGTGGCCATAATTTGAATAAAATATGGACCGTAAGAAGCTCTATTGAATATTCCAAGTCAGGGGAGTCTGTTGAGCATCGTTGCCATGGCGACTGTGTGACGGTTGGATTAATTAAGACCTGAGCGAGAGCTGTGGAGTATGTAGTGTCATTTGTGCTTTCTGCTTGTAATTAACGTGTGTGTGTAGGGGGTGAGAAACAAGGGAAGAGAGAGATACCCACCTTAATTTGTGTGTGACAGCTTTTCAGGTAAAATGAATTATTGACATACGAAAAGTCATGCCTCTACACATCCTAAAAATACAGATTAAAAAAGAAAGAAAAAAGGGGCTGTCAAAATCAGCATCTAGCTGGGTCACCATGTTTCAAATGAAAATGCCAGAATCAAAGACACAAGCTTCCCTCCTTGTTCTTACAAAATTCAGGAATTCAGAAGAGCCGGTTCATCTGTGAAATAGATTAAGATTAAAGAGTAGCGTTTAATGTTAGTCTAGAAAGCTCAAACACATCATAGCTTTTGGGGGCATCTATATGCATACATAAATTTATGCATGCGAAGAGAGAGAAGGGATAGCTTATACACACGCATGTAAAGTTTAGGCCTCCTTGCTGTTTTACTGAAGTCTGTTGGGTACTGCTGAGCTCAAAGGAAGCACTAAAACACAATTTCAAACCCCTTTCCTCTCCCTGTGCTCAATGAGCATTTGCTCTATTGCTATAGCAGGACTTGAGATCTTTAAGATGGTGTTAAATTCTTTCCTCTTTGCCTAATGGTGAGGGAGTAGTGCCCAGTTCTCTACCGGTGCTTCAGCACGTGCCCTGAGCTTCACAGGGAAGGTTTTTTGGGCATAGGAACCACACATAGGAGCAGCACCCTCCAAAGGCGGAGGTGGACATGGTGGTGGGCATCTGCTCTTCCACCACTGCTCCTGTTCTCCGTCCACCTTCGCAAGGGGACATGGACAGTCCCAAATTTTCAAAGCCTCATCCAAAACCAA
This sequence comes from Mycteria americana, assembly GCF_035582795.1. NCBI lineage: Eukaryota > Metazoa > Chordata > Aves > Ciconiiformes > Ciconiidae > Mycteria > Mycteria americana. The sequence continues at coordinate 20,785,321 of NC_134396.1, read as the reverse complement.
GAGGGAGGAAAAAAGTCGTAAGCTATCCCATGGAAAAAACATTACCTGAACTTGGTCTTTTGAGCTTTTAGGAAGTGGGAATACAGTACTCCAAAGCAGCCACAGTTGATTTGTGAATAACTGGTTGCATTGGGACTGCAGCTGCTTAAAAAGAAATGCAAAAACTGCTCACAGTGTTTTCTGAGAGTATTTCATTGAAAAGAAATCAGCTTCTCAGAACTGCGCACATTTTCTACAGTGGAGGAAAGGTCTTTGCAGTGTTTCCAAGTGAAATTTTGCAAAAGCCCAACAGCTCCATGTTTTAAGAGGACGAGTGTCCAGCATTTCTTGATAAGAAAATGTGTTCCTACCACTCCTAGTAGTACGACAAAATTAGGCATTTTCATCTAAAGGGGTACAGGGCAAGAGCGAGGCTATTAACTTGCTGAGAGCTATTAAATAAAATATTTCTGTGGCACAATTCTCATCCTGGATCCTATTTTAAAAAATTATTTTCTAAGTACTTTTGGCAAAATTTCATACCTGAGTCTGCTGCTTATGTAACAATCAGGTACTTGAAATATGTATTTTTTAAAATAGAATTATTTGTAGTTTAAAACTCTCTGAATCATCTGTGTAACTGAGGAATGAAAAATGATGGATGTTTTTTTCCAGATTGTGAGAAATAACAGCCAGTCTAATGAATGCTGAAGTATATCTCTTTCCCAGGTGCTCAATCCTCTCTTTCTCTCTCCAATTTGCCTGCTAAATCTGCTGCATTTGCCACTCATTTCTTAATATTCAAGGATTATCTCAGATGCTCTCTTGGGAAATGTGGCTTCCTTAGGGTTATGGAAATAATTAGAAAAGATTACAGCCTGCTTTTTGAATGAGTCTAGATTTATTTCTGGTTTTCTTGCTGCTAATGAGAGGTTTGCTTGTTCTTACTTTGATTTAGAAAACTTTTTTGCAGAGAGAAAAGTACAATCTAATCCACAATGTGAAAAAATAAATCTTTGAGAGAAAGTTGAAAAATCAACAGAAATGGCTGAATGGTTTTGATCAAATGAATATGCTTAAATTAAACATATATAAATTTTTAAATAGAAAGGACTGAAATAGACTAGAGGTATCGATTCAGCTATCAAGTCACTAGGAAAAGGCAGAAATTAAATGAACTATCTAACAGGAGTGTCTCCAGATTTGTGATGAAATTCAAGTGAATTGAGTTCAAGTAAATTTGCTCTTGTCTCTGCCCCAATCCTGAACCTTTAAGCAAATGAAACCTGTACAATTTCTATAAGTACATGTAGACTTGTTTCTTTAGACATGTAGAACAGTTTCATCCAGAGTATACTTTCCTATTATACTACTCCAGACTTCCCTTATATAAATAGTTTCTGAACATGTGTATTTAGTTATCAGCTACTTGATTTCAATGGCAATTTAGATGCTTTCTCAGTTTTAGGTAGATGCCCAAATATAATTTTTCCCCCGGCCCCTGCTCCTTGACTCTTTGGTTTTGTATGTTGTTGGCTGATCTTACAGTTATTTGCCATCTTTTTCTGTCAATAACCATTTTCCCCTTTCATTAGTAATACACAGTGAAATGTTGCTATGTTTTTATACTATTTACATGAAAGCCTTCCTACAATTCCTTATTAGACCACTTTCACATACCATTCTCCCTTCCTGGCCTTCAAATTAATCTTTATTTTCCCTGAAGTCCTTAATTGTCTGTCTTCTCTAGTGAAACAATAACTAAATGAAAACTCTTGAAATGATCTTTTGTATCTGAAAGTTCTTGGAATATGCCTACACCAACCAACACCATTAAGAGCCTTCAGCTAGGTACAAATCAACTAGCTGGACGCTAGACAAAATGTAGCTGTGACAACCTCAAGCCCCACATGTGCTAAACTCCTTGGCAGGGAGAATGACCTGTAGTGAATGCCATACAGCTGCGTCTGAAGTGTTTGTGGTATCCAAGCTAACTTGCTGAAATAGAGCTTGGGCATTGTTAAGGCATTTTGCGTCTTCCATGTCAAAAAAGCCCAGGGCTTTCTTAGGAGTTGTTTGGTGCTAAAACTACTGAATAGGGCAGGGATAAGCATTCATGTTGTGTATTTATGCCTTAATTTCTTTGCCTAGCACTTATTACCGAATTTATGACTTGACTTCTTTAGCAAGGCTTTTGATATGGCTTCTCCTATCACTTCTGAAACCAAACTGGGCAGGGTATTTGTCAATAAAGATAAATCAAAATCTTGCATCTGTGCTGGAGTAGTGCTAGACAGCAGCAGAGGCTGGAATCTGGGGGATCCAGACCCAAGGGACCTGGAGACCCAGAAAAGGAGTGGCGGGCCCTAGTGGACCAGTCAAGCTGAGTCAGCAATGTACCCTTGCAATGAGGAAGGCAGAGCTGCAAATTCAGCAGTGTTAGCAAAAGCATAGCCAGCAGGTCAAGGGAAGCAATTATTTCCCTCCATTGGGTACTTATGACACTATTTCAAGGATACTGTGTCTAGCTTGGGGACCCAGTACAAGACAGTTATTGGAAACCGGAGTTTGGGGGTCCAGAGGAAGGTGGAATAGATGCCATACAAGAAGAGCCTAAGGCTACCACGATGGCTTAGTCCATGGAAAAGAGAGCTGAGCTGGGATCTTACTGCTGCCTTCGCCTGCTTAATGGGGGATATAGAGGAGATGGAGCCAGACTCCTCTCAGAGTTGCCCAGTGAAAGGACAGGAGGCAGCAGATGCGAATAGCAGCAAGGGGAATTCCTACTGCATTTAAAGGAAAAACTCTTCGCCATGGCGGGGGACACATGCTGGTACAGGTTGTGCAGAGAGGCTGTGGCATCTCCATCCTTGGATATTTTCAAAATGTATATAGCCAAGACCCTGAACAATCTGACTTAACCTGGGCTTAGCCTTGCTTTGAGAAGGAGGTTGGACCAGCCACTTCAAGAGATCTCCTTCAACTTAAATTACTCTCTGATTTTGTAAGAATTAATATTAAATCTATCCTGTCCCATCCTGTCTACCAGCATATAAAAGCTTTATTGTCTGCATTGCTCCACTAGAGCCTTGGTATTTCATTTGGGTTTTACCCCCTCCTTCATTCTGATTCTGACTTAGAAGGCATATGAGAGATATTTACTGCTGTGAACAGACAAGTTTCTACTCTTATTTCAAATTCCATACTCTGCAACTACACAGAATTATTTTCTATCAATACAATTCTAGTGGTCACCATTCTTTACCCTGGATTTTATTACACACTCACTGCTCTCTGTAGGGGACGATATGTAACTGTGTTACCTTAAGTATAACACAGAAAAGGAGTTTTGCTTCTCCGGATTATTTGTTTTGTTTCACCTTTAATTTAGCTGATCTTCTGCAGGCAGTAGGTTCAGGAGATGGGCTGGAATATTTTTCCTTAAAATATTCTTCTTGGACTGAAGAACACAAGCCTTGGCTTCACATGCTGTCTAGAAATAATACCTAAGGCAATCGAGGATCTGAAACATGATAAACATCAGTCCACATTGTTTCAGTTGTTTTTCAAAGCTACAGAATAAAATCTTAGCTAACATAGAATTTGCTGCTGAAAACCTGTGATCTTAATATGTATTTTTGCACACAAGCTATGATACATACTCCAAGCAATTTGTGTCTCTTTTTTATCATTTAAATCCTACTAATTATTTGTAGAACACAGAGGATTGAATTTCAAGTTTGTTCAGTTGCACTGATGTGTAGTTTGAGGTTATGTGGGGTTTTCTTTAAGCTTTTTAAGAAACCCATTGAAATGAAGGGGAAGAGTCGCATTGGCTTTAGTGGGCCCAGGCAAATGGAACATTTGGGAAAGGTGCCAGCCAGACATGCATGTGGCTCGCTATTTGCCAGGGACAGAAGCACTAGTGGTGCAAAAGCCATTGCCAGACCACACGGCACGTCGCCCATGGGGGTTACGAAGAGGGTAGGGGCGTTTAGCCCTTCTTCCGTGAGCTCACTGGGGCTGCGTGGGACTGCCGCCCGCAGCCACGGCTCGGGGGGGGACGAGCATCTGCCTCCCAGGCGCAGCATGGAGATTCCCAGCTCCCATCTGGAGTTAGCAGAAGGGGATGGAATCGTATTATCTAATGACCAGCCGGGCAGCATTCGAGGCATTTCTTTCTCAAGGAGGTTAAAGTGTTTGGCCACCACTGCTGGGGCTGGTTCAGAAAGGCAGAGCCTGAGAGCTGGATCCAGCACCGTGCAGCAAAGCAATGCCAGGTCCTGCATGCTGAGTGTTAAGACAGCTTCTGGGGAGAAATTTTTTAGACTCCTCCTGCCACGGTGTGCAATTTCTACACTGGGATTTAGCCCATGGGCATTGGGAAATGCTGCGAAGGGTCAGGGCATGCCAGCAAAGACTCCAGCATTTGGGTACTGCGCTGTTCTTAGCCAATGGTTTAAAGACAGGCTGTAGGAATGGATGCGGCTGATTAGTAAATAATAGCAGAGAGGAGCCAATGAGCTTTCTGACAGACTGAAAGCAATTAGTAAAATTTCTTGGAAAGTCAAATCACCTCTGATATTCCTTGGTATGAAGAGCAGGATGTCAGATCTGCGGTGACCTGAGATGATGTATTACTTCATTTGATTGATTATCTTCTCATTAATCATGGAAGCTGGGTTTTTTTTCAGCCTTGCTAAAGGAAAGAGAAAAGGCTAAGGGGGGCATGTCTGGCATCTGTCACATGTGAGGATGATGTACCCATTTGTTCAGTTTCTTAAATGTCACCGCTTCTTTTGATATTCTAGTATCAGGATCTGAGTGACTTTCCCTGTTGACAGCCAGAAAAATTATTTGGAAAACAAAAGCAAATGACAAACTTTAAAGATTCATGGGAGTCTGGCCAGCATAGCTGCATGCCTCTCCCCTCCAAGCCCAAGTGGACTAAAGATGTGACAAAGGTAGAAAGATGGGAAAGTGGTTTAGTGATGTGGTGTCATTCAACCTTCCATGTGCTAAAGGGAAACGAGGGACCTCATGGTTTCAGCCTTTCTGTGGCTGCAGAAGGGCAGGAAGGGAGGCGTCTGCCTCATTCCTGACTCATCCTGTCCATTCCTTGTGTGACCCTTCTCCCACCACGAGTGCTCGCTGCCTGCGGGAAATAGCGGGTATGATCAATGCCCCTTCAGGTTGCAGGCTTACCTGGATGTCTCGCTGCAGAGCCAAACTGGGTGCAACTGCAGGAGCAAGGGAAGCTCATTTCCATTTTAGGGGTGGGAGTTGAGGAAGCACCGGTTTACTAAACCAAACAGTGACAAAGTTTTCAGCAGCACCCATGAGCGATCTCAGAGGTCTGGTCGTATTCATCATATGGCCATGCAGCCAACCCTTCCCAAGCACAGAGCCACTGGGAGGCCATGAACGCTGTATGCTAGAAAAGCAAGGGCCTGGGAAAGTTGTAATGGAGTTCCTGAGGCCACCGAAGGGCTGACAGCCAGGAACTCTTCTATATGGATTTCCCAAGACTCTCCGATCTGCCTGACCACAGCCTAGCTCTTTGGCATGCCAGACTGCAGCAATTTTTCAGGAAGCACAGTGATAAGGTACACTCTGGGAAACAATGAATTCAAAGTCCAAACTGAGGAAGTGCAGCTGTGTCCTTTCACAAAAACAGGTGCATTTTACTTATATAGAGGGAATACATATAAACAAACAAAAAAAATCAGAAAAAAAGCAGGCTTGCAGCCAACATCAACTCTCCTGTACCTCCACCAGCTGCAAGGATTTAACCTGCTATTTGCAGAAGAGAGCTGACGCTTCTGACTGTAAGTGTTCACCACTGTGCTAATTCAGATCAGTATTGCACTGGGTCAGCTGGACCTGCTGGCAGAGAGGGGGCATGAAAATTCAGATGTGTTGCTCTGTCTGTCTATCTATCAATGTCTAAACACATCTGTATTTGTCTGACCATATTTCACTGAGCAGCTGTGGGACCGGAGTCTTGATTATACTGGAATAAGCCCGCAACTGTATCTTTGACCTCAATGAGGTCATACCCATCTACACATTGGAGTTGAGAGTGAGATTTTTGTCCCAGTAATTTGTCACTTCTCAGGCTACCTCCTGTCACCCCATGTGGAAGACATGAAATAGTAGACTGGTATCTCTGCCATGCTGCTCTCCCTCAGTAGGATATCGCTTGGGGAATTTATCTTAGGCTGTGGAAAAAAAATTAATGATAATTGTTTCTGTTTCAGCAGTTCTTAGCTTTGTTGTCTTTGAACTGTGTCTGGAAACAAATACCTTTCTTCTTTATTTTCCTCTTGGGACTGTCAGTAGATCTGCTTTCAGGTGGTTTAATGAGAAACAAGCCTCTGTCGACAATGTTTAAGGAACATGATTAATTGCTTGAGTCGAGGGCTGCAGCATGCCTCCATCTAATACCTAGAAAAGCACAAGTCAGGGGCAGGACTGTGCCCGTTCAGCAGTGGGGCTCTTCCTGGGCACAAAAAAAGCCCAAACCACCCCGAGCTCTAAGCTGTGACACTGCAAACAGGCAACTACTGCCCTGTTCGGGTCCCATCACCACGATCTTCTTTTGCAGACTTGACACCTGGATGTTTCTTTGCCTTGCAGCCTTGGAACTGTAGCTGCATACCGAGTGTCCAGGGCAGGGTGTGCCGGGTGCTTTGCAGCAGCTTAGCCACAAGGAAGTGAAAAGCAGCTTAAAAATCCTGTCTGCACAGAGAGGAAATGCAGTCCTTGGCTCTTCCAACTCAGCTGAAAGGCAGGAGGGGAGGGTCAGAGCAAGGGCTGTAAGTCTATGTGGGTTCAGGGATGAGCTGAGTAAGCTCGTGGTCCTTGATCACCAGGATGCGAGGCTGTGTTTCCGCTCAGGGCTGGGACCCCCAGGCTGTGGGATCATTTCTGTTTGCTAAAGCAGGGCTTGGCACAGCCCTACAAAAAACTGCCATGGCAGCAAAGAAGCCTGGCACCGGTTTGCCCTCCTCACCAGGATAACTTAAGAGACTAAAAAGTCCTGGAAAATACTAACTGTAATTTGATGATCATAGAGCCTCAGAGCATCTCTTCTGCTACCCTTGCTTTGTTGATGCATGATTTTCTCGGTATCCCTGAGGTGGAAGAGAGCCTTTGAGAGCCTTAGGAAGGGTCCTCGATGATTCAGAGGCCTCTTTCCTCCAGGAATCAACTCCTCTCAATCCGTAACAAAGATTTTCCACACACCAGGAGCCGAGTCAAAAGTGCTGGGAAGTACTGGTAGGGCTTGAACATATTCTGACCCATCTCCTTGCAGCGTGCATGCCTGCCCTGCATCTCAGCATTTTCTTTCCATTTGGATGAGTGCTCTTTAAATTCATTTATCAGTTTTCCCCCTCATGTAATAACATGGCAAAATGGCTTAGTGTTTGCATTTGATTGCTGGCCTGGAAAGTGAATGGCCGGTTATGATGCTGCTGGGTTAAAACTGTGGTCTCAGATTGTCAGCAGAAACATTGCCACTCATTTCCATGGGCACCAAGTCTTTGCCATTGCCTGAAAGGGAGTGATAAAGACTTGAGCTGGATCTGGTCGGCTCCTGGTTTTGCAAACCAGCTTCCAGCCTCTCAAGCCAGGCCAGGTTTGTTCCAGCACGAGGAAGTAAGTGTCCCTCTCTGTGCTACTCTGGGAGCTGGGGCTGAATCAGAGCAGCGCTTTCCAAGCAACAGGAGCTCCCAAATGAGGCAGATAGATTGGGAAAATGGTAATCCTCACTGGAACAACTGGAGAGAGACACGTTTAGGGCAAAAATCTCTGTTTAGTGCTCTGCACATGGTTAAATAATTGTAAGGGACGAGGGCATGAGTCTTTACTTTTACCATAACTCTGTTTAGTTTTCTTAGGGCCAGTCTGAAATAATTTAGTTGTTATCACCACACCTGTTCTGCTTCAGGAAAAAAAGAGAAAGCGGTAAGTCTGCAAAGATTTGCTGTTATTCACATTCGATTACTGGATGGACAGCATAATATGAGGCTTAAAATGAATCATCTTGGCCAGTTTGAATTGGGGAAATGTGCTGAAAAAGGGGCTACTGAAAGGGCAACATTTCTCTCTTCTTTCTGCCAGTAAGTACTGGCACTAACTGCCATGGAAAAGCAGGGACTGTTATGAGGGAAATGCAAAGGCCGAGAGCTGGCAGGAAGTGAGCAGGGGAAAAAACCCCAAGCATTGGGTCTGAGGGAAAGTTGTGGCCAACACACTGTGTGTCTCAGTTGTGCTGGATTAACTTACCCTAGTGACTTATTGCACGGTATTTTAAAATCAGAAATTATATTGCCAATGCTACTGAAGCACGCAGTAAGTTGTTCGGAGCCACCTATAGAGTTTGCTTCATTCACGGGGCATTCATTAAGACTTAGGCCTGCAGTAGTGATTCTTAGATATTTATATCTGATTCATTCACCTGGTTGTATCATATAGTTATTTACACTTTTAGGAAGAGTGAGCTCTGGCTGTAAAACATGTCACATCAGGTTGGTGAGGTTTTACATTAATTCTCTTCTTTCATTGCATATGGACTGCAGAAAGCTCAGAAATCAAATCCATGAATATATATATTATTTCTGTATGAATTATATCCCCTGTAAATGGTATGGCATGCTTACAAAGCTTTGATTACTCATCCCACCCCGAGCTGAGAAACTGCTGATCCCCACAGAGAAAAGAGAAGACTTTGAAGTCTACCAACATTGGCATGTCATAGAGTAAATGAACCTGAAAGAGAAGTGCAAGTCCTTGCTTCTGATATAGTAGAAAGCTGGCAAGTTCCTACAGATTTTTACTCCCAGATGACATCAGTTTCTCTCTGGCAACTTGCAGCTTGTCTAGCACTACAAGATAAATATAGCCATGCCATGCAGTGCTAGGACTGCGCCCATCACCTCTGAAAGTGTCTTCCCATCTTCCTGTTCTTAATCCAGGAAATCAGCAAACTGCAGAGCAGACGATGTACGAACCTGCAAGGGCAGATCTGCAACCAGTGTGCATTGGCGTATCTCCCATATAGTGGAGACAGAAGTTATGCTGATTTATACCCTTTGAGACTCTAGCCCAAGGTAATGGCATGTTCCCTTCTGACTTCAATAGGAGCAGGCGCTGGTTTTGGGAGCGAGGCTTCCTTCCACTAGAGGAAAAACACAGCTGGAACATGAAGTCCAAGGGAGAGAAGCATCAAAAGCTGCCTCAACAGCAGCGGTTAGATTTAAACGCTGTGCACACCTTTAATGTTCCTAAGAGCCAGGTTTCAGATGTGTAAGTGCATTTTTTTGTCTGATGCCAAGAAAACAGATGTGAGAGTTATTTCCTAATAGCCACAGGCAGCATCACATGACTAATTCAGCATCTCCCAAAACTGGGTGCCTGCCTAGGCGTGTGAGGGAAAGGTGGGAGGAAATCGTCCGGGTATGTACATTCCTTGTGGTAAGGCCAATTTAGTCAGCGAAGCCCATGACTAACAAATACCAAGCACTCAAGATCTCAAGTTATAAAATCACAACACCTTGAAACCTGTTGATAAACTTTTACAAAGCCTGTAATTTTGGATAAAAAGGGAGCGTTATAGGGCTCAGAAACAAAATTTCATGGTGGCCAATAGGTGTGCACCTTAGATGTTCTGTTTTGGGATTAAGCCATAGCAAAATCCCTCTTAGAGAGGAAGTATGTTCTGCCATTCTAACCTGTCTAAGTAGTAATGCTAAAAATAAGTAACCAGCCTCTCTCTGCAGGTTGTTCTTTGTTTTGTAATTGCCCTGAAACTGATGTGAGAGTATCTGATGGTACCACCTGCTGGCACGCAGCTGCAGGAGGCGATCACACTCAGAACAAGCTACCTCATAGGCCATTAAACTAAATTTTTTCATTTTAAGAAAAAGTCTTAACACTAATGATGGAACTAGAACATCTTCCTCTGATTCCCTCGTAATTTGTCATCCCCTAGTTACCCAGTGAGGTACAACCTTCAGGGGATGCTCCTGCTTCCTCGTCAACTTTCTGCAGTACCCTGTACAGCTCTGCTGTTGGCTGCCTTCTTGTTTCTCCCTGCCTCTTACCTCTGAGTAGTCGTAGCCAGGAACATAAATTTAACCTGGTCAGCTCTGCAATGTTTCCTGAGCTACATTTGTGCTGCAGAACCACCTCCTTTAGTCCAAGCTAAAATTTTGGCTAGACCTCTTTAAATCTCCTTTTTTTCCATGGTATCCTGCAAAGACATGACAGCTGCTAGGTTGCCAGTGGGCCACAACCAGTTGACCAACACTGTCTTCTTGTTTCTCTGTACCCAGCATGTATTTCAATGTCTCTTGTCTCCTGTTGTCATATTTGACTTGCTTTGGGATAAGGCTTGTCTGTGCTAGCTGTGCCCACCAAATGGCTCTCGTTTCAGGATTGTGGCTTACAAGCGGTGCAGTAACACAAATAGCAAATAACCATAGAGTAATATTAACAATGCAGTTGAAGTGTGTGTATCTAATTTGTATGTCAAACTAACTCTGAGAAAGTTTATTGATCTATATTTGTGTAAAAGACAAGGTACTTTTCACTGAAACTCATTCATGAGAAGCGTAGTCTATACAGTGTTATGTTATGCTCACAGGCATATGGGCAAAAATATCTCACCTTAATGCAAGAGTAAAGCTAAATGCTTTCCCTTTGCTTTTTTTCATTGTGCAATAAAAATGAGATATATATTCACAAATCAAAAATACACCTGATCTGATCTGGCAGATCATGCTTCATAAATGTTTTTGGTCTCATAAAAAAAAAGTCCCATGCAAATAGCTGATAAAAACGTTGCAGTGGCTTCAGTATTTTTCACTGATAATAGACTACAAATTCAGGTTCCTGTAATAGCATCTTTCGGTCAGCTAGCTGTTGAACTGCCTGTGGTGTAGAGCTGTGCTATCTTTTATTTATTTATTTATTTATTTACCTTTTTGTTCTATTAGTTAAGCTATGTAAGTCCCACTAGAGAGTCAAATGAAAAAGACAGGTTAAGAAATCCCACTGATGTCTGGAGTCTATGGCCTTTTAGGCAAAGATGCAGTTAATATGCCAGGACTGCTGCAGCAATTTGGGGAACCCCTTTGTACAGCTGGTGGGTCCTGACAGGTACAATGAGATTTGTGCCCTGGGAATTACTGTACTTGTCACTGCACAGACAGGCAAGCTGGGCCAAGTCTGCACCAAGCCAGAGGTGATGGCATGAACCGCTGTCATCACCTATAGATGATGAAGGGCTTGGGGACGGTGCTTTTGCCAAAGCTGGGGGGAGATGGCCCTTCTTGTTGTCTGAAGGACTGGAGAAAATGAAAAATTATCAACCTGAAGACAAAGAGAGACAAGCTAAAAAATATCACTGGGAGGGACACAGGGGAAGCTAAGGACATAGGCAGGTGTGGGCTTGGTGGCCATGCAAACTTGGCTTTGGGTATCATTCTAAGCTGGAGAAGTCAGACTCTGTTAGAGACCCAGGGATCTCTGAGGAGAGGGTAGCTGGGTTGGGGGATTTTACAGTTAAGGGGTATGTTATTTTTTCTAATGACATATGATCTCTTGTGTTTTATTTTGTAAGGAAACAGAACAGTGTCTTTACACAGCCTCTGCAAAGGCTATTTATATCCGCATGTCTGCTTGCTCTTCTCTGTCCAAGGCTTCACAAAGATATTTTGTAGGACAGAAGATTCAGCCTTTTGGGAGAGGATGCACTTATACTCAAGAGCCAGGACTGCACCTGAGGAACAGAAAATAGGAAAGGGGCTGCTGAGCACATGTTGCACTGTGGTCATTTGCCAGAGGCCCCAGTGTTAAAAGGCAGGTGCCTAGACATGCCCCAGGTGCCCACAGACCCCCTGGGAAACAGGGGTTGGATCTCTGAGTAGCTAGGACATTTGAACAGGTGCCATCACAGCTGCATCATTCCTTGCAAAGCTGAGTCATTACCCGTCTCATTTATAAAAGTGGCTACTTCAGGAACATGTGCAGCTTTACCCCATTTAAATAAGCAAACTGACATTTGAAAGCAATTGTATCTGCTTGTGTTCTTGCCCTGCCACCCCATTGCGTACCCAGCGGTAGATTAACGCGCACAAGTCGAGTGGTCACTTGTGAAGAAACAGACTGTGCTGCTGTTCAGCAGCTGTCATCAGTTAGTGGTATCTTGCAAGAGGCAGGAGACTGAAAAGCAAAGTTCATCAAAGGAGAGAGGTGAATGTGGTGTTAACATCCTTCATGGCTCCTTTTTCTGGCCTTCCTCTTGGGGCCATCTCTGCAGAGCTGCCACATCAGTGTGCATGCTCTGCGAAGGACCATAAGGTGGTCTTCCATGTCCCTCCCAGCTCATAGCCCTCCATACCCTTCTTGGAGCCCTGATGAGGGAGGCAGCTCTTCTGCAAACCAGCCAAACAGGTTGGTTAGTTTAGCTCCTTCTCTCTTAAGTCCCTTTTAAAATATGTCCATGGGTGATAGAACAGTAACTCACACATGTTTGTTGTAACCCTGGGGGTCTAAAGGCATAAGCAGGGCTTAGGAGAGAAAATACAGTGAGGCTGCCTTGTAGGGGACTTTCAAATGAATAATAATTTTGATCAAACACAGAGATCACCTCCCACTGGGTTTTACCAGTGTGTTTTAATCCTGAAAAATAGTAAATCCATAGAGAAGCCTGTAAGTGTAACCAGTGCCGTTTGTTCTATCTTGGCCCAGAAACACGTCATTCTTTTTAAAGGAGATGCCTTTATTTTGGATCAAAACTCAGAGGTTTCTTTTAAAAGTACTGCAGTGCCCTTGTTTAGGTAGCAGGTTTTTTTTCATGCAGTGTGTTTCATCATTTCTGCTCTCATGCATCATTTTTCAGATCTTCCCTCATCAAATTACCACAGCTCTAGGGGTCCTGAAGAAATGAGAGTAATCACTCACTGTAATTAAATGTTTCATATTTTATTAGATGCTGCATGCAATATGCAGCATGGAGATCTCATATGAAGCCTGCCATATCTTTATATATCTCTCTCATACACCTGATTGAATCAGTCAGGGCAAAGATTTATTTCCCTCGCAACTTTTGTGTTGCAGATGATGTAGTGTATTGTGTCAGGGAGGCTTTGTCATCCGAATTGGCAGCTGCCAAGAATGGCCTCACCTGCATCTGAGCATGAGGTAAAGGGAGGCAACACCAAGTCATGTTGTATTGACAATGGCCTGCTCTTCTTACCAAGATGGAGATAATAAAAAAAGACTGAGGAGAGGCCCACAAAAGCGCAGACATTTGCAGTGCATCCTGGTATGGCCGGCAGTCCTCAGTCAAAGCTTTGAACAGCTCTAAAAGGGAGCTTTGTTTCCTTGTCCAGGGCTCAGTCAGCCAGGCTAAACAATTAGCATTGTCCATGTTAAGTTTCAGAAAGCTGTCAAGAAGTTAGGAGTTTGGCATTAAATTGTATCACTGGGAGGATTTTGTGGTCTCATCTTTCAAAAGCTGAGGTGTCATTAGTGAATTTATGGGGGTACTTTGGACGGCAATTTTCACTGTTGAAACATAAATTATTGAAAAGCCTGAAAGAACTACCTCAGAACTAAACTGCGTAAGTGCCCACAACCAGCAACTCATAAAGAAAGGAGAGAGAGTGATGCTGGTTATAAATGCCTCATCTCCTGTGTTGGTCCTGAAGGACCTGCTCAGGAGCTGCTGGGAAGTGATGCTGTTGCTCCAGAGGGAATGAGGCTCTTTCCCACATTTACTTATCTCTTTGGATGTGTTCTTTGATTTCCAGATCTATTTTTCTTTATCTCCTGCGTGGAAAATAAAAAGGGAGAAACACTGTAAGAGCCATGTGAAATGTATTTATTGAAACCCTGACCTCCAGAGAGAGATAGAGGAAACCATGCAAGCCGCCCTGTAAAAAAACAGAATAATTTAATAAGTTGCAACAGAGCAGGAAGTTCAACAATAACAAAAAAAAGGGAGCCACAACTATAAAATTCAGAATGAAAACAAAGAAACCACTTGAAATACCTATTCCAGCACAGAAGAAGAAATAAAAAGGGAAAGAACAACCATAAAGGAGATATATTAAAAATGACCTTAAACATAATGTTGAATCTATACCACCACACTAGGTTGCTTGAGACCTGTATTTTGAGACTTCAGCGCATTAAGCTCCGGATATTGCCTTGGAAACCTGAGCTAGTATTGTGTACTTGTTCAACTGTGTCCACATCATTGCTCCTGAGGTCCAGTGTGTGCTAGCAAGAGGGCGAGCCTTTTCTTCTTTGTGCACTGCCTAAGTTCTCAGTCCTTCTTTGCAGCAGAGGAGACAGTCATCATTTAATTACAGTGGGCTGCTTGAGTTGCAGGTTGCCAGTATCGTTAACAAGCTGGTTTCCCATGATACTAAATAGTGTAGTCCTGAGGACAGGGCTGAACTGGGAAGCAGGGAGCCTGCCTGCTCTACCCAGGCATGCCCTTGGCCTGTTGTGTGACTATGGGCACGTTGTGCCACCTCCTTAACGGGATATGTGCTATTATTGTGCTACGTACGAAACACACAGAGACATATATAAATATGTTTTGTGTGTATCTATGTGTGTGTATATACATATGGATGCATGAAGTGTTATATTTTTTGCCTTCTTGATGCTTAATGCAAGTTGTTTGTATTAATGGAAAACCAAATTGCACAGTCCATTTTAATTTTTATTTTAAACTTAGTAGCTCTCTTGAGATGAGCAATACTCAGGAGACACCACACAGCTACAGGACATCCCCTAGATATTGCAAATCTCAGCAGCCATCAGATCATGCCCTCCTGCAGCCCTGATCCACACTCCTGCGTGGGCTAGTGCTGGCTGGAGGGGATGCCATGCTCCAGCGAGGTGGCACTGGGGCCCATCTGTGCCGCCACGCCTGGGCACAGCAGGGAACAGAGCTCAGTTACCTCCATCGCTCACTCCTTCATAGGTTTTTCACCCAGGGTGAGCAGCTGAAAAGGTCTTTCCCAGGTAAGAAATTCAATTTCCAATGTCAGTTCCATAACCAGACAGGGGAAAAAATAATCAGTCATTTCACAGCTGAGGTGCGCACATGCCATTGTCACTGCCAGCAAATCCACCGTGGGCAGAGACAGGGGCTGGTGTTGGGAAAGTTGCTGGCTCAGTGGGTAGTGACAAAATGCTAATTTTAACAGTTCATCCTTTTTTGAAGCATTTGAAAAATACATTGTGGGCAGATGTCTCATTTGTGTGAGAGGGTTTTAATAAAGTCTACAGCTTTGCAGCTCTCCCTCTCTGCTTTGCTGAGCAGGCTGAGACCCAGTCTGGCACATGTTTCTTTCTGTGGGACAAGCACCTAAACCCAGGATATTGTATTGGAAACCTGAGCTGCCTTATACAGCAACCCTGTATAATGCTTTCCAGAAGAGTAAAAGGGCAGCAATGGTGAGGCTGTACAAATAATATGATGAATGCATGGGTACCTTTTTTCCTCTATGTTTGTATCACAACACACGCACAGACAAGTAACCGTGCTGAAGCACATTATTAAGGTTGCTATATCAATTAATCAAAATGTAGGAAGTGCCAGAATGAAGATTGCCTGTACTCTCTTATCTCTATTGCTCTCATACCTTATGCAGCATGCACAGTTTTAAGAAGATCACATATTAATTTTCCCATGTACCTGTGCCTCATTAAGTGCACAGGGCAGATGAGTCCCCTTAGTGAGCAATTATTCAGTGTTTTATTCTGTCCTTGCTATTTAATGTAAGGTTTTGTACCTTATTTATTATTCATCCCTATAAATCCTGCTGTGAGGATGAAGTTATTAACTGCTTTATAGGCTTTTCTGTGGCACTTACCATTATGAAGGCCAAACGTTTCACAAACAATAATGAATATATCCTCCCACTAGCTCTGTAGGATGATAGTGAGAGTTATCTCCATCATAGAGCTGGCAAGTTGAAGCGCAGAGTGATTAGGATGAGAAGTATTCCCCAAGTTTAGACACTTATTTTTGAGTATACGGGATACTAGACTATTTATAGGCAGACTTTTAATGTTGTTATTGGAAGAACTTTTGTTTCACCCTTGGTCTATTTTGCACACTGGATGCTGTTGGAAAAGCCAGATTGTGACTATGTACCTGAAGTTTGTACTGTGCTGTAGTTGCTGCCCAGATGACAACAGGGTGTTCCTTATAGGCCACTGCTTTCGGTTAGGTTTTTTTTGGTCCCCTTAGGCGAAAGATGAAATTTTTTTGTAGCTAGTAGAGGATGAACAGTGAAGCACTTCCAGCTTAGGGCTTAGACCCTGAGCCACTCATCCCATCTCCACTTTGGAGTCAGGGCTTTTTCCCCATGTGGAAACTCCAGTCTCTCCCTTTGAGCTCCTCATGCTGCTTCTGTCTTTGCTAAGTCTACCAATATTGCTGCAGTCTACAAACGTAGCCAAGAAAAAACACCTAAGCAAGAAAACCACTGTTAAAAGGCAGCATTGGCATAAGAACAAATAGTTACAAACTTCCCACAAAGACATTTAGGCTGTAATTTAAAGGAAGGTGCTTGAACATCAGAGAAATATGCAGTGGCCTTCTACCCAGAGGATGGGCAAGGAAGGGTACTTCTGAGATGCAGGTGAGTGAGATCCCAGATGAGCAAGCATATATGTGGTGCCTCCAAGAGCTGGGGTCCCTTTCAGTCCTGTGGACACTCGTCCTTTGATCCTGCCTCAGCCGAGGCAGGTTCCTTGGTCTCATCAGGTCCCTTCCACCCCAAGCAGGGTGAGGGGAGGTTCTGGGGTGCATGTAGCACAGCTGGGTGGAGATAGGCTTTTTTGGCTTGTATCTAGTGTTCAGGGCTCTGAGTACCTGGTCATGGCAAGCAAAAGGGAGAGCTTTGTTCCCCTGCCAGACTTGGTCACTCAGCCACTGAAGGTGGATGGAAGGGGACCCAAGAGCTCTGCAGGTGTGAACTCATCATGATGTGTGCAGGGCAGGTGTTGTTTAAATAGTCTTCATTATTTCAGTTGATAAAATCAAGGTCTCCACTCAGTAAGGGTGATTTTTTAAACTTACAAGCTGGACAAATTTGGGAACAATTTCACAGCACGGCAGAAGGCAGATACGTAGGGCAAAAGCAGTCTTATTCAGGTTGCCAAATCTTTCCCAAAGCTGACAGGACACCTTGTGATGCTCAGAGTAAAGGCCTTAAGAATATTTTTTTAACAAAGGCAAAGCAACATCTTTCCTAGTTCTGTAATTTTAAGTGCTTGAACTAAAACTCTCTGCAATTTCTACAGCTGCAGAAACCAGTACTGCAGAAACCTGATGCAAACATCTGGCACGCGTAAATGTCAGTCCAGGCAGTCAACATTTGGTGTATAAGGAACTGAAAACAGGGTCTTACGATGGGAAGTGTCTGGTAATCTAAAGAACGCGTGGAGCTACAAGCCCTACTTGTATTCTTTCATTTCACAGCTCCAAAGCAAGTGCTCTGTGTCCTTGCTGCATGCCCTGTCATGTTGTTATGCACCAGGAAGCTCCCTCATTCTCTGTATGATCAAGACACTGCAATGGGGATACACAGCTGTACTTCACTTTTGGGGTGTACTCTGGCTACGGGGGTTCACCAGCTGTACACTGGATCATACCTGTATGTGTACAAAAGGAAACGTGTATGTGTGTGTGTGTGTGTGTATGTAGGTACATGCGAGCATGTGTGTGCATGCACACACATGTGCAAGGATGCTGGAGATACTTCTTACATGACTGATTTCACCTCAGAGCTATGACTGTGTCCTGGCATTCAACAACGAGTTTCAGAGCAGAGGGTCTCGCCCCGCTGCCCCACTCCCCAGTGAGGGTGTGCCCCTTGCTGCTCGGGGCAATTCCGCAGTGCCCCCCACACCAAAGGCAGGCACAGCCTTGGCATCCAGGTATTGCCCCCAAGCAAGGGAGCACAGCATGGCCAAAGCAGCAGCACACTGCATGCGGCAGAGCTCGTCTCCATGCCGGCTGCTGTTCTGACAGTGTGGAGAGGATTGCCAAGGGAGAGGGGCAGCTGGCCCACATTTTGGCATCACAACCCCTGCATCAGGGATACAGAGGTGTGGAAATCCCTCCTATGGGCTGCAGCAAAGAGAGGCAGGTCAGCAGCATCATTCAAAGCAGCGCAGGATCACTGCGCATCACAAAGATGAGGACCTGGGCTATGTACATCAGCGGGTGCTTGTTTGTCTGGTCGCTGGGTGAAAGACAAGCCCCAAATGCCTGCCTGCACGGCCCCAGCTCTCGTTCGGGTCTGGGGGGCAGGAGCAGCTGCTCTGTGCAGGTCTGGGACAGGAGCTGTGGGGTCCAGCAGCCACAGCCCAGGGGGGCTGAGGAGCCGCTGGGCAGTCAGAGCATCACCAGGTGGGTGAGTCCTTGCAAGGCGGCGGTGCCCCAGGCTTGTAGAAACCATCTGAAAGTGTGATCCCACCTTTAAATGACAACCTTGGTGAGAGCCAAATGGCAAGGACATTCACACAGGAAGGGAGATGTTTAATACTTTCTTCACAGAAGCATGAACCTTCATTTCCCACATCTCAGGGGACTGTCCCAGCTGATGTCCTTGCTCCGGGCTATAGGAAAACTGGTGGCACTCTTCTCTCCCCTGTGGCTGGTGCTGCTGCAAGGCAAAGAAACTGAGCTTCACCTGATAAGCAAGAGAAGGGCCAGGTGGCGAGGACTCAGGGAAGGGAAAATCCCAGCCTCTGTTGCCAACACTGCTTCTATGTTTCATCAATGGCTATTCAATGTAAAATGCAGGAATAATGCAAATTTTGCTTAATTTGCACTTAATTAAACTGCACCCCTAAATGCATTTACTGGATCTGGCTCTGAGTCATATTGCAGATTCTGATCAGGTAGTGACTGGGAGAGGAGTCTTTGACAATATCCTCTAAATGCCTTTTTAAGATAAAAATCAATTTTTTTCTACAAGGAGAGTAAATTACTGAGCTTTGTTCCTGGCACAGTGAATATAAAAATAGCCTGGCCATAGTCTCAATCTATAAACCTATAGCAAATGAGAAAAATAATTGCTTTAAAGTAGATTTTTTATAAAGCATCTACTTGGGATGGCCTGAAATGAAAAGGAATTGCTTTATCTAATCTTGCCAGGAAAAACATTTCAGCACAGAGGAGTATGAAAGTGAATACTTGACCCTCCTTGGAGGCCAGTTTCCATATGGGGTCAGGCAGAAAGACAGCACCTGATGATGGCTGAAGATAAATCCAGGATAAAACATGGAAGCTGACTGAGAGTTCAGGCTTTGTGGTTTATACTTGAGCCTTATCATCGCTGAAAGAAAATTGAAGTGATTATATAGTACTTTGAACTTAATGGAAAGAAGAAAGATAGCGAATAGTTGATTACATCTCTTCTTGAAGTCATTCAAGTACAGGCCATTGCCCATTAAAGTGTTGCCAAGGCAGCATTAGCTGGCAGCTAGATAGCTCAGGATCCTCTCTCTAGCCTTCCCTGGTAAAGATTAACCATATCATCTCACTTGCCTTCATCCTCAGAGCAGGCCAGAGCAAAAAGAACTGCAGGAGGTTTCAGCGCTTCTCCGTTGCCTTCAGCCTGGGTCCAGAGCAGGCTGCAATGAAAACAGTGGGATGCTTGGGCTTGCATGGGGATGGGGCAACCTGATTCACAGGAACCTAAGAATAGCCCTCCTACATTTCTGTAAAACGAGTTGCAAGCCGTAACTCCCCAAAAGTTCCTTAAGAGTAAAATTACCAAGAATTACTGGGTTTTTTTGGAGACTCTCACACAGTGTTGAGGCCTGACTCATGATTGTGAATGCTCCTGCTCGGCAGGATGTGGCACGTAAGGGAACAGCCAGAGACATGTGTGTGCTGGGTGCCCTAAGGTGCTGCAGGAAGGCATTTGCCTGGGACCTGATGTGAGGACACGGCTGGGAACAAAGGTGGCAAATTTTAGCCACTACGAAGAATAAAATAAGTTGTCACACAAGTGACATAGCCATCACTAATTCAGACCAAACGGGCTACAAACTTGCCTACGGTGGAACCTGAAAAGTCATAGTGATTTGACTGTGATCAAATCACTGCACCTTCCTTTCTCAGGTTCACCCTGTAGGGTCAGCTCAATGCCTAACAATGGCACCTATCGTCAGCACTAATTATGTCACTGCAGAAAACGCTGCAGCTGGCCATGAGGTGTCCTCCACGGCTCTGCAGAAGGATTGTCTATGTCCACAAAAAAATGCTGTCCTCCTTGGAGAAAACAAAACTGAAGCTTGCGCTGGACTCCATGTCACTAAGAGCAAAACTGCTCGGGGTCCGAATGATGGGGAATAGAATAACTTTGTGCTGAAGCAGGAAGGGCACAAAAGACACTTGCACTACATTTAATTCTAAAAATAGCTAAAATCAGGGAACTAGTGAGAACTTCCACTGCAGAAAGCTCAACATGACCCAGCAATGTGCACTTGCAGCCTAGAAGGCCAACCGTATCCTGAGCTGCATCAAAAGAAGCGTGGCCAGCAGGTCGAGGGAGGTGATTCTCCCCCTCTACTCCGCTCTCGTGAGACCCCATGTAGAGTACTGTGTCCAGCTCTGGGGCCCGCAACATAAAAGGACATGGATCTGTTAGAGTGAGTCCAGAGGAGGGCCACAAAGATGATCAGAGGGTTGGAGCACCTCTCCTATGAAGACAGGCTGAGAGAGTTGGGGTTGTTCAGCCTGGAGAACAGAAGGCTCTGGGGACACCTTATAGCAGCCTTCCGGTACCTGAAGGGGGCCTGCAAGAAAGTTGGGGAGGGACTTTTTACAAGGGCATGTAGTGATAGGGCAAGGGGTAATGGCTTTAAACTGAAAGAGGGTAGATTTAGATTAGATATAAGGTAAAAAATTCTTCACGATGAGGGCGGTGAGGCACTGGAACAGGTTGCCCAGAGAAGCTGCGGATGCCCCATCCCTGGAAGTGTTCAGGGCCAGGCTGGATGGGGCTTTGAGCAACCTGGTCTAGTGGAAGGTGTCCCTGACCGTGACAGGGGGGTTGGAACTAGATGATTTTTAATGTCCCTTCCAATCCAAACCATCCTATGATTCTATGATTTTATGAAATATATCAAAAAGAGGGAGATTGCTGGCCTGCATATAGGTTAATTCCAAGTTTAGCCACAGGAATCAGGCACTTTTATGTGAATCCAAACAACCAGGAAGATGCAGAAGAGGCAAAATTCCTCTTCATTCAGAAATAGAAAAATCACTTCCAAGCTGTACATTCTTGGTCTGCACCCACTAACACTGAGATAAATGGGAGTTTGTTTGACAGAATAGAAAGAGTGTCTGGGAACTGTTTATGTACACTAGCATTCTCTTTGAAAGGAGCATGATACCATTTTCTTTGCACGTTTACAATGTGGCTAGGTTGTTGCGTGTTCCTTACTGAATTCAGCATGGCATATGCTAAAACTGAGTTTCAGCATATGAGAACAGCCTACCCTTACCTCAGAGCAACAACACCAGTGCCTCACAGTCACGGTCCCCAGAAAGGCTCCAGCTCCTTCCTCTGCCCTCTGCATCCCCCCCAAGTCCTCCCTTCTCAAACCCTTGCTGTGCCCCACCAGCAGATAGCTGCGGGGCTTGGCATTCAGGTGAGATGTGCTGGCTGGTGGAGGAATTGGTGCCCTGAAAACTTGCCTTCACTGAAGAAATTAATCTTCTCCTCTAAGTAGTTACTGATTTTAACAAAACTAGGAATTAAGACTTTCTGTCCCTCTGTCAAATGTGATTGCAACTGGCAGTGAGCTCAAAAGCTCAGAGGAAAGATGGCCCAAGAGAAAGGTAGTAAAATCTTGCTTTCTTAGGAGATTGGTGAAATAGGGATAAAAATAACCAGTTTGCCTGCTCTTCAGTTGTGAGCTATCAAATGCAGGCATACATCCTGATTTTGGTTATGAAAAGATGGCAGTTCTTTAAAAAAGGTGGAAAAGAAATAGGTATGTGCATGTGTATGCATAAGCACATAGGAAAAAATGGTGAAATAACTTAGAAAATTAATTTAGACAGTGAAGACAAAGAACAAGCTTTCTGGAGGCAAGCTCAAACCAAAGTCCTGGTTAGAATCTTTTCTGGACTTTAGGGAAAAGATGATGCAGATCTAGATCCACATTCAAATGCCCTAAATCAGTAATGAACAAAACGTGGCTCACAGAGCCTGACATCCCTGTTGTGTAGAAAATCTCACATTTCACCCCAGACAGAAGCTAAAAATCACAGCACTAAGACTGTAGTTCCTTTCTCATGATGACCCTCTTGGTCTTACAGTCACAATTGCACTTCCAGAAGATATTCACAGATCTTGACTCCTAGAAGCTAGTACTTACTATCCCTTCTGAAAAAAGTTAGGTGTTTGTGAAACTGCCGTGGCCCTGGGCCCCGTTCAGTTAATGTGTTGTAAATGCTAGAGGTGTTTCAGGGTGTTCGTGTAGCAAGAGCTTCACCTTGGCACAAGAGTCAGAGGAGGCACAAGAGCTCTGTTGCTTAAAACAACCTCACAAGTATTGCAGGGTGAAAAGTTGAAGAAGGAGAGGTGAAAGACGCTTCTGCCTTCTCTGATGGAGCCTTTGCAATGCCGAGTACATCTGTACCTGTGCACAAAAAGGATTATGGCTAATCTCTTCCCATCCTGGGCATTGGGTCTGACTCCCCACAGTGTGAAACCTCTGAAGCTGGTACCAGAATTTCCACCTTAAGCGCTGCTGAGCCTTTGCTATTGCTTTTCCCTGTGAAGTGTTTTGAGGTGGGCCTTTTCCAATCAAAACCTGAACGCAAAAGCTCTCTACTGCCTTGGAAAATGCTCTCCAAAGCAGCCATGCTTCCCACCCTATCCCATCCCACCCCACCTCAGTGGCAGCCTGCAGAGACTGCCTGTGGGTAGCTTGTACCAGAGGTGTGCATAGGCAGTGGACTCACTTGCTGGGTACGTTTGAGTGCAGGGGTCCCATGTGCCCAGGAGGTTGGTTTTAGCTGCACCTTCCCCCAGGACTGCTGCATATGTGCTGTGTCCGGCACGCCCTGGGGCAGGCGGGGCTCCCTCTGAGTGCAGAGCAGCCATAACTCCCCCATAATGCTCCCTCTTAGCATTTTCCTTGTTAACTACTTCACCTCCTTCTAAACCATTGATGTGTCCAATGAGGGCAGAATTATTTGGCAAGAAGGAGTTAGCTTGGCTTACCTGCTTCTTTCTTTATATTTGACTTATTCCCGGACCTGCAGGACTCTTCTTTGTTTATCTACACATGCAGAGCCCTGTTACACAAACGCAAACAGGAAAATGAGTAGGTGTGTGGTAAGCGAACTCCTGCATCAAACGCGCATTCCTTATTAATTTGTCAAGTCATTTCCCAATGGGAGGATAATGAAAAGCGAAGCATTAAAGTTAATGAAAAAATTCAGGTTGAGAAATCAAGCCCTGAAACAGGAAAGGTATTCCTGAAGTTAACGTTGCCAACTGTAGAACAATGATAATCTCCGTGGTCTTGCTACATGTTGATGATAAACACTTCTCACAGAAAGCAGAAAGATAAGTGGGACAGAATTATTTCTGCAGTGGGATCTCTGATTTGGGAGACTTGCTGGGATCTGATTGCTCTGTTTTTTAATCTTAATGGTAGTTGTTTACTTTTATTTTTCTGCTGTTTTTAAGGAAGAAGGAGGGAAAGGAACATCTGAACTACTTGGCACTCATAACACATATGTTCCATTGGCTTCATCTGATCACAAAGGTTACAAGCTCCACCAACTGTGCCAGGAGAGCTTGTAAATTTTCTAAGTTAAATGAAGAGATTAGGTTTGCTGAACATGCAAAAATCTATCATCTTTGCCAATGGAGCTATTAAACTCTTTGATCCACAGCTGTTTGGCCTGAAGTCTCTCACAGGCAAGCTGATCTTCATTCTCCATCCTGCCTTTTGCCAGGTACAATTCCCAAAAGCATCTGAACCCTGGAGGAGCCCAAGTCCCCGTGACTTGGATCTTTGTGTGCTAAGGTCTGCATGGTGGGATTTGTCTCACCTGGTGTTAGCTCTCAGACACAGGATATGTCATCTAAGCCAGCTGTCCAGTTCTCCCTGTAACCAGCAGAGATACCTGTGATGACGGCAGGATGGTCTGCCTTGGTGTGGGATGAGCACACCAGGTAGGAGTGCTGAACCACCCGTCTCCTTTCCCTGGTCATGGCAGCACCTGGAGAACTAGCTTCCACTTGACACCCCATGTTGATCAGATGAGATTAATTGCACCCAAAGCGCTAACCCAGATGATGGACAGATACGCTGGCCAGATGGGCACCCATTTCAACACCTGCGTGTGTCTGGAACTCACTATCTGTGTGTCTTTACATGTACGTCCTTTGAGGGACGTGATCCAAGCCTCATTTTACCATGTGATCTTATGCACAAGGACACATGCATTTCTCTTTCAGGTCTTCTAAGGAATTATAATCTGTTTATAACAAAGATCACATGACAGGTTGCATTCCTGTCTCCAGGAAAGGGCAAACTCTTTACTTTAATTACTATTTATTCCAATTTCCTAAGTGTACAAGGCTCATGCTGTTTGCTCTGCCTGCCTATCTTCCTCTCAGTCAAGCCCTTTTAATAAGCTGCATTCCCTCTTGCTTGCTCCCTCCATAGCCTCACAAAATATTCAGTTTTCAGACGCCCAGTGGCATGGCTTTAACACGAAAGTTGGAGCATCTCCATACCCCAGCTTCACCAACAGCTTATAGGTTAGGACTCTTTCTTATGAAATGTAGAAAAATACGGGTTTGAGCTTTCCAGGCTGAGGATGGTACTCAGCCCACCTCACCCATTGCCTGGACAAGTACTGTAGACAGTGAGCTATTACATCAAAAACCGCCTAAAAGTCTTCCTACCTCGGTGTGCTTTGTTATAGAATTACAAAGCACACCCTTGGATCTAGCCCTTAATGTAGGATTCATGTCTCCTACCTTTAGCCCTCTATAAGACAGGCCTCTGGTTACCTGTACCCAGAGGGTTGTTTTAGGTACCTAAATCCAGGTATGATGACAGATTTCAAAGCAACCTCTCTGATTACTGCATCCTTGTATCTTAAGGGTGTCTCTTCATCCCTTCCCAGGTGTGACAGGTGAGGAAGTCCAAACTCAATAGAAAGCAGAAGATGTCTTACCAGACATGGAGATAGGCACCATCAGGGTCACCACCACCTTCCCTCGGGTCAGTACCACCCTAGAGATTTCTGAGGAAACTAGGACTAGAAGATGAGGGCTGATCCCTAGGAAGACATATGTGCAAAGATACCTATCTTTTGAACCCAAAATGCATATTGGGCTATACGTTCTACTTAACCAAGACGTCAGTATTTCCAGCATGCTAGAGCCCTTGATTTGCTAAGCAAGTCAAACTCTCCCAGCCTCTTGACACCCAGAGTAGGGTTTTTCATTTTACCTCCTCCATACGCATTTCTCTCTCCTGAATGCGGGTTACTGGTCTTGTTCTTGATATTCCAAGTAACACTGAGTAGTGTGCTGTGCAAGGCTATGAACACTTTCCTACGTCTACTGGAAGTACTTTCCCTAACAAAGTCTAGGATAACATTTGCATTTTGTACAGCCATATCACCCTGGTAACTCATAGTAACTCCTGTAAGTGATAAAATTCCCCGTTCTTTCTCCTTCTCTGTCACTTCCCCAGACTCCTGCGGAAATGTAGTAGCGAATCCCCTGGGTGAATCCCCAGACTACTGCAGAAATCCTCCTGTTGGGTACTAAAGGCATGATCTTGAAACAGGTATTAAATTTCACACTACTACTGTTATTCCAGACTCGCAGGTTATCTGTTTCTACCTGTACCATGTTCAGATGTCTTTCTGTGCCAAGTTATCTCCTGCAAGTGGTTAATGAACAAATTTCATTAGCACGCACCTACCTTGATGGAAACAGCTGAAAAGATCCTGGTTCCCCTGGGAAATGCCACAAGTTCTCCTTCAGCACAACCCGTTGCCATCTCCCTTTAAAGCCATTTCTTACTTTCTTGCTACCGTTTGTGTGCTTTTCCTTTTTTCCCCCTCCCTTTTAACTAATGATTTCCCATATCACAAGTGCTTCTCCGATGTTCAGACAGCTTTGTTTGGCTGCAATTACCTTCCTTAAAGCAATCAATCGACTCTCTTGCAAGGAAAGGCGTTAGGCTGGCCTGGTACCCTCCAGCTGGTAGGCCCAGGATGTTGTTCTTTCTTTGATTTTTCATTAATCATCACATCATTAATTATTTCTTTCCTTTAAAATTCGCCCCGTACTCTTGCATACTATTACAATCAAGCTAATGTGCCTTTCAATGCAAGTTCACTTTCTTAATTACAGTTACTATATTTACTGTTCTCAAGGCATGTGGATCCCTCTCCTTCATGGCTTGACAAAATTACTTGGAGTGGCTGCCAGGTCTCTGACCGTCCTGTGGTGAGGGATCTGCTCCCCGCTGGCTGAGTGCATCCAGCTCTCAGAGTTTTGCTTCTCCCCCGAGGAGGTATTTTCAATTTCCTGACACTCATCCCGTATCTGTCCTCGTTTTCTCCAGATTTTAATGGTCTTACAGAAAACCAAAGCTGAGTTTCATTTAGCGTTTTCACACACCTATGCCAGCTCTAATCCTCTCAGTATAAAAACATCACTTCTTTTCTTCCCTTAAAATCTTTGCGTTTCAATAGCTATATAACTTTTTATGATTTCCTTTTATTATTACTATTTAATTTCCTCTGCAAACTTCTAACTCAGTTTGACTTTTGGCAATGTTTACCCCAGCCCTGTGCTTCCTGGCCTCCAAAATGAAGTTTTCTTTGCTGATTAGCTCTTTCCTCCTTTCCAAATGGATGCTGTGCTGGACTTTCTAAGGTGGTTCTCCAACCATTTCAGTCTGTAGCCCCTTCCTGCAAGTTTTCCTCCTTTCCTTGTGAAGTGAATTCCAGAGAGCTCCTTGCAGCTTTTATTGAAAAAAAATTATAGGTCTCCTTCAGCTGAAGTATCTTACAACTCTTTGGCCTGACTGGCCTCACTAATCAGTTCACCTTCTGAAATCTGTGCTTTCAAAACTGAAAATCTGACTTGTTTTCATAAATGCCTCCGTTTCATCTAAAATTAATCAACTCAGCTTGGCTAATGGCTCAGTTTAGCTCTGAAATTAATGTTAGTCTTTCCACTGGCTGTGCAAACTTGGATCTGTCCTGTTTAAATGTTCTCCAGGGCTGAGGGTGTAAACACAGTATTATGGGCCACAGTTTCAGCTGGTTTAAATTGCTAAAGCTCTGCTGGACTCTGGCCAGTCAAGCGGAGTCTCCCTTGTCTAAGAAGCTGAAGTTTTCATCAAAGTATTTTGGAAGCAACTACAGTCTCTTAAATTACTAAGAAAAGAGATATTTTTGCCATCTTTCCACAGATGAAACTGCAATAAAATCTATGTTCTCACACTGTTTATGGTAGTCTCCAAATTAATTTACTATACCTGTCATAATATATTATCAATGCCTTCCATGTGCATTACCTCATTTGAGAGCCTCTTCTTGTTGTATATAGCAAACGGCAGGAAAAATTTAATGTGATACAAATAACCTTTGGATTGATTTAACTTTGCATGCCCAGACTCTCCCAGTCCTCCTACTTGTGGTGGTTGCAAGTTAGCATTCAGACAGCGGCAGTAGTAATGAGAGAGGGAGAGACCAGCGCCAATCTTCAAAATCTCCAGTGAGTTAAGCAGAGCAGGCTACAAAGGGGCCAGAGGCTAATTATCATATCAAAGTTTGACTAAGTGGTAGCACGCTGAATTGGACAGCAAGCTTACGCAGTCTGAGAGCGTTAGATCCTCATCGCTTCTTTCCCTCCATTACACACTCTACCACATCCCTATCTCCAGGCACATCTAAAGACATGCCAGAGGAGAGAAGAGGAGGACAGAGAAGTCAAAAGGACCATAGCACAAGTAAAATATGCCAGTTGCCCCCGAGAGCATTTTGTATCTTAGGGCGAAATAATGTATTTCCATAAGGTTAAGGGTGAAGTTGTTCAACGCAAACTAATAATAACAAAGCCTGTAATGGCTTTCTGCCACCCACCACCCAGCGTTAACATTGCCTGATAGCGTGCTGTTACTCATTCAGTAATAATACAGTGTTAGCTGGAACTGAATAGCTGCTCACGCTTGACATGCTTTGAAGTATTTGCATGGGTAGCTCCTCTCTACTGGGATTTAAACAAAGGGAGACATGAATTCCAGCATTCAGCTTGTCCTTTCCTTCCTGCATCTCCCAACTTATACCTACTCTAAAATACAGCAACAACCTTATCACAGGCTGCTCTGTTCATTGTAATAGGTAGGCTAAGAGAGCAAACACGGGTTTCAGTGATTACCTGCCCATACAGGAACACAGACTGGCAAACATTAGCCTCAGAACAAGCCACTTCATTTTTGACAGGTATTACAGACTACTGAGGAAAACAAACCAGCCTTCTTCCTATTTTTAACTCTCTGATTGACACAGTGCCTGCTTCAGACTGACTGCAAGCCTGACTGTTGGAGGCTGTGCCAATGCAGTGGGGGGGTACTCACACCTCTGACTGCTGCGGGGCAGGAGGAGGGAGCCAGAGGCAGAGGCGGGGAGGGAAACGGAGGCAAACGGAGTCCCTCGAAGGCAGGGGCCATCCTTTCGGTGGTGGATGCCTGCTCACGCTCTCTGCATGCTTCATAATAACATTGCTGTAGCCATGGATATAGTGAGGCTGAGCTGAAGAGAAATGCTTGAGTCTGAAAATGTGTCCATTTTGCTTTTTTCCTTCCCTCCAAATCGTTCCTCTCTTAAGGTATTGAATCCAGTTCAATGCTAGACTAGTGCAACTCAAACCACTTGGACCACTCCAACACCAAGCTAAACTCTCAGTGGTTCAGTAACCGGTCCATCCCCTCTTAGCGTACGCTGTCTCCCTGAGGCACAGGTCACATATTTTTCTAAACGTTGAAAACCCTCAAAATAGGTAGGAGTGTCACCAAAACTCAAACACTTCTTGCTCATCTATAGGTTATACTGCACTCATTTCTGACATGGATCATAGATTATTATTAGCCTTAAAGAGCAAACAAACAAAAAACCTCACCCTCTTTTTCTGTCTTACTTGCAAAACATTGTTTCCTCTTTGGAGAAAAAATCAGAGTCCCAGATGCATGCACGCTAAGGCAAAAAAGTTGTTGTAGATTATATTTGTGCTATACCAGTTGTTTTCAGTTGTTTGTGTGGTTTTTTTTTTTAGTGAAGGCACAGATGTCTCTATAGCAAATTTGAGCCTGCTGACATGGTCTTACTTTTCTCAGTTGACTTCTGCAGACTTATCTCACAGATTCCCTGGGGTTTCTGGGGTCCACAGTGTAAAAAAAATGCCCACTGCACTATGCAGCAGCACAGAGCTGAGGCTTTGGTGAACTGTGGTTCTGGACACTGTTTTTGCAGCAATAGTAGAAAGCTGAATTCTAACCTCTTTGGGTGGGGGGAACCTTATTTAAAAGCTGAGAAGGCTATTGTAGTTGGAAGTTAAGGTTTTTCCTTTCCTTACCAGGAAACACTGGGAAAATGGAGAAAGTGATATCATTAGGGTTTATCGAACCTAGATAATTTAGGATAGTGGGAAAGTCTGACAAAATCTATTGCTTAATGCGTTAGGTTTATGAGCTTGGCTACATGAGTTGTTTAGGGGACTCTTAGTGTGTAAAAGGTGAAAGTGGGAATTTAAAAGCCTAATAGCTATTTCTACACTTGTGTTGATCCTGTGCTTCTTCCCTGTTATGCCATGTAATCTGCATATATTTTAATGCATGTAATATTTATAAATATTCTATAGTATGGATAGAGTTTAATCCGATGATCTGCTGCCATTTAGCTTAATCCAGTTTGGAAAGGCCAGCAGAAGACACTGGAGCTAGTACTGTACTGGCTGTCCCCCATGAACTATCATGCATTTTCCCCACTGCTTTTCAGCCAGAATAAATAAATCAGTTCTTCATTTTCCCCCATTGGTGCCAGCTGTGGTGCCAGAGAAACATGCAGCTCTCAAAGAGAACAAGTGCATCTCCCAGGCTGGAGGCTCACCAAGGGACGATGGCTGGACAGGGCTACCCTGAAAGCTTTGGGGAACGGTTTCCCCTCCCACCAGCTTTGGGGGCAGTGAGCCCATGGGGCCTGCCAGTGCTCTCGGCAGAGGCTGGATGGAGGAGTCCTGGCTAGCTCACTCCTGTCATCTCCCCCCCTCCCCCGTGAGCAACTTCCCAACTGTCCTTCCCGCTCAAACGACTGCTTATGGTTTGCAAAGACATAAAAATGCTGGTATGCTGCTCACACAGTCAGCAAACAGCCTCCCTTATTTTACAATTCACACTCAGAAGTAACTCTTGGAGTGGGAACAAGTCACTGCAGTGCATCAGCTGCGCTGGGGAAATGCTGCATGTTCTTGCCTGGTGGCTCTGCAAAAAACGGGAGGTAGCTTCTCGCCCTGGGGAACAGGGCGCTTGTCTGCCTTTGCATGTCATGATGTGGGGTCTGGAAAGCTGCCTGCAAGCTCATCTGGCCATGATGGCAGCCTGAAGCCTCGCAATCAGTCTCTGATGTCCTTTATTGTGCTTTTCCTACAGCTTGCCATGTTGCTGTCATGCTGCTTTTTACATGAATGGTGTTGGTGTGAATTTCATTGTGGAAACTTCCAGCTATCAGGCTCGATCTTGATTGTTGTCTCAAATTGGTATTCCAGTGCTTCATTTCAATCAACATCTATTGCTAGAGGGTTTTTTTAAGAACAAACAAATATTTAGATGCAGGCATTCACTCACTTGTAGAATAATTTATCTGATAAAGATTTGGCTTGCTATTTTATGTCCTTCTTCCTCACGAGGAAGGGTATTACGACTCTGTAAAATTTGCCATGTGCCTACTCCCAGTGTAGAAATCACAGCATCTGAGAGCAGTAATAAACCAACTTTTCCTATCCATCTTCTTAATGGCCCTGTGTTTATTCATAGGTCTGAGATAAAGTGATAAAAGGTTTCCATTGGAAAGTGTTGGCTCTTTCAGCAGACCAATTTCTTTCAGCATTGTAAACAGTGCACTCAGAAAGAAAGTTATGCACACTTTTTATTCTGCTGGTACCTAGAGGAGCTTCTAATCTTTCCTGCCATTACTAATTCATGTGGGCTTTTTTTTCTTTAACAAGCACATAATAATGCTTAACCAGATCCATAGTTCCTAAGCTGGAAACTGCAATTAATATCAGTGATGACTAAGCCCTTCTCAGACTGTTGTCATGTTTTTGTTCCTCCATGTCACCACTAGAAATGAGCGCTGAGCTCAAAGCATTGAGGCCAGGTTTAAAATCTGACATCATGGTACTTTTTGCTGTGATTGGGCCTGTCTGGTTAATCCCACTGGTACTGATGTGATGTCAGACACTGGAAAATGAAGGATTCACATATACTCACTTCTGTTAAGAAGTCTTCAGTGGGATGTTACCTATGGAAGGAGTGGAAGAACTCAGACCTGGAGTGATTATTACTCTGCTGGACCAGTACGTGTGACTGCCTGAGAGCAGTTTACACTCATGGGGCCGTACGAGGATCTCACTCCCATGTAAACTGTGTCTGCTTTGAAGTCAGGGAAATTCCATTATCAGGGAACAAGTGTGAGATCAGAATCAAACACCGAAGAGTTGTGATCCTCCTACTAAGAGGCGAGCATAGGGATTTTATTTTTCAGAGCTTGCTGCCATGCGAGCCGACATGTTTGCTTGCACGATTATGTTTTACTACAGCCATACCAGGGAAGGGAGTGGTGATGTTCAATGCAGGCACACACATACAAAAGCTGAGGGCAGGTGCCTGCAGAATATTGATAACAGAATAATGCTGGTTGGCAGAAGAGCGAATGTGTAGCAGCAAATCTCTGAATCTCATTCACATGCACTTTGAAGGCCGTTGGCATGGCGGGTTATGGAAATGCGAAGTATCATTACTCTATGGTTCCTGTTTTCTTCCTCCTGGGTTATTCTTT
Source organism: Mycteria americana (assembly GCF_035582795.1). Lineage (NCBI taxonomy): Eukaryota > Metazoa > Chordata > Aves > Ciconiiformes > Ciconiidae > Mycteria > Mycteria americana. The sequence goes on along the minus strand of NC_134396.1, from coordinate 20,753,169 downwards.
CAGATGAGACACTGCACATGTGCCAAAGAAAAGCACATCAAGCAACGAAATGCAGCATAAAGGCGGGGGTTACCTTTTCATATTTTATTCATATGTGAGAGAATTGTGAGAGAAAACGTGTTGCATGAGAGCACATGAGGGAAGATCAAAGTCACAGTGGCAAAGCCTGAGACTCAGTGTGGAAAGGTCAGGTACAGTGCTGTCCGAACAGCCCGTTTAAAAACCAGCAGCTCTAGGACGGTCAGAAACCTCCTTACCCGTCACCGAGTAGCTAAGCTTGAATCCTCCACCACCTTGTTCCAGCACAGACAGCTCCTGGCAGGTTTCCCTCCTTTATACCTAGTGTGGGAGGCAGGAGACTCCAGGTCAAGACAGCATATTTTCCGGACATTTTATAGCTCTGCGCCAGGGATTCCCAGTTCCCGATTGCTCTTCTCCCTTTCCTTAGCCGTCCTGTCAAATTTGACAGCTGGGAGATTTGAGGGAGAGCTTTGTTCTGCCTGCCCATATTTTTTTCTCATTTCTTCTCCCCAGAAACTCAAGAAAACTAAATGCCGAGCTCCTCTCCCTTTTCAGACGACCATGGCCAATGCAAACACCAGGTAATGGCTTCCTCAGCTGGAGCTCCTCCATCTAGGCAGAGCTGTGGCTGCTCGCTGATGTTGCCCCACGGGGAGGGACCTCTCCATTCAGGGACGCTGGTAAAGCCATTAGGAGCACCACATCTGCCTCGCTTTAACTCACCACAGATAGATCTTCTGTCAACACGGGCAGTGGATATCGATTAGATCATCTTCTAGATTGTTCTAGGGCTCTCTGGGGCTCAGGCCAAAATAGCCTGTTTCGAGAATCATTTGACCGTAAAGAGCTTTTTAAATATCCTTTCTTTTCACTGGGCTTTGCTGGGGGGGCAAAGACTGTCCTTTAAGCTGAAGCACCTGCTTCTGTGGTGCTCTCTTCAGGAATTAAGAACGGAGATTTTTATTTTATGCCAGTGGTGTGATGTAGAATTGAGCTTATCATGCTAAAATCAGCTCATTTTTTTCTGAATTATGCTCTAGAGCTCCTTATGGTTTCCCACTGCTAAACAAAACCGGTTGTTCTGACCGCCACGCTTGGCATCCCGCTGGGGTGGGTACGTGCCATTGCTGTCCCCGGTCCAGCCCCGGGCAGGCTGAGGAAGTCCCAGCACCTGCCGGGGCCGGGGGCTGTGCACAGAGGGCAGCCAGCAGCCCTGCAGGTGCGGTCAGCTGTGAGGTTCTGCCTTCCCCGCTTTGCAGCTTTTATAGCCAGTGAGAGGCAGTGGGTTGCCTTGCTAAGAGTCAGTGGAAATACTGAAGGGGCTGTAGGATGGTAACAACAGCGTACGGTGTGAAAAACGAGACCGTTAAACATGCTTGCAAGCACCACGGTGCATCAGTGCCACTTTGGCTTTGAAACGGGTGACGTTGCAGAGCGAGGCACGTGCCCTGAGAGCTGGGGTGAGCGTCCCAGGGCAGGCGCCGGCAGCTCTGCCGCTGTCCTGCCACCCGCCAGATGTGAGGACAGGTGGGGGGACGGCGGTCCTTGGCTCGGCCTGCAGTGGGGGTCTCGCACATCTGGGCTGCCTGCGTTTCCCTCCTGGCTGCATGCAGCATCTTTTACTGGGGAAAGAGCTGCTGGTACAGTGCTAAGGATCTCCCTTTATTTGCTGGCCAAGTGCTTTGTTTCACAGAAGTCACAGTAAGAAAGCAACAGCTCGTGTTGAGAAAGAAACTGAAAAAAAATGATGGGTTTATTGAATTTGGCACTGGCTTGCAGGGTTTGTCAGGAGGAGGGATCACAGGCGTTGGCTGTCATTTTGTCTTGTTTTCTTGAAGCATGGCACTGTGTAAGTGATCGAAGTATCGATTTATTCCCGCTGTCGCCATCCTAAAATATAAGGCTAGTGAGAGGGCTCTCACTGCAATTTACGATCCCTCAAAAGAAGATCAAAATGTGATTAAAAAAACTCCAACAACAAATCAGAGGAAAGGGAAGACTAGCTGCCCGAGAGGCAGGCAGTCTCTTTGTACCCATCTCCCTCCTTACAGTCAGACAAATACCACAATCTGACTGTGGCTCCTAGACAAACGGGTACATTCATTTGCAGAACTCAGCTTTCGTTACGCAGGATTTTTGTACTCTTTGCAACCCAGAAAGTTTGCTTGCTGTGAGCCTCATGATCTGACACGCTAGTGAGAGAGGTTTTGCCTTTAGCAAAAGAGTTTCTTTTGGCCAAACTGAAGGTTGTCTGTGTCAGCCCATTCCCACCCAGCATTTTCACCCTCCCACACGCAGCCTCGATGGCAAGAGGAGTTTCAGAGTGTCCTGCTTCTCCCAGTCCATCCATTTGCATGGAAGTTGCCAGGGTGTCTCACAGCTACTTGTTTTTTTGACTGTGAGGAGTCTTTCTAGCTAGTACGAGTGATAATGACAACAACACTGGCACTATCACAAATGGAATTACATTGAAAAAGTAAAAGCCACTATCCAAAATACTTGCAGTGAAATTGATTTCTTCCTAGAATTAAAACACAAGACACTCTGCAGGCATGCAGATAAAGATGGGATTTTAATGATATCCACTATGATATACTGTAGAGATAATAATGAACTCCTGTTCCTAATGACTCGGGTACAATTTTCACTTGGTGAAATATCTGTCCTTTTGTACCTGCATTATGAGGAAATGCACAGCAAACGCCGTGAGGGAGATCTGCTTCCTGTCCTGCAGAGATCCCAGGAGAGGTCCTCACACAGCAGAGCAGAGAGAATAAACCCAACCATGCCATTGCTTTCTGGCACTGGCTACAGCATTTTGACATAGGTTGTTTTTTCTTTGAACTCTTTCTGAATAAAATCAGATCCTTCTCCCAGACGTGACAGTCAAGTGTCTTCAATACAAGACAGCACAAATTTCAGGACAGTGTCAAATCATAGTATTGTGTGATTTTATACAGACCAGTGGCTCCCAAAATTTCTGGACGAAGAATCAGGATTCCTCTGAGGTCACGAGACATTTTTATCATTATAAGAGCTGTGGTTCTGTGGATCAGCTGGAGACCACTTGTGTTAACCCTACAGCATGTAAAAATCTTTGTCTCCACTTCCATAATTCAATAAGGGGTAATGTTTACCTGCTGTACTTATCTTGTGAGTATTGTAAAGATTCGTTCATCCTCACACTGTGCAGCACTTTGGAAACTGAGGTGCTATGTCCACATATGAAATACTTGAGTAGACCTTTATTTTTTGCACCAGATAGATTTGGACAATATTTTTAATGGTAGAGCTTAATATATCACACAATGCAGAAGGTGAGTTGAGGTTCATGGAACACTGTGCTGCTTCCTCTAAGGGTTCAGGACCTGAGAGTGGGAACTGTAGAAAAACAGAGTGAGGGAGTACAAGTGGAGCAAGTTAAGATCAAGTGTAACCTTTCTTTACAGACACTGTCTGCTGAGGAATATAGTAGGTATTGGTTCCCCACCATTATTTTGAGCAGCACAGTTTATACTATTTTTTGAAACATTACTTAGATTATAGAACACTTGGAGCAGCAAAGACCTTGTGCTGTACCCAAGAGCACTGTGGAGCCCAGTGGGGTGCTTTCTCCTTGTTTTGGCTCCCTAAGGACCACTGCAAGTCAAACATGTCAAATTATGATAATTGTAATAGGATATGGCAGAAGTAGCAAATCATGTAAAATTCTTTCTATCAAGTTATTTCACTGGAACTCATTTTTTAAATCTGCTGTTTAGAGCTGAAGGGCATGAAATATCAATTTCTTTACTTTAATTTGAAGATTTCAAAGGAAAAGTTATTGCAGTGACACCAAGGTTATAACTATCCCAGTATGAACTTCCTAGAGAGGTTACAACATGTAGGGGAGGCTTCATTCTGGAAAGCAATATGGCATTTCTCTTTCCCAGATGGGACACAGTGAAGGATGGATAATTGCTCTCCTAAAGGTTGTAATCACAGTGAGACTGGGATCTAAAGATTTACCTTCTGCTTGTTGTTTTCCAACAGTCAGCTAATCCTGTAGGGTCAGGATTGATTAACTCTTGCATATATGTGCAGGAGAAAGTGAACATGGGAAGAATTTTGTCCTTGCACTTACATCTGTAGGGTTTGCCACAGCTGAAGCATGGTATCCCCAAGGCCTGAGTGCTGCTGGCCCGTGGTATCCTCTGAACACAAAAAGCCATGCCATACCCTGGAATTTTTTGCATTGGCTGTAGGTTAGTGGGAAAGGCAGCATATAAAAGGTAGTTCAGAAGCTCATTTAATTCTGCATTAGTAATGTCATTGCTCAATCCTGTGGGACTGCTACAGATCCTGTGCAAGCTCCTATTCCTATGTAGGGACATGCCTTTAAGGGACAACACCAGTTTTTCATCAAAGGCTTCCATATTTGGGTAGTTATGCTGCCGAAGCCAGTATAAATGAGGTTCCAACCATTAAGTAGTACTACTAATGTACCTGGAAATTTTCACTTTAAATTGCCATCCTAAAATCTCATATGGGTTCCTACGTGACCAGCCTGGGAAACTGCTGAGCAACCAGCAGCTCGCATGGGATAACAGCAGATCACATGGGATGTGATCTGATCTGTGCTGTGAAATCAATTGCAACCTTGCAGCTGCAGGACCATCTGGAAAACACACAGAGATAAACTACTAGCGGCTTTTCTATTTTGTGTCAGTATTTGGAGAAGTTCAGAAAGGTCGTCTTTCTTGTGGTGCTGGAAGTGACAATATTTCCATCTGGGGCCAGGGGATAGGGTCATGAGAAGCAATGTCTCCTAAGTTGCAGTGACGTTTCCCTATCCCCAAAGTCAGGTGACTGATACTATTTAAAAGCCAATTTACAGGTCAGCAATGCCATGGTAATGCTTTAGGGACATGGAGAAGTGAGACATGGGTGTGTTTCCCTTTGTTCTATTAATAACCACTGAATAGCTTTGAATTAAACATTTCCTCATACTGTGAGCAATGCCGTGAAGAAGCTGTGCTGCTGGCCAACCTTAAACATCAAAGTAAAGGTGTCTTACCTTAATTGGCAGGTAAAACAGACAGCAGGTGACGAGATGTTGCCCGCTTTGAAGATAACGATTGAAAATCATAGCTCTTTGTGTCAAGCTAACGCCCTTCACTTTACCTCCTCATGACTGTGGCTGAGATGACAAAAGGGAAGGGTAGGAGCCTTCTGCTCTGACAGCTACATCTAAAGAGCATCCCACCCTCCTGCCTCTGGAAGATGAGGAGGATGCTGTGTGGTTAGTATTGGAACTACACGGAGGCAAGTTCATCTCTCCTGCCTTGGACTTCGGGTTGCTCTAAAGGCATAAGCTGTTTGTTTCCCCAAGGAGGAGAAACACTGAGTACTTTTATGTTTTATGTCAGGAGGCTATTCGCTACTTTCTTATGAACACAGAGCTTAACCGAGAGGTAACTTTTGTCAGTTAAACCCAGAGGGAGAGATTTTAAAAATAGCTGAAGAAAGCTGACCCTGTACATGCAATTTTCCGAAGAATTAACTACTGATAATGAGTTATGAATATCCCTGGCAGGATGAGCCGTTGATTACAAGAGAAATAAATGTTGATATAAAGTGAATTAACCATAGAAAGCCCATGCTCCTTATTTACTTTGGATTTGGCTTATCTTACCTCCAAAAAATGCAATCAAAATTCTTCCTACTCTTTGGGTATTTGATTTCAGCTTTCTGCAACACTGTAATGACTAGCAGGTAAATACTGCAGCTTCCAAGCAGGCTCACACACATCTGAACTATCATAATCCCTAAGGTGGACACATTTCAAAGATTAGTAGAAGTTATCTTCAAAGGGTAAACAAGGAAAAGGACTGTCTTGAGGCACTGAACAGCACTTTTGCTGGAGTAGAATTTTACTGCTCAAGATTGCTTTGAAAAACAACCCTTTATTTTTTAAATTCTAGCTATACTTTACAGAATAACTCAAAATGAAGGTCTTAGATTTGTGTTTTCAGGCATAGTTTGTTCCATATAACGCACTTTTGCCGCAGAGTTATTAGCATCAATTATTGTACGGAAATTTTGGCTGGACATGGAACACTTTCCAGCTGCACACATGCCCTGTTAAGGATCTGATTCAGTCATGAGGACAGGGTAAACACTTGGCATTAACACCAGTTCAAGTGAACTGTCTTATACTTAGTTCTTATACTGTCAGCATAGGAACTAGGTAAACATGTGACAAGATATTCTGGTACCTTGTTACATGGAGTTTAATAGGAGAAAGGTACCTGTGTCTATTTTAAAAACAGATCCTGCAGGCAACACGTGGGGTACTTCTGAAAACATTCTATGATCTTCATTTGCGCTGACCCTCAGAGCCCACATGCATGCTTCTCGTGTTAATGCCTTCCTGGTGTAGAGGTCAGGTTATAAATGCATGTTGTTAATTTACTTGCACAGTCTCTGCAGTGCAGCTAAATCTGCATCAGAGCCTGAAATGAGTGATGTAAGTGATCACGTTGTATCAAACAGTGTTGGGAAATTTAAACAAAAGTTTTCTAAAGTGAAAAATGTGTATTTATTTTGCTTTTTACTTTCCATTACAAATTTGTAGTGATTTGTTAATGCTGTTTATTTTAACTGCTCACTGAGTCCTTGAGACTGAAATATTCTTTGCAAGCCTGGAGTAGTGAGAGCAGCAGCACAAACCTAAATCCTGACAATGTCCAGTAGTTTATTTGATTTATACAAGCTAAGTGGCATTTACAGCATATGTATGAGGGTGAAGCTTGCTCTGTGGTAACCTAAAGCTGCCTTTGACTTACAGTGCACCTATATGATCAGACCAAAGTTTGTTGTATAAGAAATTACGGTGTAACTCATATTGAAACAAGACAGAGATTAATGTTTCAAACACAGGAGGAAAAGACATAGCTGATTAAGAAATTTAATGTCCATGTAATTATGGTTCTTGCCAGACTGAGATGTCCTAAAAGAGTATCTCCAGCGATACTTCTTCTCTGCTCACTTTACTGGAGTAACATAACTAAAAAGGAAAGAAAAGGAAAATAATAATAGAAATGACTTAGTGGTTCTTTTTATAAATTAGCACTGCACAAGAGCTTGCTTTGTCTGGTAATACCAACCTACCTGAAAGTGAGAATGTGTGGCTGTCACCCTCATACAGCAGCTTTGGTTTTCAGTTTCATTGAAATGCATCTTATGGTTCCTTATACAAAGTCGAGTCCAGGAGAACTACATATGACTGCTCTACCTGACGGCAGTCCTCCGGGGACTCTTTTACAATTAGATACATTTTCAAATGAACTCAAACAAAGAAATAAGGCAATTTGCTGATACTCTGCAATGCCTTTCTTGAAATAAATGGAACAGATGCCACCTTAAGGCCTGAGTTTTATTAATTGCTTTATAAAGCATGCTTTTCTTTTAAAAATACACTCTGCATTGGCCTGCTGACCCTGGGAATTCAAACCTTATTATTCCAGTTTAAACACTTGCCAGTGCTTAGACAGTTAACAAAGCTAAAGCCTCTTCCAGCTGAACACCAGATTCCCTGGGGAATCCAATCAGGCTACTTTATTCTGGTCTTTTAAAAAGTCAGGTCAAATAGCTGTTTGAATTGTAATGATCTCCATGTGAATTCTGGTTTTGATAGCAATTGCCGATATCCTCTTAGCTTCCAGACAGATGTACTAATTGCATATCTTCTGTCATATGCAGTGCAATGCTGCTGTTGATTTTTTACTCACATCCAAACTTTTAATTGGGTAAACAAAATAAATATGATAACCATGATCTGTGCTACTTCAGTGAAATTGATACCTACTCTCCTGCTACACTTATTAGAAATGTTAAGACTTGTGACTGGATAGGTGGTTAAAAGGTGCTGCTATATCCAGAAAGCTGCAGTGTGGAAAGACCCAGAAGGAGCTCTTGAGTCATTTCAGCTGTAATTTTCCTAGGCATAGTGTGAAGAGCAATGTCACAGAAGGATCCCAATATGGCTTTAGCAATCCTTAAGAGCTTCTCAACAGACTGTATGGGTGAGAAAGCTTTTCATCCTTCTTTTTTTTTTTAGTATTTATTATTTGGTTATTTTTTACATCACTCCATCCTACCCTTTCAGCCAGCCAGAAAGTAATGGAGGATAAGCAGCAAGGGGGCATTCAGAGTCTGACAGTTTTCACTCACTAGGTCAACCTTACAGCCTTGAACACAGGAGTAATCTATTTAAGTCACTACGGTTATGTCTGCTCCCAGAAAGGTTAAATTTTTTTCACTTTTTAAAAACTATCTAGCTGTATCTTACAAGATTTCCTTTAGCAGTTGTCACCGTAGTAACATTCTGCTAGATGGGAGTCTAATCTTCTGCAAACAATGAGAATAGCTGCCTTTCTTTACTCAGAAATTCTGCAATTTAACTATATTTCCAGGAGTATAATGATATAATTCCTTTTTAAAGGGTAAAAATAGATATACTTTTCTCTTTTTGCTTTTTCACTGTACTTTGCCTAAATTTTTTCTGGAATAACTGTTCTGTTACCTCTTCAAAGGAGTATTTTCACTAGGCCTGTTTGGCTGACTTTTATGCCAAATCTTTGAAAACAATGGCGATACAGGTCTGCTTTAAATTAAGTAGTTGCTTATATGCTTTACTGAACCAGGTCCTAAATAAGATTGATCATGGTTAAAGATCTACTGGAGGAAAAGGGTGGGTGTGAAATTCCCCTCAGGTAGATTTTGTAGGAGTATAGCACAGTAAGCTGGAGGACAGCTGTGCATCCCAAGGAGGCCACTCCTCACCAGACACTGGCACCTGAAGAGTTAGGTATTGGCCCTTACTGTACTGGGGACATTTATGCTACTGGGATGTTTGCTATATTCACCTGCTTGGACGGAAGGATCCAGAGCATTCAATGGTTACTTTAAACAGCTGTGCCCAGTTGCATACCGAGATTTGAAAGGCACTAACTTTACTGGTAACGAAATGCCTCATTTGAGGAACAGCGTTACCATTTTCCTTGACGTTCCAGAGAAAACGTCTAGCCAATGACAGAGAGACTTACACTGAGACCATTGAGAGTGTTGATAATAAATTTATCTAGGAATGTGTATGCTGAGTGTTTTCCTAACTCACGGTGCTGCTATACCTTACTTGGTGTGAATGCAGTGTAATTCAAGAAATGTGGAGACAGAGGGCAAAATGTATTGTAATGCTCTGATGTTTCATTTACAGTGACCTCATAGATGTTTAATGTGCTGAAGGGCCATAAAAGCAAAAGTCCCATACAGAAGCATGTCTTGAAGGGCTTTCTAAGACTGAGTCATGGTCTGTTAAACGTCATTTCTGCTGTCAGGGTACATCAGCACTGGCACTGGAAGTCCCCAAGTGCTACCTCCCAGTGCAGTGCAGCTATGTCCTACATCTCCTGCGATGGTCAGTAGGCACTGGCTGATGCCTGGTCATTCCTTCAACTGACACGTATACATGCTACACCTTCCCTTTTAGCCCTGGTGGTGGCAGACCATGCTGTTTAGAAAACTCAGAGGTCCCTGATTCACTAATATGTGACCTAAATATAGATGGGGTCATAATCTCAGCTTTTCAGCTGGGACCACTGCATACTCTGCATGCCCCTGTTTCCACCTACCAAAGGTCTGTAGCTCAGGATTCAGGGGTAGGAGGAGTGTGATGCATCCTGACAGCCATCTGTGGTACAAGCTGTGCCTTGTCTCTTCTAGGGTTTTACACAAGTGTTTTACTTGTGCCACTGCTAAAAAAGAAAAAAAAAAAGAAAAAGAAAAAAACAGAGAAAATTCAATAGTCCTCTGTCTTATTACCAGCGTACAAATGAATTTTGGCTTCCCAGTTAGCCAGTTTTGGAGCAGCAGAATAGTCTGGACATTCATTTTAGCAGTCACGGATTTCTGCCCTGAAGATTTTGTTCAAATTAAAGCAACCTACTTCTCACCCGACCGTCTGTGCTGAATAATAGTGGCAGATGGAGAGAGGAAAATCTGGATTTTTCTGCTTTCAAGGAACACAAAAGCTAATGAGGTAATGTTAATTGTTCTGCGGCTGTAACTGAGAGAGGTCTCTGCACAGCAAGTACATTGCTTCCTCTTTCTCTTGAGGGTGAAGAGAACAGTGTATGAAAGAAATGCAGCTGAGTCGTTATGTTAGGGTGTGATAAATCAGGTATTCTTGTGCAAAATTCTATACTGGGGTAGGAGGTAAGGAGCAATTTTACTTCTATTTGTTCTTATTAGAATAGCTGGTAGCACTGCAAGTGCTGCTTGAGTTATGAAAATGGCTCACATTCCAATAATTTTTTTTTTCAGCTGACATTAGTACATTTTAGGTCTTTTAAAAAGTAATTAAGGCATCTTCTCAGAGTATTGGTGACATAAAATCCGATTCTCTGCCCACTTTTCACTCAGAGCAATTTATCTGTGCAGCGCAGTATTCTAGCCAAACACAGCAGTGAATGTTGTTTCATGACAAAAATCCTCATTTCAATAATCATTTTGCTGTCCCTGCTTTTTACCATGGGTCTGTGAGATGCAGGCCTTTACCTTCCCTAAGGATCCGACAAAACTTGTGATATGGTAAATAATTAAGACTGATGGGTATGGGCAAAGTAACATTTCTTTCTACATTTCATAATTTTCTGATCTCTTTTGGGGCACTGCGTTTCATAACGGATGAAGCTTTCACCATTAATAAGCGTTTTCTCTGATTTTCCTAAAGAGCCATTCACTAGATTAACAAAACAACAGTTACGAGCTAATAAAGGTCCTCTCGGCTGGACTCGAGAGAGGACATGTTAATGCCCCCAGGCAAAATGCCATGTCAGGACTGGTCACAAAGGCTGACCTGTAATTGTGTCCAGAGAGTTCAAAAGCGTGAGAGTTTCCGGGGGAGGAGAGGGAAGCAGATTTGCCAGAGCATTCACCACCTGCAATTAGGGACGGGTTTTCAACAGAGCAAGCAGATACCCACCAGCTCCCGATTGCTCTCAGTGGGAGCTTCTGAAAAGCCTCCCTCTAAATGCTTTGGTGAGCAGGCAATGAAGGTGAATTTTGGAGACCTGAGGTTTGACTGCCATTCTCACGTGTGCCTGCAGTGGCTCCCCACAGGTCCCCAGGGGATACCGGGAAACCAAATTAAGGATGAGAAGAGAATAGCTCCTTCCTCTCTGTATGCAACCACAAAGAATAATGGACCAGTGTGTTTTGCTTTCCTCAGTGCTAAAGGTTATTATGGCATTTCTTATCACCTGGGGATTTAAACCCCCAGGGTTAAGACCAGTGGTTCCCATGGAATAAGCACTGACTGGAATTTGCATCCAAAATTCAAACCAAAGTGAACATTAGTAATATTTTAGCATACATTAGGCTAATGATCCTGCAGTCCTTTACTACATACAGTAATTTCATCATGAAAATGCAGCCAATTCCAGCATAAAATATGACACTACAGCAATATTACAGCTGATTTTAGAAAAAAACAGGCTTAAACACAAGGGCAGAAAGAAGATTGAAACTGTTGCTCAGTTATAGTTCAGCATGAACACTTCTACTTGCACTGCAGGTACCACGCAAAGTGACTACAAGTAAATAGAACTTTTGTGCTACTTTTTGTGAAAGCTGACATATCCAAAAGCTGTCTTCAGTAGCCCCATGCAGAGATAATGGTCCAATATAAACCTCAAGAAAAGACACCTATTAAACTACTTCCTGCAGTAAGAAACCTAATCCAACGAGGTCTGTATTTTGCCTTTGTTCCTTATAAGTGCTACTTGTTTTTTTAAGGCTCTGTCCCTTTATCCATCTCTTAAAATTACAGTTGGTACAGACACATGAAACTTCACTTCTCCTGTTTGTATTTTCTTTACCTTGATAGCTGGACTCATGCTTCTTTTGTTGAAGAAGTGGGTTGCTAAACCTCCAGATTTTCTTCTTGTGTAATTTGCAGTACTGAAGAAAGATGTGTTAGGTAGTTTCTTGCATTGTACTGCTTGCTTTCTCAGAGCTTGCCATGGATAAATCTGGCCTCCCAGCAGCCAGCTCTGGTTACATTTTTGTCCCATTGCTGTGTATTTTTTGTGGCATGCAAGGCTGGAGCAATTGCAGTTCATCTCAACAGCAAACCATTAGAGGAAGAGGCATTACAAATACAAATCATAGTTTGTGGGGTTGCCCATTTGTAATGTTTCCAAGGCATGCCTTGGAAAATGTCACTGCTCTCTCTTAGACTGACAGATATTGCAGGCAACCACAGGCAACCACCTTCTGGTAGGCTTTCAAGATTTTGGACAGTGGGGTGCCTGTTCTTTATTCACAGATTTGTTAATCAGAGTTGTGTCTCAGTAGCTACACTTCGGTATTTAGAATTACGATCTGCAGTTTAGCAATCTACTAAGAAGAGTGATAGAAAGGGAAGATGCGTGTATTAATATGAAGAGGTTACAGACATTTCTGAGTGCAGGATACTACAAAATTACAGCAGAGTCAGTTCAAGGATTTGCATTTAACCAGATGCACTGTAGCTTGTAACAAAATCCTTTGTGTGGCTGTGAATTTTGAGGAAATAAAATGTTGAACCTTGGTGACGATGCACACTGAAAAGCAAAGCCATAAATATGAAGAAGTCTCATATTTTCCAGTTCTGGCTTGGGAAGTGGTAAACGTGGTCATGCTCCAGCATGCTGCAGCACAGTCCATATGCAGAAGTCCTGACAATGAAAATGTTTGCATAAAACTTCATATTCATAAATATTCTAAGTGCAAACCCAAGCTTGGATGCAGGCTTCATTTGCCCTTTAGATTCTTTCCACTCTGAAATGCTCTGGAAGTTTTTACCCCCGTCCTCTGCCCCTCTAGTCCCTGCCTCTAACACACACAAATGACTTTCCTAGGGTTTGCCAGTAATGAAAACGGAGCATACTTTCTGTGGCGTGCCAGATGGTGCTTGTGAAGACCAGACACGCAGGAGGTTCCTAATTAAAGCTTTAAACCTGGGGATGAGAAACGGCAGGCGCAGTCTGGTGGGTGCCTAGATAGAGGACACACAGGCAGGCTGCCTAACGACCTTTTTGAGAGCACCCTCACACCCATCCTCAGGGAACTCATAATGACAAGAGGCAGTTAATTTAAAGCTAATTGAGAAATCTCTATCCAGTCTTCACACAATAAAACAAGGTGCCAGACCTCAGCTGGCGGTTGCACCCTGAGAGGAAGAAAATGGCCAGAATGGGGCTGCAAAAGCTGCCACCTCATTCTCACCCCAGGCAAACAAAGCAACCGAACCCTTGAATGTTTATGGTTTCAGCGGCACTTCAGCCCATAAATAAGAACCGCCAAGGGGAAGCGCCTGTGGCTAGGAATAGAAATGAAGCCTGTAGCTCCATAAAGGCTGTTTCTTCAACAGTAAGACCCTGCAGAGCTAAGGGGGTAAGTAAGCGCAGTGCTCTGCATGGGCGCCCACTGGGACAGGCTGATGCCAGCTCCCCTGTAGGTAGGAGGGACCGCTGGAGCCACTGTCTAGGGCACTACAATTCCCTCATATGCTGAAAGCGTTGGGTTTTATCCTGTCCCTGCTGCCCTCTGACACATTTCCTAGCTTTTCTATAGCAAACAGTGCTTCATCAGTGGGAGATTTCTGCTCCCACTGCTTGATGTTTCAGGGCAGCAGAGAAGGAGAGATACTTGCACTAGCTTATAACACGCAACTACCATTAAATCCTGCAAAACCAATGTCAGTCTCTCACTGTAAAGCCAATCCCTACACTGAGTGTCCGGAGTGTCCGCCCTACACAAGCAGCCGGAGAGGAGGAGATGCCAGCAGAAAGCACAGTGTCTGTATAGCCACGAGCACTCGGCTGGTTTCGGCTGCTCAGGCGTTCCTCACAATTGCTGCTTTGCCTTGCTGCAGAGCAGGTAGATAGCTCTTGACTGCAGGTCTTGACCTACATCGCTGACATGTGAGACAGCTCTTAGGACACTGAATAAGTTGGTCCTGCTCTTCTACAACACTGCACTCCCAAGCACCAGGAGGGCCCTCAGTCCTCAGCCTCCCACCAGGGACCAGTTTACCTCTTCAGTTTGTACCAGTTGAGCCTCTGGAAATGCAAGTTCTCGATGAAAGCCCAGATGGGACAGGTGGCAGGAATCAAAGGGAAAACAGCTCAAGAACTGGTGCCAAATCCTTACCCCCATAAACTGAGATTATGAGCTCCAGGGAACTCATTGGGGATAAGGCTGTTTGGAGGCATATAGATCTTTGCTCCTATCACAGTGTAGTTTAGGATCCCACATAGACACGCTATGTCCTTCCGAGGTTCCTGGTCTGCCAGTGAATTTCTTTCCTTGTTGGCCTTTCCTCAGTTCTACCCAAAGTCACTAGCCCTCACCACTATTTTGAACAGTCTTTCACATTTGTTAGAATAACGTATTCTTAACAGATAGTAAATGTACTAGAAGAATTTCCATATCCTGACAAATCGCTAGTTTCTCAGTCCCATATCCAAACACCAATTTGCCTAAAGGCCTCAACTTTCAAGGAGAGGTCACACACTGACTCCCAAACACATGGGCAAAATATGAGACAAAAGGGACTTTTTCACAATTTTTGGAAGGGTTGACAAAATCTGAGCTATATCTCTGCCTTGTGCTACAGAGCAGTCACAACTGGTGGACCCTGGGTGTACTTGAGCCAAATCACCAGCGCTTACTATAGCAGGGAAATTGCTCTGTAAAACTGCTTCCCCTGGCCTGACTGAGGGTGTAGCTCCTTATTACATTAAAGTTAGTTTAAGAGATCCCTACCTTTTCCTGCCTCTGGCCGTTCATTCCGATCCCTAAATAACACTTAGTCTCACTCCCTGCCGGGCCAGTGATACCATGGGACTACGCTCATGCCAGGTCACTGATTCAGGCTGAACCTTGCAGCCTCCTTTTTGTTTGTTAGTTTTGGAAAACACAACATGGAGCAACACTTTGAGAGCAGGATTCTTCGCTTTCTGAGGAAGCCAAATGTTTCTGACTTGTAAGCGAGTCCCAGCTACTGCACACAGATAAAAGGACTGGAATTGCTTGAGCTCCATCTGCTTTCATTGGCTGCAGAGCTGACCCTCTGCTCCCACCAAAGTTACGGTCTGGACACCAAGTGTTTTATAAACTGTGAGGAGTAATCCAAGAAGTAGGTGAACATACTCCCACCCTCTTTTTCCCCAGACTCATTCTTTGGCTAACACTGGAACATTATAGAATTATGGGTGTCCTATAAATACATATTACCACAGATACTCCTGCATAAGCGCACTGTAAAATACGCTATAGCAAATTGTAACGTTTATGAAATTGAGCAAGAGAGATGAACAGTTTCATTTCTTGGAAGTTTGGAAATCCTTAAGAACATGATGGAGAGGATTTGCAATGTGAGTAGATTCATAAAATTCCTATTTCAAGAGGAAAATAAATTAGCCATGAAAGCAATATCACAGACCTGAAAAAGAGCCTGTCTCATCAGAGAGCTGTGGAAATGAACAGCAAACTAATCTGCAGGGTGCAGAAAGTGTGAGATTAGTTCAGCAGAACAGGAAGATTTAATTAAAGACATATAGAAACCAAATTGCAAAGCATGTATTATTCTGCTTTTGAAGAGCTTGGGAAAGACAGTCATTAGCAGAAGGTGAGAAAGAAGGCATGAGAACTGGCGAACACCAAGGACTGCCGGTCAGTGGCAATGCTGAGGGCTGATTGCTCCTCTAGGGAAGGCTAAGACAGGGTGGAAGCAATTTAGGGTGGAAAAGGGCAACTGAGGTAAAGGAGCCTGTTCTTACCTGAATTTTACATTTATCACTGTCCCTATAGGGCCAGCCCAGCCCTCTCAAGGCTGAAGAAAAGAACCCACAGGGGCAAGCAGCAGAATAACATTTGGCTCCAAGAAGAGAAAAAGGTAAACGGTTGTATTAGTTATAGAAATACAATCTCATTGGTTTCAGCCCAGTCAAGAGCAGTATTTGCGTCCTACTATACAAGGAGCTGATCTGTGCATGCAGAGAACACAATAATTAGCTGTTAGTTTTTCCTGGTCTGCTAGGATCTGGTTGTGCAGTGATTTGCAATCATGATTTTCTGGACGCTAATGTTATGACTGCTATGACAGCATTTCAGCTACATCTGTACATGGAATGTGCAGAGGGATCAATGCCTCATTTTGTGCAGTTTTACCGGTAATATTTTAAGATGCTAAATTCAGCAGACCTCCTTCATTATTAGAAGCTCAGCTGTTTCCTGAAAGGAACAGCACCTTCAACCCCTCCAGCTACAAGACCCAAAGCAAGCACCCTGCCATTGAATGTTCCTCCAAATTTCCTATGAGTAAAGGGGCAGCATGTGCCAGCTGAGCTACATTTCAGGGTGCAGTCCTTCTTTCTCCATGCCAGCTTTACTGGTTGTTTAGCAGCAGGAACGGCCCATAGGTCATCGCAATTGTGTCTGTTCCAGAGAGCTGATGGGAGCTCGGTGAAGGACACTTCACCAGTTGCCAGTTCTTGTGTAGGAAGCAGTGTGTGGGGAGCCTGCTTGTGCAAAGCCTTCCTCACTTTGCAGTGAGTCACTAGCTAAGATTATTAATTTAGCTCAAATAGTCCTTCAGATGTCATTCTCTTTCAGGAAGAAAAGAACTATGTAGTTGCTTCATTAGTGAGGAAAGAAAATGCTATGTGGTAGCCAACATAGAAATCTTTTTGGAATGAAAAGAGATTTCTCATTTTAGGAACTAAAACTCACAGCTATTTGTTTGAGCTATGAAGAACAACCCACCCAGAACAGATATCAAAGCATGTAAATGCAATATCAAGAACACAATGGCTATAGAAAATGAAATACGGTATACCTGAGTTAAATTATTGAATGTGAGTAAAGGACTGAATAGCTTACTGATGGAGAAGTTAGCTGTTTTTGTGGTTTCTTGCTGGTTGGTTTTTGTTTTTTTTCCCCTTCCACTCAAGAAGGCAAATTGGATTTCTGCACATTTTCATTTTCCAAGTGTGTTGGTCCCCAATAATCTTAGCTTACCCAATATGTAAAAGGTTTTGTTCCCAATCTGTTACGTTATCTTGCTGTCACTGCTTTCAGTTCAATAGATTCTACTCATTTAAGCCTGACAGATCAAAATGGGCTGTGTTTTGTCTGGCTGCCAGAGTTCACCTTAAGCTGATGCTAATAGTGGTTGTAAAATTGATACGACTGTGTGTGTGTGCATGAATGCAAATAAGATCAGGAATAAATAAAGAATAAAGCTAGATCAAAAAATGCAGGATCTTTTTGAAAACAGCTCAGAGGAAGTCAGAGGGAATTTGTACTGATGATTAACGATTTGAGGAGATGGTGCACCATATGTCAAGCAGAGGAAATGTGAAAAGGGAGTAAAATTACAGTGTCAGTCTCTGTAAGTAGCTGGCACATATCAGAAAGGAGGAGAATTTATGCCAGCCCTGTGGGCATGGTCTGCCCCAAAGGGCATCAGGAAATGCTGATTTCCTGCCAGGCAAGTCCCAGCTACTCTGCTTAGGGCTGGCATCATGCCCAAGGGCAAACGGCTTCTGCAGGGATGCAGGAGGAGCAGGGAGGCAGCAGGCCAGGCATGGAAATACCCACCAAACACTCCCAGAAAAAGCATGTTCTGGTGCTCTATTCATCCTCACCCTCCTCCTCCTGCTCCTTCTCTTTCATTCTGTTTGACACGGTCACCTCCAGCCTCAGGCTCATCTCACACACATCAAAACAAAGTCCTGCTCCGAATGAGTTCAGTTTCAGCAGCTTCGTTGGCTTTATGTGCTTGAAGACGTTTGAATTTCCTGTCAGTGTGGGTGCTGCCAGAAATTTTCTTTGGCTTTTTTTCTAAACTTGTAATTAAGACAGCACAGTGGTTCTTTGTAAAAAGGCAGCTTTCAAGATTCTCAGCAGACGAACAATAGAAATGGTACAGATGGCGGTTTTGGTTCTTGCAGTATTTTAGGAATTCAAGACTATGCACTGTCTATATATGGCCCCTTTCTATTTCCAGACAAATTATAATCCTAATAAATAGAGATATAGGCTTATTTTTTTGTAAATTGTTTTCTAGCAGTGCAAAATGCTATTTCACTTCCGGTGTTTTCATTTATTTTTTGTGTGTGGCAGGTCAGAACTGAGTACTTTCTGATCAGAAGACCTCAACTGAAATATCATACCTTGTGCTGCTTTTTGTCTACCAACAGGTAAAAAGATTATTAAGAAGGCCAGCACAACACAAAAACATCATTAATAAAATCTGCCACTTCCCATCATCTGTAAGATAAAAAAAAATCCATTGTGCCATCATTACAATGAGAAAAGAAACCCCGCTTGAGGTTTCACAGCAAAGCAGGTTCAGAGGGTATTCTGAAACAATGGAAAGAGGTGGTTGGAGAAAGAAATTAGAGCATTAATGAATATCACAGTAAAAGTCTGTGAGATAGGATGGAGTAATGTCCTAAAATAGGACTGGAAAACATTTCTGTTGCTCTTCAACATTAGGCAGTATTTGAATGAGACTTTGCGCAAGGCTGGTGTAGCTTAGAGCTCAGATCTGAATAGAGACTAGGGCGCAATCCTGTCAAAATTTCAAAATCTGTGTTTTCAGATTTCATTCCAAAATAAAAAAGCTAGGAAAATTGTTGAATTTGTGAGAACTGCCATCTTGAGAAGCAGAAAACCTCTTATGCTTCCTTTCATTTTGGTCTGTATCTAAATGAGAGACATACAAAAAGATTAAACTGA
Organism: Mycteria americana; assembly: GCF_035582795.1. Taxonomy (NCBI): domain Eukaryota; kingdom Metazoa; phylum Chordata; class Aves; order Ciconiiformes; family Ciconiidae; genus Mycteria; species Mycteria americana. Next base: position 20,734,314 of record NC_134396.1, on the reverse strand, counting down.
AGCCATAAACTCAGAAATTTCTGACCCTCATTCAGGCATATTGTTGTGGGGGGAAACTATATAGAAAGACCTGGTATTTTGGATTTGCTTGCTGAAGAAAACTGTGACAGCTGTGAAGTTCAGAACTGCATCTGGATTTTGTCCAAATTAAACTTTTCCTGGCTGGTGTGGATCAGAACATTCTTTGAGGTTAAAGGAGTTGTTTCTTTTCACAAAATACTATACGGGTACAAAAGTGCATGTTTATGCATATTTATGTATATAAAGAAATAAGAACAGACATACAGACATTAATGCCATTTCATATAGGATATTAATTTCAGCCATAATTACTCGATAAATTAGGCCTGTTTCTTACACTTTTAAAATATACAGCAATTTAAAAAAATGTAACTCCTAACTCAGGATAGAGCTTATAACACTGAACTAAACAAGAGTGCTTCTGGGTGCTGCGCAGAAGTGATTAGGGAGGAAGGTCTCAAAAAATTAACATCAAGCTTCACGTGGCTACACAAATACAAGCATCGAGCTGTGACACGCACAGCCTGCGTTGTTGCTTATAAAGAAACTTTGGTGTTTTTATACTTTATTTCCCTCAACTTTTGATGTAGGCAGAACAACAACCTCCATACAGCTAGATAATTGCTTTCACCAAAAGCTCTGAGGGCAATGTCATCTCTTAATGACACTCAACTATCAGTTCATAGATGTTATAAAATTAATTACGTTCCCTATGAGATGCCCTTAACGTTAATTTTGATGGCTCTCTTATTGATTGGCTATTGAACTCTTCATTGTGCTGGTTCACCAAGGTCTCAGCCTGACTCTATGCAGAGCGCTTTTGCCCTGGGCTAGCTGCCAATCTCCATGACAAGGCACCTTGAAAAGGTCAGGGCTACCACAGGCTGGCCGAGGGTGTACTGCCTTTAACTCAACTGAAAGAGGACTTCATTAGGAGAGAAATAATACGTTTGCTGAATTTCTTTTCATGAGGCAGTTATTTAGCTGATGATGAGTAAATTCAGGAGACAGGCTGTCTGTTCTTACCCCTCGTAGGGATTAACACTGAAATTTCATGGCTTGACAAAAAAAACAGTGAGCAAGGGAGCGAGAGGAGCGCTGGCAAGAGGAGGTGAAGGCAGAAAGTGTGTTCCCAGTCACTGGGCCCCATAACCAGACTTCTCCAAGGAACAAAGTGCTTGCAGCTCCCTTTTTCTTCAATAGCAAATGACTGAAATGGAAAGGAAGGCACATGAACATGGTTTTCAACACGTCAGGCACAGGGTACAACTATGCTGTGAAATGGAAGATGGTAGGACCGGTGTTGGGAAAGCCTGAGGGGGCAGGGAAAGCGCTGGGGGAGCACAGGGCAGCGCGGCACGGTGCAGGCTCAGCTGTGCAGGGCTGGTGCTCACTAGCTCTGTCAGTCTGGAGTTCAGATAATAAGCCCTAATTTTTGGAAGGCTTTGTCAGCTTGGACCATTGCTGGGCTAACGGCCTCCTCACCTGAGCTGGTTTTGAAGCAAGAGCTCTGGCATCTCTGCTTCTGATGCAGGCATCTGCCCGTGCTCCTGGGCACGGACCGTCCCCAGTCTCCCAATGCCGGGCCTCTGCCTCCCTGCTGGAAAGCGCTGGGTTTTGGTGCCTCGGCAGGCAGCGCCTTGGTATTGCCTTTGCACGGGGGTACTGCTACCTCCTCTACACTGAACATTGATACTCAAGGGCAAATAGCAGAGTATTATGTCCACATTTTTTTTTGGCTTCAGGGCCACACATTAACAAGATTAAGCTGTTGGTTAAAAGCTATCCTGTGCTTTATATCTCAGCTTTGTTTAGTATCTGGGGGTGTTTTCCACATTATTATTTCAAGCAGCTTCTTCACATAAAATTCCCATTCCAGTCATGGCATATCCTATCGTCAGGTTGCTTCACAGAAAACTCCTTATAACCCTCCGACCATAAAAACTGGGGAAAATGTTTATTTCTTTGTACATAGCCCCCAGCACTCTGATTTTCCATTACCACTATGGGTTGGCTTTCACAGTCTGCTGGAAACTCCTGAATGAGCAGAAGACCACAGCCAACCTGAAAGCCAAACAGAAGCAGATGCCTGATGATGCGATTATACATGCTGATGGCTGTCAGTAGCCATTTGTCCACGGATTTAACTATTTAGCTGAGTTACGTTGCAGGGCTGTTTGGGCCAGAAGACTGAGTGCAAAAGGCACCTGAGCAAGAGGCTGCAAGGACAGGGAGCGCAGGGGAGGTGCTGGGGGCTGCCGCAGCAGAGGAAGGTGCATCGCTCCAGGCAGAGGGGATGTGGCAGAAGAGGATTTGCTCAGTGCCAGGAAGGAAACAAGGGCTGTGTGTGCACGTGTGGGTGAGTGCAGGGGTGGAAGGGAACATGTCACACATATCCTGTACCAGGAAGTCATTTCATCCTTTTTCTGGAGCAGCAAAATTCAATTTTTTCTGTGGTTCAGAGGCACTTGAGCCCTCCCTGCTAGTGTAATATAATTCAGTGACAGCAGGCTGAGAGTGAGGTCTAGCTATGACAGCAGGACAGCCAAGTGTCATCTTTCCTTTGTTGGTGCTACCGGCAAGCCGAAGAAGTTTATGACAGCTATTGGTCTCTTTTGCAGGAGGGTGAGATGAGAGAGAGTTGGGAAGTTATTTTTGTAGCGATCCAAGCAAAAGGGAAAAGGACATCTCCTGCTTGGTTGCCCTTCCCCAGTATGCAGTGGTCGTAATGAACAGCATGGGGTTTCTATTCATCCCTGCATTTCTGAACTTTGACCTTCATTTCATTCTGTATGGAGAGTCCCCACAGCTCATTTTTCTCTTTACTATTGTGGCATTTTTTTTCCTAAAATTAGAATATTAATTGAAATCTGAATTAGAATCTGATTGCAATATAAATTGGATAGGGAGCTGTGACTTCCCAGTTTTCTGCAATCATAAAATTACATGGCTGAGAGTGCTAAATCTAGTTGTGTGGGGATCTTTTTTTTAAATCTCTTCCTGCTTCTGCACTTGGTTTTGTATTCTAATAAGCCCAAAATCAGGAGGCATTTCTAATCAAATAGCTAGAATTTCATGTCTGATTATGGATGCATATTTGTAAGAAGAAATACTCTGGGAAACAACTGGGGTTGGAGAAGTATTTTTAAATGATATGTATCTGATTTCTCCCAGCTGATAACTTTTTCACCATTTCTTGGGTCTATTAGTTTTGTATTCAGTGCACAGCTTCAAACTCCAGTTGCCCGAGAGAATGCATTACTGTTCCTACAGCAGAGCAGTAAAAATGTCAGCAGCGGGTTTGATATTCAGTACTATAAACAGTGGTTCGTGAGGAAGCCCCAGTGACACCACGCTTGTTCCAGGCACCAGTCTGGTGAATCCTGCCTGTTTTTAAACACACATGTAGTCCTATTAATTTTATGGAGAAAAATGTGCTGGAGAAAATGCATAAGAAGGCCCTCAGTAGTGTGGGCATGAGGACTTATTTTTAAGCAGCTGCTGCATTTTGTAAGGTCTGAAAGACAGCCACTTTACAAAGACTCCCTTATACGTACTTTCCGTTCTGTAGCCTGATCTGGACAGCTTGGTGTTGGTGACAAAGCTCATCTTGATTTCATTGGCAGCAGATGACAGTTTAGGTCCTCATCTGAAGTTCTTGGGAAAAGCTTTTGTTGGCTTCAGCGGGTAGACCAAGACTGATCCTCCTTTGCTTTGGTTATTTAACTGAGGTGCCTACTTTCAGGAGCTTGGTGACCCTCAATTCTCTCTTTGAGCAATAGCGAATGTGAGATGGGCACGTCTGGAGGCTGCCTGAGCCTGCAGCTGAGATAAATACCCTTCCATCAATGCCTGTTTCTCTTGCCTGGGGTGGCTGGGCCAGCTGTGTGCTTTACGCAGGTGCCTTGGTTTGTAGGTACAGCTCGAGACTGAGTGTGGATCTCACATTGGAATCACCAGCTTCACTTGCTATTGAGTCAGTAGGAGCCCAGAGACTTTGGCAATTTAAACGGGATGTACAGAGTCCTCCTGGAAGAAGCTATGCTTGATTTCTGAAGGGAGTACAATGAGGATTACTCAGACAGGTTCTTCGTTAATTTTTGAGCTATAAACTTGGGAAGAAAATTGCCATTGCCTAATGGCACATACAATATGCTAGTATCAAGGAAAATTGTCAGCTCCTTGTCGTTTGTGTGCAAATTTGCTGTACTCTTATTTTGCCACATTACAAAGAAAATTATTAAAAATAGATCTGTATAAAAATATTCTTGGGGTGCTGTCTGCATCAGGTAAGAGTCTCATTTCATGCAGATTACAAAGCCACAGAGCTACCTGCCTGTGGAGGCAGAGAGTACTGTCAGACTTGTTTCTTTGCCGAGCAAGCCTGCTGGTGGTCACAGACCCTGTCCTGCCGCAGTTGCTGTTCCATACGGCTTTAAATTGGCTGCTTTAGGCAAAGGTCACATTGTGGTATCAATTACTGGCTACTACCTGGAAAATTTAATTTCATGCCCTGCAGTGGGTCTGCTTTCTTCTCTACTATGATTGGCAACTGTTTCCCTGTTGGTAACTAGAATAGCTCATTTACTTGAAGTGATTAAAACCCAGAAGCTCACTGATTTGGAAGGGCAGCTTCGGATTGCTAGCATAACCCAGAGAGCTCTTGCACAAATGCATTCGGATGAACAGAACAAAAGCTACTTCTTGCCCTTTACAAGGCCTCTTAAGAAATTGTATTGTTTGTGATTTGTGTCACATCAATCCGTTCCTCGTTGTCCAGTTGGTGTTTAGCTAACACACTGGGTATATTTCCTGCAGGTTAGCTGTACAAAATGAAAACCAGAGGAAATTAGTGAACTAAGAAGTGCCTAATTTTAGATAATAAGACATCAAAGTCTTGCTAATGTTACTTATTTTTTAACCTAAACACTTTTTCTTGAAGATCAGTTGTCAAATCTTTTCTGTCTTTTAGAAGCCTCTGAGGACCTTCTTAAACAGTTGGTTTGCATTTTAACAGATCTTAGTGCTTTTTCCAAGACCCAGAAGGCTGGGCCTTCATTTATTCTCAGAAATTGTTTCCTTCCCAAAGGATATATTATGTAATTGATTTTAAAGTGGAACTACTAATCAAAGTAAAGAGGGATTTCTGCTTGAAAATTGTTTATGTAATATAGGCAGTGACAGGGATTAAAAATAGGTGCACAGGAGTGAATCTGATCCTTCTCCATGTGTCTAGAAGATCTTGGTTTATGTTTTTCCTTATGTGTTTGCTTGAGATATGAGGAGCTGCTCCAGCTTCATGAGGAGCAAAGATTTGAAAGAAAATATCTGTGAAGAATATAAGGAAATATTAACTATTATTTAGGTGAAGAGAGGTTTATTTTAAAATAATTAGTGGTTACTATGACAATGGAGTTTTGCTAGTCCAAGTACTCCAGGTCTACCACAGGTCAGATGAAAGACAGTTCAAACAACCATAGCACAGTGACTGGAGTGGCAGTCAGCACTCTGCAGGTGCACTGCAGAGGCCCTTCTCAGAGGACACTTATTTTTGGTATAACACAAAACAACTAAACATTATTTGAAAAGTATTTATGCCAGGTACAAACATTCCTGTGCTGGCAGCAGGATCAGAAGCTTTTGATAAGGTGGCAAGTTGGAGTTTGACTAACTAAAGGATACGGGACACTGAGTTGTGGGGCATAGTTTTCTTTACTAGCAGCCAAGAGGTTCTGCTTGTCTTTGAATTCAGATCAAATTGTCTAATCACTTCCCATGCACTTTTTAGTCCTACTTGCCTGCAGTACTGCCAGAGTGGTCAGTGTAACACTACAGGTAAAGTTTACTAAGTAGGGGATATATCCCCACCCCAGGACTTTGCAATATAGAGATCTGGACATCACTAAAACTCTTTAAGAAGTCCTGGGAGATCCAAACTGAAATTTCTTTTAAAAACATTTTCAGTACAAAGTCCCACAGAGAAAGGAATGAACAAGGAATCCCATGCTATACATTATCTCTTTTCTTAGAAGTGTACTGCTCTGAAGGGTAACCCAGTTGCTAGCACCGGATCCTGAAGCTCTCCAGTGGCATGTTGGAGGCTAGTGATGATCACCTTCCATTTCATAAGCCTCCACACTTGTCCATGGTAAGTCTCCAGAGGGGGCAGTGACACCTAGGTCTGCATGATCCTTTGGATACTTGTTTTGGTGCCTATCCATATGGGGCTTAACTTTGGGCTTTTAATTTTGTAAGCTTGGCCCAGAACCTCTACCCTCGGTAGGAGCCATGAAGCAGCTCCAAGGCAAGGAATGACCAGAGTAAATAAAGATTTACATTTCCTCCTCTGCCTGTAGGTTATACTGAGCAGGTAGACTCCATACTGGCCATGCCCCAGCAAGGCTGTGCTCTGCCTGTGGCCTTCTCCAGCCCTGCTTCCAGAGGCAGGGGATGTAGGCATGCATGTCAGCCTTCACACAGCAAAAGTTATGGAGCTTACTGTCTGCTCAGGATCTCTCCAAGACAGAAGATTTCAGTACAGATGATCAAGCATTTTTACAACACTTGAGATAAAAAACAGCTGTAAGTCAAGTGGTAATCTAAATGCTAATACAAAAGATGTATGTTTGTCCCTTGAAAGCAATGAGATTTTTCACATTTGAAAGTACATATGCACGTATGTACTTTATTGGATGGCAATCAGAATCCAACTTTTGCCTTATTTGTTTTTTTAACTTCTTAATGAGATTGGAAATGTGTCTGGCACACACCTGTTACAAATAGTTTTACTTAGGATAAGTTAATATTGGCTACTAAAGCACTGAGTTGCCAGAGCCAGGCTTTGCTGATAGGAATGTAGTGAGTTGCTAGTGGTTTGGCATTGCAGTATGATAGACAGCCTGGAAGAAATTTTCAGGTCTCAGAGAAATGCCATAGCTCTGGCCCCAAGAAGGTGAGGCAATTCTCCCTCCTCATTCCTTTTGGGAACGCCACCCTTCTGTCATTTCCAGGAATTATTCTCATCCAGTAATGCTTGCCATTTCTTGTTACTTTGCAGTCAGTGTACAGCTCGAAGGTATCTGCCCTGGCAAAGCCAGAGCACTACCGCCACAAAGCAATTTCACAATTTCACTGCTGATGCTTACTCACTTCCAAACTGTGAAGCATCCCTAGAACTACCTAAACTGCGCACTGCCAGTGTGCGGTGACTGAGATACACTGCCTCAAAAAATAACAGGATGAATAATGGTATCATTTAAGTACAATGCATTAAACTGCATTTATTTACTGTAGATGGTCAAAGAACAGAGATATAAAGCAGGTCCCAAAGAGTATTTTGCTTTTAAATCCTTGTTGCAGCATGTGCCACATCTCATTAAAGATTTAAAGAAACATAAGCTTTTCGTTTTCTCTGTAGGATGAAATGACTTAGACTTCCTGCAAAGTGTGGGCTGATACTTTGGGAACACTCAGCTTCTCTAACATTTCATAAATGTCACCAAAGCAAATGACTGCAAACCTGTGGGCACCTGCCAATCACTCCTTGATGTTTCTCCTCATCTTAACAACTTCTATATCAATTAATAGGGAAACCTCCAACAAAATTCTAGCAAGTGGGCCTTTTTGAAAGAATCCAAACGTGAACTATAAATCCAGTACTTTGCCACTATTGAGAATTTCCAGTATCATAAATCCAGCTTCACATCTGGAAACGGGTTCTTCAGAGTTCATTGGTTATTCATCTAGGGATAGGTCTCCAGTGGCACAGAGGGGATTTAGGTACTGGGTAGGAAGTAAGTACTCAATTCCCTTTTGTGTTTTTGGAAAGTTTTCCCACTCATGCCTCTGATGAAAAGAACTGGAATAGCAGGCCTTACTGCGTGCACTCTGTTAGGATGCTCTAGGCACTCCCCATATTTTTAACATCCTAAGAAGAATTTCAGGTGGAAAAGGAATTCTTGAATTGTGCATCCTAAATATTTAGACAAGAACAAGGATTGTGCTCATTTCCAGGGGGAGGCAGTACAATACTTTACTAATATCTTTCAATTCTAGTCCTGTTCAGAGTCTCCTAACTCAAGAGTAGGTATTGACAGGCATCCTGCGGTTTTATTTTTTCCAGTCTTTCTTTCACCCTGTCTTTCTGCCCCCTCTTTCTAGCTGAAAGTCAAGACCCACAGCTGGAGGAAATAAAATGGCTATATTGCAGTGCTTTAAAATTAGCATGGTTCAATTTCAGCTGAGAACTAATAGAGCTCTCTGCAGAAGGCATTGAAGCTTTTGCTCTGTGCATCTGTCTCTCTTATAATGGAAAGAACATAAGCAGCTGCCCTATTGAAAAAAAATCAGAAAAATCCACCACCTACCTCTTCCCTGCACTCAGCAGCTAGTGTTTGTCCTAGCTTGGTAATGAAAAGCGATTCCATCCCCTCAGCATCACATTATCAAGTAGCTTCAGGTTGTCCTTAATCACCGTATTATTTTTCTCTTTCAAAGTTTAGATTAAATGATTTAACAATGTCCATGTGATTTCCCCATAAAGGCTGTGGAATTGGTGTCCATATGTTGTAAGTTAGGACACACCAGAATGGGAAAGTTGAACATACTTGTTCCACTGCAGCAGTAACAACAACCTCCCTTCCCTCCCCCGTTTCCCCTGCCCTTCGCCAAACCCTCTTCTCCAAAACCACATAACCATATGGCCAGGGTTATAAAACATCAAGGCCTCAGTCACAATAGCAATCCCAATAAAAAAGCCAAGGTAGAGGCCTTCACAAGACTTAACCTTCATTTACAGCTGATCCCTGGAGTGTCTAGCTCTGCAGCTTTTAAACACTGCTCATATCCCCCATAAAAAATGTTTCCTATTTAACTAATAAAAGATTTACTACACGAACATCCTTCTCCCACACCCCTGGATTACACCTCTCTGGGGACAAAACACCAACTGGGCTGGGTAAAACACCTGCCTTATTAATACTGTTCATCAAGAAACAATGCTGAAGAGCCTGACAGCATGCAAAAACCCAGTCCCTCTTTGTAGCCGAAAGAGTCCCTGCTGGGCCAAGCAGACTTCAGCTAGAAGGAACAGGTGCTTCTCCCCCCAAACAATGCTTTCCTGCCTGAGGAAAGAACAAGAAGCCAGGGGAGCTGCACTGCTCAGAGAGCTGGTATTCCCCGTCACTCCGTCCTGATGCCAGCAATGCCAACTGAAAGCATCGCCAGCTCTGAGGAGGTCCCGAGAGATCTGTCTGATGGGGCAATACGGGCTCACCCCCCGCCCCCAGCCCAGACAGTCCAGATTAAGGAGACTCCTTAGCATCCCACAACTGCCCTGCCCTCTCCCCCAGGCAGGGCGGCAGCCTTCCTGGGGCAGGCCAGAGTGGCACTCCTGACTTTTACTCTGTTAAGGCCAGACCATATGTCTGGTCTGCACTAAGCCCAGCTAAGCACGTGCTGTGTCTGCGTTAGAGGGTGTTGTGGGCCAGACAGCTTTTTCCTCTGCCACAGGCTCCCTCTGTTACCGGTATGCTGATGGAGTTAAACATTGCAGTGCTTAAGATGCCCAGATGGTTTATATGGCACAAATCCTTGTTCCAGGCTGCCTGCAGAGAAAGGCAGACAATTATATTTTCAAGGTGTGCTTTGTATCAGCTTGGGCTAGAAACATATATTATATCCTAAACACTAATGAAAGTGAAAATTAGACCCTTGTGCATCTGAAGGAGCTGGGGTCCTGTGAAGAGCATTTACAGCACCTTTACTTTAATCCAGGTCTAAGCACAAAGAGGGACCTCCAAAAGTATCAGGAGGACTGTAGAAAACCTGTGGTTTTAGATGTCGGCATGAAACTGTGTCTCTACTGAGGCTTACCAGCTACTGCTTTAAAAGACTAGTTGTCCATTAAAATACATTTTAACAATCCAGTGCCTTTTTTCATTGTATCGATGATTATATTGTGCAGTCTACAAAATCCTCTGGAAATCCGTGACATGATTCAGTAAAAACCTAGCTGTAGTTGCAGACCTATTTTGAAAACTTCCAGCAGTGAAGCTCAGCAGTACAACTATAATCTTCCCCCTCATTCCCTTTACTGTAGGCAGCTTCTGCTATTTCTGCACTGCAGTAGCATTTGCTGACATTTCCGCGGGGATGTCATATATTATGTAGCACTCCAGGCTTTGGTTAGCAATACCTGATACATCTTGAAGCAGTTAAATTCCTCATGCCATTTTGGAGTTAAAACCCTGTTTCATTTAAAAGCTGGACTCCTGGCTGGTAACTTGTCTGGAATAGTGGGTGGCAGGTCAGTGCAATTTGAAATGGCCAGGACAGAGTAGGAAACCATGAAAAATGGAGCAATTACACTGCAGGTCAACGTTTGTTATAGGGTGGCATGGTTTCAGTTTGGCACTGAAGCATGGCAACAAGGCTACTAGGCATGTTCATGCATTTTTGTTATCTGCCATTTGCAAGCAATATTTGAGGAGGGGGAAGGAAGAAAATGTAGAAGGCCAGTACAGCTGTCTTGAAAGGCTAGCTGCTTACAAGGCTCCCCTTTTTTTTTTTCCCCACCCCCAAGGAAACTGTTGTTAACCTAAAGTTTGGAATAAAAACCATCCATATGAAACTTTGAGAATTGTAAACTGTTTGCCAAACTCTAGATCAAAGGTGCTTGAATGGATTGATACAATTTTTTGGAAAATAAAAAATGCACATCTGGCCTGAGAATCGGTCTGCCAAGTTTTAGCCTAATGAACTTTGAAATCAGCCTCTTACTAGCAATCCTCTAGACCCAGGTTTCCACTAGAGTTGCTGGACAGTCATTTATAGCCAAAAGGCACTTGTGTAATGACAATGTTCTGTGCTAGCACCTAATTGACAGACTCCTGATACAGTGTTGTTTCGTGCTAATGAAACTGTTTTTAATTTGCCCCTCATCATTTATCAGCTGGCACACGAAGCCTGGATGTTAAAACTTTAACGCATCAGAACAAGTTAATGTAGCCATAAGTCCAGCTGTGGAACACACATCAACAGCAATCTGTTTACACAGTACAGCTCTTCACATATTGTGCCATTCCTTTTGCTTTATGACGCAGACCCAAAATTGTTTGAAAACTTAAAAAAGAGCTTTTGCTGAAGCTGGTGTTTGTTGGAAACACCCTTTTGTTCTACATTTTCCTGATTGCCAGATGGGAGGAACTCTGACAGTCTGAAAGAAATAAAAGTTTCTTGCTATGCTCAGCCTAGAGAGCTGAAGCCCACAGAGCCAGACGCTCATGAAGAAGGAAGTATTGCCTGCCATGACTAAACTGCAAAGCATATTAAATAAACCTATTTAAAACATCCTTCACCATTTTAATCTCCTCTTGAAACTAGATTTCATGATGAGATGTAGTGGCAGTCATGACAAAAGGAGTTTGGAAAAAACAGTTGACATTGGCTGACACTTGCAAAAGTCCAACCAGAAAGGGAGCGTTTATGTGCACTAAGTTTCTTTGCCACCAAGCAGGTGAATATGTACATGTCCAATAATCCTTTTGGCAAGTGCCCCTTGTGTGAACCAGCAAAGCTTCTTTGGAAATGTATTTATCTCAAAACCACTTATCTGAACTCTGGCAAACTTCAAGTGAGAAGGCAATTAAGCCTCAGCACCATTTGTTTTGGACCCAGAAGGGAGATAGCACACACAGCATCACTATTATTAAATGATTTCTCTTATTGCTTCTCCAGCATTATTAAGGCTGGAAATAACTTCCTCTTGGCCCATTTGATACTAAAACTCTATATACGCCTAGATAATAATATTCCTGAATTTAGAGAAGTTAAAATTATCCTGATTCAGTTTAGACACCTAGTTTAAGAAAAGATAACAAACACTTGAGACTCGCTTGATTGTACTTTCCAGATTTCCACTGACTCTAAAGACAAGATCCCCTCCATCAGATTCCCTGCTCAGGTGCAGATCTCTGTATCTGGAGACATCGGTATGTATGAATTGCATCCAAGGGATTCCCACCCACTGTCACTGGTACAGGTTCTCCACAGTGCATGGTCCTTGTGTTGACAGGCAGGATCCACCTCTGATAAACAGAATCCTTGAGCACATCCACCCTTCTCAGAGCTCCAGCAGTGTGCTGATTAACTCCCTTAGAGATTCCCACCTTACCCTCTATCGATAGACCCTGTCTTAGGATATAAGCACTCACAGACAGAAGGATTGGGGAATGGGATAATCTTGTGTCCTCCTAGAAGCACTGTGCACTGAAATCACTGCACTTTGTTTCTGCAAACTATTTAGAGCTTGTTGATAGTGTAACATGATGCTGAGTTTGTGCAAGAGAGAAGCCAGGATCTAAGTACTATAAAGGAAGCTTAAAAGTACTGCATCTTGGTATGCAAAATGCAGGCATGCCATTCACGTTTATACAGCCCAGCCTTTGCAAAGCGCTGGGTACCGAAGTGGGTCACAGACCTTTACGCTGGCACTACAGTATATTCTGGCTAGTGGCCTACTGGCCAGATCCTGTTCAGGTGGTGCTTTCATCCAACATATTACCTTTTCATGAGAGAAAACAGAAAACGGATATCCAGACAGCAAATGCATGTGGGTGGAAAAGGTGGGGGGAGGCATCCCTCTTTCTCAGCGTAGATAACACAGCAGAGAATGGCTCAGAGATGCTGTTTCTACTTTTTTAACTTAAAAGGAGAAAGGAAGAGAAAAGGAGTGTTAGGAATGGGGTCCAAAACCTGTTATGGTTATACCATCCTGACTAGAGTAAAGAATTTATGATAGTGATTTCCAGATTTTAAAAAGTTTCAGCAGAACTGATTCAATTAAACAGATACTGTAACTTAAGCCAATGGCATTCTTGTACAAACCGCTTTTGTTAAGAAATTTTTTTCTTTTCTGAAATGCTGTTGCCCTGATTCAGGGTTTGCGCACCCCAGTGCTAACATCCACATTTTTAAATTTATGCTTTTCCCTTTAAATCAATTTTAAAACCAGCGACACAAATGAGCTCTCTGGGCAAAGGCCTATGGGAATACATTTCTCTGTATTATTTCTCTCAAATCTCTGTATGGGAGGTATATGCACAAATCTTGTTTACAGGTAATGGGATTTGTGCTCTCTCTTTTACATACAGAGAACTATGCCTGGCAAACTAAATTTTTGTTGAGGCAAAATAGTTGAGTTTCATGATCAGTTGAAGTGACAGCAATACAACAGTGGGCTATGGTCAGAATAATTCAAGCCTTTTACTTCTCTCTCCAGAAAATTATATTAAAAATAAAAATATTTGGCTCCTTTTATCAAAGTTATAAAGTTGTGTGGGCATCAGATGACCAAATACTTGTGAAAAGGAAAAAAAAAATTAAAAGTTGTCCTAAAAAGAGAAAGAATACAGTCCTGCTGCAGGCCTATCCATCTTAGAGTAGCTAACATATTAACATCATACAGCAGCATTTCCTCCTCTATATACTGGTGTTCACTGTGCTAAATGGTAATCACTACTGGGCAAGACAGTGGGTGCAAACAGAAAACATCCTTCTCACGTCAGGTATAAAATCTTCCTTGTTCTACACGGATTTACTAGAATGGGCTCCTTTCAGCATCAGTCACTCAATAGATTTTACATTTAGATTACAGAGATATACTTATAAATATTGCAATAGAAATCACAGAAATCTGAATGGCCATATCTTGCTATATATTGCAGAGTACAACCTACAGTGTAAATTGAGCCTGCACCCCACCGTAGTCCCAGGTGTACCAAAAATCTGTGAAACTTGTTTGAAGAACCTGCTGTTGCCCAACAGGCAAGAGACAGGTCCTCTGTAGGTGCAGACTAGAGGGCAACAGAGCAATGATAATCTGAAAATCTGCCTACTACAATTTTTCTAAGCATTATAAAAGAGAATGATAGCAAAATGAAGGCTGGCAAGAGTGGTTATCATTTTTGGAAACACTTACAAACAGCTGTAGCGAGCAGCAATAACATATTCTTCAAGGGAAAACTGTTCCTATCTTTCAACAAATATTATATCTGAATGCATTGAACTCAAGCACCTGCAACAACTGTGAGCATCGTTTTCCCACTAATGCTGAACTAGTTCATGTCCACAGAGCACTGACATTTAAGCACTGAGCTTAAAATCATCTCCATTTAAAATTCTAGTCAAAACGTCTCCTGAGAATGGAGACAACCAGTGTATGCAAGAAGGGTCTTGAGTCATCTCTCACTCTTCCAGTCCTCACCTTCTCCAGCCCTCACTCGCAACTGGGTCATTCCCATCCCTTGCTGTGTTGTGTCCAATCCAGACTGGAAGCCATCTATGGCCCAGATCTGCCCTTTTTTATCTATCTGTAAAGCAACATGCACGCCTCTGGCTTTTCATCAAGAACAATTAGACAGTTGCATAAACTGACCATCTGGCATTTTAAAGAGTAGCAAGAGATTTAGAATTGGAAGTATACCATTTACTTTTAGGCAGTCTCTTGCCTGCACTGCTGCTGATATCAACCTTAAAATTTACAGTGACACTGTTTCACAGCAGAAGGCAGTTATCAATGCTTTCCAGAGCTTTAGGAGGAATTGTGTCTGCCTTGGAGACACAGGGCTCCCTTAATGAATGTGTTGAGGCTCTGGGCTCCCCTGACTCAGGGCTGACTTTACAGAGGTGTTGTCCATCCCTTGCTAGCAAGGACCCTCACAGTTTCCTCGTGTGGAGAGGAAGGAAATACACTTCCACCTCTTTCTTGCATCATTTTGGGAACCTGCCTAGCACATGATGCATATGTGAATGGTGGCTAGGGATGCAGCATGGATGGGGACAAAGGGCATATCTCAGCTTTCTCCTCTCTCACCTGCAAAGCATGGTGTTATTCCTTCATGTTTCAAGTGTCTTTGAAAAAGCTGGTGAGATGGAAGTGTTTGCTACTCTGCAAGGATGCATATGGCACTGAAAATACCTGTTTCGGGAAATTCCACCTTGTGTCTATAAAATGAGCATCTCCCAAGATGAACTCCCCATAAATATCTGGAAAATGTCACCATCAACTTACAGTTAAGTCAAGACGTGAACCTTGGCTGACCTGCTTGTATAGTTCCCTGTAATCCCTCACTTCCTCACAAAGCTGGGTGAATGGTCTGAGAAACCCATGGACCTCTCAGTAAATCATAAATCCACTGGGTTGTTAGTTTGGGGGATTTGAGGAACAGATTTCAGGAAGTAGTGAGGAATAATGATGTTCTGGGATGTTTCATCATTTTCCATCCACAAAAGAGTTTACACATGTTGTCTGTGACTTCCCAAGTGGATTTGAATTTCCTCCTTGGAAGGAACTGAACTATCTCAATGTTTAATTTTTGAGTGATATTAATCAAAATCGTATTTTAAATTATAATGCTCTGTAATGTGAGAATTGCCATATCTCCAAAAAAGAAATAGGCTGTCCGTACAAATAAAAGTCAGACCTGCTTAAGAAATAGTCCAGTAGATATATATTCTTGTCTACAGCATTATTACACCCTTTCATTTTGTCTTCTGACATATTCTTTTCTATATTTCCAAGCTGCAAATGGCTGGCCTGATTTAAAGCATGTGGGAAATCCAGAAAGATACACCAGGATGGACATGCTGTGACACTCTGCACACATTATTGTCAGAAATGTTCACACATTTAGCCCATGGTGACCTGCTGTTTGAAGCCATCCCAGGGCTCCAGGTACTCTGGTTGTTAAAGAACCCAGCTAAACAGCTTTGAAGATTTGTTAATATGGTGTGGCACTTTCAGTTATGTATTTTATCAAAACTCAGACAGGGAGAATGTGAGAGTGTGTCTTTTCAAAAGATATCTAGGCAGGAAGAGAGGGACAGTGCAGAGAGTCTGAGGTAGCTTTAAATTAACTGGTTCAAAGTGGATAATAGCCTTGTCATGGAAGCTCAGAGGTCAGTGCAGGCTAGTTTACCCTGCTAAAGAGCAATCAAGATGCATAATAATAATCTGAAATAGTATTCACTTTCCTAAAGGCTCTCTGAATGATTTGCATCTGATTCAGTATAATTTTGGTCAACAGACGCTTTCTCATCACCTTCCAGAGAGTAGGGTCTGGCAGTGCAATGGCAACATTGGGGAAGGACTTCTCCCTTCAGCATTCACAGCTAATTAGAAAGGATCTGCTGCAACATTTCATCCCTGTGCTGAGGCAGGATTATTTCTGAGGAACAGCAACTGAGTGGTCCTGCCAAAATCACACATCTGCGGTGCTAGAATTGTCTGGGACCTCCTCTAGAGCTCAGGAGAGGGTAACACATACAATAAATGATGTGGAGAATAACTGACAACAGACAACTGACTACAGAAACACAAAGGGATGTGCTAAAGGAGTATCTATCATGCTTCTCACTTAATGAGGTTATAACAAGAAGTAACAGATTTAAGATGCAGCTGGGAAAATCTGTCATTATTATTGGCCAGCATTTACAAAGCTTGATGGGTGATGCTAAGCTCCTAAATCTACTTTTAGGTATTTAGAGAAAAATTGTTCAGGTTTTCAGAGGTGGTGAAAAGTTGCCTTTCCAGCCCTCCTTTTCTACTGCACCAAGCACAAATCAGCCTAATCAGAAGACTTTCAAAACAATCAAAACCTTCGTCTCCTACAGACATTTCTCTCCTTTACGCTGGTAATACGCTTCTTGTTCTGTCAACGTTGTCTCATTAAAGGAACTCGAGTCCTTTTTAAACACCTGGGCCAAATCTTTTCTTGGACGGCTCCTGCTTGCTTCCGCAGTGCTCTCCGAAGCAGGAGCATCGGCACGTGGTGACACAACCGGCTCTGCTCTACCATTAAATCGCACTATGAGACACACTGAAACCGAGGGCTGTAAAACTCCCTTCTTTATAAAGCCATATCGTATAACCATGTGTGTACAATTAGTGTGTGCTGCCAGGTTGTTAGGAACACCAAGCAAACCCAGAGGAAAGTTGGATTTTGGGCCCAGCTGGGAGGTGAGTAAGATCCACGGGTGTATAAATTAAAAAGACATTCTGTGGTAAAAAAACCCCACATACATAGATCCGGTGTTTTTGTCCGATGTAAACACTGCTGGGCAGCCTTGGCTCCGGATCATACTGAGCAGGGAGCCCTGTAAATAAAGAGCTGTTTTTTTTTTGCAAAAGGTGGATGAATCTTCTCCTCAGACTGCATCCTGTGGAGGTGACATGGCAGCCAGGTTGGTACGTGCTTGAACGTGAGGGAAAACCAATTCTTGACTGAAAGACCCCTCTTGTCCCATCGGCACGTGGCCTGAATCTAGATTATAACACGTGTGAAGAAGTTGGTACCACCATCTGGTAAAAGTGATGAGATTTATTCATAGCATAAGCTACAAGGGGGAGGTATTTGCAGAACTGGCAAACAAGAGGGCACAGCTTTCACCTGCTGGGGTGGACAGTCCCACCCCTGGTATCACAAATGGCTGTTCTGCCCTTGTGGCCTCCGCTAACCCCAGGAAAGGCGCCCACTGCTGCTTTATGGCTTCTGGGTGAAGAGGCCAAGGACCTGTACCCTTGCATTGCTCTCTTCAGTTGGCTTGCTTTTGTCTGCCTCTACCTGAGGGGTCATAACCCTCATTCGAGACCTAGGTGATGCTTAGGAAATGGCGAAGGCTGTTTCCCTTTTCTACCCTCAGACCAAAACCCAAACCTGATGGCTCACTGCTGCCTGGGATGAGGGCTGCCCTGAGGCGGGAGGGGAGCAGCCCTTGGGAGGGCCCTGCGGCATGGGGCATGGCCGCAGGTTGGGGTCTCAGGCAATAACCCATGGTGGGAGCCAGGATGCACAGCCTCGGTGCTCGCCAGGAAACCAGACTACAAAAAAACCCAACCAACAAGTCTTTCCTCTCCCCTGCAGTGTAAATCCAGTTGCTTTTAATTTTTTCAGATGCCTGTGCCCAGTGCCTCTCCTTCCTTCCTGCTGTTTTAAATGAGGCCTGCTCTTCTCCACAGCCTCTGGGCTGCTGGGGTCAGAGGGGAAGCGGCATTGTCCAGATGCAGCAGGAGCTGGAGGTCCTGGGGAGGTGACATGTCCTCTCCTCCCTCGATCCCCCTGCAGAGACAGTCCCACTGGCAGCACTCGTGCTTCCTCCCAACCGTACGTGCGTTCCTCCCACCGCCTCTGCTCTCCCTTTGGAGAGGAGCTGCAAGGGAGCACACCCCGTGCCCTGAGTTGTACCTCACTGGCAGTGCTGTGTATGTGGAGAAAATGCTGGATATGGGCAGCCTGTGAGATGGGGGTTAAATTCCTCATTCTGCTTCTCATGAGACTCTGGGCCAGATAGCAACAGTCTGAAGGCTTTTATGGGCTTGAAGATACTCATCTATGCTGAGAAAAATGCCTGGCTAGGGACTTCTGAATAGTCTCACCAGGAAACTATCAGCCACTTTAGGGGCTGAAATGTCTTTTTAAATGCCAGTCTTTAAGTCTCTGTGCTTCAGCTCCTTTTATGAGGACAGTTGCAGCAATGGTTGTAAAACCCTCAGATGCTCCGTAATGAGAGCCACATAAATGGAGCAGCCTAGCTTTGTTCCCTTACATCGCCCAGCGTAAGGAAGGTAGAAAGATTTTTCTTTTTTTTCCATTTTGGACAGGCTAAGTTTCCTTGCTATAAAAGGGCTGATTTGTATGAAGGGCTGTGGGGTTATACCAAACAGAGCGGGAGCTAGGTCCCAGATCCCAAACCTGTGGCTCTTCTGCAGACCCCATGCCCAAAACAAGTGAACCAAACAACATGCAAGGTGTGTTGTCTCCACCCCTCTGACCATCCACCACCTCTTCCAGAGCCAGGCACAGGAACCAGGTGCTCCTGTGCTGGGAATTTTCCACCTCACCTGTTGGGAATTACTCCATAATGATCTGCTGACAACAAGCGCATCGTCTTCCTCCCTCTGTCCATGCAGAGCATAACAGCCTGCCTCTGCTGGCAGCAGGCAACGCTGATGATCAAGGCAATCACCATGAGCTCGAACACTACATACCTATCGGTGAGAAATTTGCAGGTACTGGCTGGCTGCCTTGAGTGATTCCTGACTTTTAGGTAATTTCCTTTGCAGTCCTGACATTTAGCGCCTGCTAGATGGGTGCAAGGAAAATCTTTGTGATAATTGCAAAGTGTTGCAATGCCTTTATATAACCAAACAAATGTAAAAGCAATTTTGCTCATAGAATTAAACCATATTTTTTATTTATAATCACACTTTTATTAAAGGAACCAGTACCTCGTTTTAGTATCGTGTTCAGTTTAGCCTTTCGTTTTACCAGCCTCATTAATTGATTTTAATAAGTGTGCTATAAAAGAGGAAAATTCTGTTACAGACATGAATATAGACACAGAGAAAAAGTTAGGAAAACTTATACCTACTTTGGTCTTGAAGTATGAAAATGTACTATCTTAAGCAACATATTTACTACAAGCAGAAGAAGGACAAGCAAACGTTTATTGTTTCTATCAGCACTAGTGCAGAGTCCCTTTGGTTTTTTCTTTAATCCAAACAGCTTTCTAGTAGATCCAAGATGTGAGGCCTTTCTGTAATGACTTGGCAAGAGAAAGGGTCCAGAACTTCTCTGCAAACACAATTAAGTTGTCAAAGACAAGTCCCGTATTTGAATTAAAACTATAAATCTTTCATCTGCACCTACTCTACATCAAATAGCAGGAAAAGAGGCCCTCCCATCTAACAGTCTTAATTACCAGAGCACTGCAGCCTTTGAGCATGACAGAGCCAATGATAGCTGACCTTGTGCTCCAGCCCCAGAGTGGGATCAACGTGATGAATGGGAATCCCTGCCTGAAATATCACAGCAAAAGGAACAGCCTCAGATGGCAAATTAAGTGCCTAACACACTGTTGGGGCTGCACAAATATATAATAAAGCCCTTTGCTTTGATCCGCTTATACTGGAATGAGCAGTATGTTGAAGGCTTCAGTGTAAACACGTCAAGCTTTGCCCAGTAATGACCAGCCCTTGCCACCTCCTTTCCCACACAAATGCACGACGGGGCGGTGGCTTTCCCCCCCTCCAATGCCACTGCTAGGTCTGTTGCACTTGGAATAGGAGAGATAGGTGCCGTGGGTTTGTTAGGGTTTTCACTAACGCTCCCACGTAATTCCCCATGGCCCAGAGTAGGCAACGTAACTGTGGATCTCCAGGGAGAACAGGAGTTATGAGGCTTCATTTTCCTTTTCACAGTACTCAGGTAGCAGGGGAGTAAAATATTGTGGCGGCTGGGTGTTTGGTTACCTTAGAGCAGCAGTGTGGGTGGTGAGCAGCCCTTGAGGTCCACAGTGGGGTTTTCTCTTCAATTCTGAATGTTTTCACCTCAAGGTTTGTGAAGAAGAGCCATGGCAGTCCATGAGCAATGCTTACAGTAGTTTGTTGGCCCAAAACTTGGCAAATGAATGCCTCAAGCCAGGGCCACATTTCCTGAGGTCACCTCTGAAACAACGACGTTTTAGGATGGGGCTGTCACATCTTCTGGTGTACTGATGTGACCTCTTCATCCTTCTGAGACATTTCTGAAACTCTTTGTCTCTAATCGCTATATTGACTGCTACTGAACATTTCCTTCCTGACCTTACTTTTGTTTTGTATCTTAAGGCTTCACAGTGTACTCCCTCCACTAATGGGTCTTTCTAGCTCAGTTATTAACTCTGGCATACAGAAGAAACCTTGCTGTTTGACTAGTAGTATCAGTTATGAAGGAGGAGCTGCACATGTCCTGTAGAAGAACGCATCTCAGGTGTGGCATATCTAATACAGAGCATAAAATGTTTTAACTGAAAATACATAGAAATGCCCCTTCCTTATTTTCCTTTTTTTCTGCATAAACCCTTCACAGGAAAGGTATTGTGAATTTGCATGTTTGGTATCATAAAGCTACAAAAATCTGTTTGTGAAAAAATTCCATAGCAGATATTTTACCCTGGTAGTGAATTCTTCAAACAGTATTTTCCAGAGCAAAGTCCAGACTGTGAACACAAAATTTCTTAGCACAGAATATATTTGTGCAGGTAAATCAGCTACACTTAAATATTACCAACATATCTGTGTATATACATATATGCATATATGTCCCTGTCTTTATATATTGACATTTGTTACATTTCACAAAGAAGTAAGTCTGCATTTAGTCCTATGCATGGTAGTGACTATGCTTGCCACAAAAGCATTTGAAATTCTCAACAAAAGCACATTAAAGCAATAAGGAAAATAAAGAATATTAACCCTGGAGAAAAATTATTTGAGGCATATTTTGAATCTGCAAGACTGCCAGATTACACCCACAGGCATTACCCCCATGTCAAAAGGGAACTATTCAGCGTAAGAGCAGATGGGAACAAAAAAAAGTGATGGTGAAGATCTGTGCTGTCAGATCTGCATCCTTCACATGTTCCTCAGGAGGTGCCCTGTTCACCTGCTATGTGTTTAGGCAGTGGTAGGGGGTAGGGGATTGTTGGTTGCTTCAGAGAAGTCCTGGAGGGAGGCATCTCCTGATGGCTGCTGCATGTCTACAGCCAGAGGTTAAAAGTGCAGGAGAGACTGAGATTCAAAGGATATAGCCAGACCTACTTGCTTTGAGGAAAAATGATGTGACTGTGTTTTAGGGTTATAGACAGACCAGGCTTTCCCCTCCAGTGCAATTAGTGGAGATGCTTCATTAGCTTGACAAGCAGAAGGGTGTGGTGGGAATGCAAAAACCCTGATGGGAACGTAGCTTTCCTGAATGCCTGGGAGGCCTGCCACTGACTTTATCACAGGCTGAATTTCACCCTGTGAGCTTGTATTCTCTTGATACAGAATGTGAATAATAAGGATGGGAATGGAGCATACATAACCGCATATTGCCAAAAAGGGACACAATCCTATTAAAAGCAATCCACTTCTGGCAGGAGAATAGTTACTTCGGAATGTAAAACAGGAAGTTGTGTAATTAACTGCACATTTCAGAGCAATATTATGCTAAATACAATAAAAATACAGCATGAAATAAGTGGCCCAAATCCTCAGGATATAAATGAGTAGAAACCCAATTTACTCTAATGCCCCAATGGAACAATGTACATTTATATTAACTCAAGTGACTGCTGTGTGCCCTACACATGCAGCATTTGCAGGACATAAAACTTTCCCTGCTAGGCACAACTTCACTCTCATCTGTATTGTAAAGGATGTTTTATACTTTGTCTTTCTATAGTCTTTGCCCAATGTTTAAGATTTAAAGGCTGAAACAGGAGAAGAAGAGTAACTCAACTTTGAAAGCAACTGGCAAAGAAATCCTTAGAGAGAATGAACGTGACTTTGAAACTGTAGAGCATAAACAGTCCCCTCACATGCCTCAAACTCTGTGCCTGGACATGTTTTTGCTTGCACTTCTTGTCCACACTGCCTCTGTACACACATTAGCAGGGTCTACCTCTTGTACATGGACATGGTCAACATTCAATCTGTTTATGTTAAATGTTTTAGCTTGTGTACACAAACAGTTACTAAATGGAAATGGAACTGTCTGGGGAGAACATCCCCAAATCTGTGTGCACTCAATTATGAGGAGGGTTGAGATATCACAGTCAGCCCCAGTGGAACTTTTGTGTAACAAATTTACCCAGGACTCTTTTGATGACAGGTGCATTAGGGATATTTCTAGGATTATGAATATGCATGTGTCTGTATTTGCAAATATTTGGAGCTGCTATGTATATAAATCATCTTGTATTATGTACATTTCATGAGGGTGAAAGTGTTCTCCAACATAAAGGAAATTTCTCTCCCAGCTATCGCTCTGAGCTGTCTAATGTATTTTGCACAGGATACAGAATTCTTTCACACAGATTGCTGGTGAGCTGCCATCCTTGCTTTCTGTTTGCCTTAGGGAAACATACTCAAGTAGTTGTAATTATTAAAGGTTATAATTGCTCCATAGGGTATGAAAAATGGTAGTGGTGAGGCTGGGCACTGAAACATTACAGAGAGGATGTGAGATAAGGAAATCTGAGAGGACTGCACAAATTGGGACTGGCACTCATAAAAGGGCAGGCTTCGCTGTTATTTGACTACAGTCTGCATTCTAGTCTCCATGTGAAAGAATGTTATTAAGAACAAAACTGGACAAGGGTTAATTTGTTTGTTATTTAGACCCTCTCCTCCCCTACGCAAGCCCACACATGCTAAGTGTGGCCAAGACTCTAATCCAGGCACCCCTCCCTGGGCAGCATGGGATGAGCAGGAGGCCGTGCTCATGGGGCAGCAGACCTTCAGTCCCCCCTTCTCCTCCCCTCCTCAGAGCAGCTGGCCAGGCTGCAGGCATCAGCACTGCCTCCAGTCACACCGATGTGCACGGCGCAAGTAGCTTGTGCTAATCCAGCTCTCATGGGCTGAAATGTTGAGGGACGACCTAACACTGTCAGCTTGTTCGATGGGCACAAGGGGCGAGTAACTCCAGCTGCCGTGGGGAGCAGCAACCAACAGGCAGAAATGGGAGCCGGGGTCGGGTCATAGAAAGAGGATGTGCAACCACAGGTGGGATGAAGAGCTCTGAGAAATTTAAAGCCCTTTACTAGAGTATTGAAAGAATATTTGCTAAAATAATGTATCAGAAAGCTGTGATGTAGCCAGGCTACAGTTCAGGCTGCCTAAAAAGCTTCCAAAAGGCATGAAGAGGGTACTCTGGCTTGTGTGAGCACACAGCATGGAGACACAGTTGTCAGCAGTCATGGCAGACAGAGCATGAACTCCAGCAAGAATGGGGTCTGGCCGATGCTAAAGTATCCTATTCCCTAGGAGTGAGATGACTGGAACAAACATAAAAGCAATGATGATTTTCAGAAAGCTCAAGCAAATTCTTTGGAGGTAGGGAGTGGGAGGGAAAGGGATTAAAAAATAAACCGATCTTAGTTATCTTTTTCTTAAAACAGGCTATGACTGAAACTGGAAACCCAGACACGCCATCACAAGGATATTACTGTGATGTTTCCATTTGCAACAGAAGGTAGAAGCCTTATAGAGGTAGGATTGTGTGCACACAATTTCCAGCCTGTTCTGTATGCTCAAGAGATACTTACAATTTGGCCGCACATCAGAAAAGCAGTCAAGCTGTACAAGAAAACCTTTTAAGTTTCACTCAGCACTGTATACTGTTGCGCTCAGTGCCCTGGGTAGAGGTTTTAATAGAGCTACATACTTAGTGAAGCAAAGTTTGTCTCACCTCTTGTCTTTCACTGTGATTGTAGTGGAAAAGGCAATGAGCAGCCAGCAGAAGCTCTGCCATCCTGTGTTCCTGGGGACATGTTCTTCTCCTGGCTCCCCAAATTGCTGCTGGTAAGGACCGAGTCTGAGCAGGAAGTTGTGAATTCAGCACTGAAACCTCTTTCACTGCAAGCATTTCTCAGGCTTCACTTTGACTCCTGATGGAGTTCACATGTTCAAAAGGGTACTGTCTGTAAATTAGAAAATGGGTAAGGCTCACTCAGTTACTCTTAGTTACTCCAACTTCTACAGCCACATCAAGTAACTGCAGAAACCATGCGGGAAGACAGAAAACTTAGAGTGAAGGGAAAATGAATAGTTACCTGGCTCTGTATTAAAAAGGATGAGTTACACCGGCAGCCTGCTTTGGCTCTGTTCTTAGTGAGACCCATCTGTTCTGAGGAAGCTGAGAACATTTCAACTAAAAGCATTTGTAATCTCAAAAACTCCTTTACACTTCTAGGGCAAAATGTCAGATCTTACTTCAACAGATCTCTGTCCCTAGAGTCAGAACGTGAGTCTACCTAAAAGACATTAGTCATCTCAAACCAAATGCCCATAACTCAGAAATTTCCACCCAAAACAATTGATTAGATGCAATTGGATCCAGGTGGCATGGGCAGATCACCTGTGATTTCCCTTTTCCAGTACTTTTTACTTATTGAATCTCTTTTAGAAAATAAAATATTGTTTGGTACCTAAACAAACGTTCAGCTACAGCTGGTAGTTAGATTTGGGAATAGATGATAAAAGTGTGATATGGTCCTTGTTTCAGTTGATAGTGCCTGAAAACTTTTCAGAGAGACATGGGTTTGTATTCTGATGTTATGTTACTATGATTTACAGTGTTATATTTCTAACAACAATTGGATCTTGAGTGCCATCTAAGCAATTAGATACTATCTAAACACAGCATGGTAGTCTCAACACTTATGGCAGTATGCCAAGAAGGAGTCTTGACCGGTCTGCAAGAGTAAGTTCAGTAGATGGTTGCTCCAAGGTTTTCCATCAGGACAAAGAGTAAGGATTCTTCGTTTTCTTCCTTAAGCAAAGAAGGAAGAAATCAATAGGGGAAAGTTGTAAAAGAGGAAAAGGAAATAACTTTATAAAAAGTGAAAGATTAGAAAATTAGAAATTACTAAACCTGTCTACTGGCCATTCCCACCAAGGTGTCAGAATGGCATCTGTTGGTCTTCCAGGAGCTGTATCCAAGCTGACACTGCTGAGGGCTACAGTAGTGAAGCTCTACAGCAGCTGAGCCTTTAATGTGGGAAACAGCCTTAACACTAGCAGGAATTGAAATAGATGAGCTAAAGCAAGCTGAAAGGCTTTTCATAAAAACAGAAGGTGTAGGCACATGAATGAGTTGTTGCAGGGTGAATTAGAAGGTGAACTTACAGTGTATCTGCTGACCCACTGTAATTGCTTGTGTACCAACTCTTACTCCTCAAACACAAGGGAGGCACGTTTCTCTTTGACTGAAACATAAGCAACCTACAATTATCTGTCTTTCATCATGGGATAAAAGCCCCCACACTGGCAGTTAATGGGGGTCGTTCTGATGCTCTGTTCATACAGTGTCTTTTTACCCCTACAACCTGTTCACATGTCTGTACCCACAATCTAGCCATACCCCTGTGCTGAGCCTTCAAGATATTCCAGTCTTGTACACTGCAAAGTTACAGTTCCCAGCCTGTTGTGCCCCCTCAGGTTGTTCTGAATTAACTAATCCATTAACCGTGCATTAATGGAGCAGGGAAATCCTGGGGGTGCTCATTAAAGTAGCACAGTGTCCCACTAGGCACTGCAAGGCACTGACCATTTCCCAGGCAAATTTATTTCAGCTCCCCGGTGGATGGAAGCTACAGCCCCTTGAACAGAGAAACCTTCTTTCTCAACAGGCCAAGAGTTTCCATGGCCTGGGAGAGGCGATGAGGTGGGAGCTGTGCTTTCAGCAGACCTCTCAGGCTTCACCCCCTAGCTTTTTGCTAAGTGATGCTGGCTGGCAGGGAAGCAGGATGAGAGCAAAGAGCACTCTCTGCTCCTGTGCAAGCCAATCTATGGCTTCTGTGAGTATGTCCCCAGCCCTTGCTCCCCAGATGCTCTCTCACCTGTTTTTGTTTTTTTTTCCCCAGCTGCAAAACAGAGGGGAAATAAGCGATAAGAGCAAATATTTTCCTGTGAGTGAATGCTGTGTATTGAAATACAGGCCCTTCCTCCTTTGCTGAGCAATGGCTAAATTCACAGCTTCTCTGCAGGTAAAAATGCATCCCAAAAGAGGCTTTTACTTTTTCACTTGGAGCAAAGTATATCTTAGGTTAAACCAAAATGACATAACCCAAACATTAAAAGATTGATTTCCAATAGGTCTCAAGTTTCAGGAACTTGTTTGTAGCATGCTATCAAATGCAGGACACAAGGTGGGCTCATTACGTCAGCACAGGACACTTGAAATGGACTGATGTGAAATCCAAAAATTGGTAGTGAGGGACTTTTACCCAGCAATATCTCATGTGCTTAGATTCCCTCTTCAACTTGTGTCACATGTCCTACAAAAAGCTCAGCAGTTCTTAAAAACAACGTTCAGTCATGAGACAGAAAATCTATTCTTCTTTAAAACAAGAACATGGATTAGAGTGACCAAGCAGCTTGCTAAAAGACAAAACATCGTTCTTGCCCAAACAGCTTGTTCCTCTATGCACTGTGAGTCAAATCATGAGATCTTTACTGGGACACTGCACAAGTCCCTCCTGAAAACCCATCTCAGGATTAATTCAATCACTGGCACAACTAATACTGCGAAATCCCAAAGAAAATTAATATAAACTTTCCAAAATGCAACTACTCTGCTTTTCAGAGAGTAACAGGATCTGTATTCCTACAAAAGACTTGCTTTTCTCAGTGACTGCGTAAGAAGTCAGGGTTTGGCAGTTTTGGAGTGTACGAGGGCTGAATTGCTCACTGTTGTCCTGAATTTAAACGCCATAGTAGGTGCATAAATCTGTCTGAAGCATCACACTAGTCTGAGTGTCTT
Organism: Mycteria americana; assembly: GCF_035582795.1. Lineage (NCBI taxonomy): Eukaryota > Metazoa > Chordata > Aves > Ciconiiformes > Ciconiidae > Mycteria > Mycteria americana. The sequence goes on along the minus strand of NC_134396.1, from coordinate 20,706,949 downwards.
CACACTCTGACCTCTTTGTTACTCAGCTACCTCAACTGAGATAGATAACAGAATATCTAAACTGACTCCTAGTCACCTTAGAAAAGTTTCCCTTTTCCTTCTGAGCAAAATCTTGTTCTTATTTGACAGGGTTGCATTGCTGACAATGCACTTTCTGGGAAGTGTTTTCTATTTTGAGTGAAGATGTCAGGCTTATTTCCAACTGATTTTTTTTTCCTGCTCTCTCTCTCCCCTTCTGGCTGTTCTAATTCTGTGAATCTGTCTGGCTTAGTCATACCTCTTGGTGGGAAGACCTCTGAGGAGCTGAGCCTCTGGCTTGGGAGTTCCTACCCCCTCCAGATTGTTATCCCACCAAAACTCTGTGAAGATTGTGCTGTACCCTGTTGTTTACTGCAGGAGAACAGAGCTCGTTGCTTAATTACTGCTTCCAGGAAAAAGTCTTTCAGCACTGTCTAATTACAATAGTCTCTCTGTGACAGAGCTCCTACAATCATACAATATGCAATATGGACAAAAGGATAATAAAAAACAAGCACTAAATTCCCACCTGAAATGCAAAGTGACTTCAGCATCACACTGACATTTATGTCTACCACAAAAAGGTGGAAAATGGAGACCGTAGTCACTGGCTCTCCTGCTGTGATGTGTCAGGACTGCCTAACAATAAAATACAGAACGGAAAATTCACGTTTCATATAAAACTGTGCCATTACTTACCGTTTTGCATTTCAACATATTGTCTTGCCTAAGTGTTAAGGAACAGGTATATAGTGCAGGAAAGGGTTATATACATGTGTATCCTCACAGGCCTATGGAAAGATAGGATTATCCAGATGTACAGGCATGGATAAATGCTTTGCCTAGAAGCAAAGTCATTTCAAAGTGATGTACATAGTAGGATTCAAAATAGGCACACACCAGGATTAGAGCACTAGATTTTTTCCATATGAAGAGTAAGGAAATATTGTTTATTTTCATCTTTTGAAAGAGATGGATTTTCACTGGAAACTGAAGCTGAGATTTGGGAACTCGTGATCATTAAGAGTCTCATGGTGATCTATCATATGCAGAGGCTGGCTGAGCCAAAACCCTGATATTAGCTTGAGTAATTCGCTTTGGACTAAACCAATTTCCCACTGCAACTTCAAACGGAGGTCTTGGATATCCTCCTCTCACATCAGTATGAATGTTCATCATATTAGGCAAGAATGAAGAGAATTTTTTTATTTTATTCTAGGTATGACTCACTACCTGAGGTGAAGAGTCCTGATTTTAGTTTTGTTTTTTGTAAAATCAGACCTCAAAGCAGGGAAACTTCAGACCTAGATTTCACTATGGACAGTGAACAAAAGTTCAGAGTGGCTCAGATACAAGGTTTTAGCTTTATAACATAGTGCGCAAACCAGTGTGGTAGTTCTGAAAAAATTAGTGCCTTAACAGTCTTGGAATTGGAAATAATTTGGATCTTGATCCTTTTTAACCCAAATCATTAAAGCTTGAGTCAACAAATGGGAGATGTTAAAGAACAGCTGGACTTTGAACACGGTAAACCTGTAAATGATAAGATTAAAGACAGTAAGATCAGAGTGCAACACAGGGAAGAAAAAGTTACCTGAAATTCAGGAAATGTTTCTTCAGATTCAGATGCAGTGCCACAAACCTTAAAATATGCTTGCTCCTTATGTCCAGTAAATCAAGAAATAATGATAGCCCATTTCATACCACAGCTACTTTTGGTCATGACTAGCAAGTGCCAAGATACAATGAAAAAAAAGTAGTAAAAATTTTCAGAGATCTGTTTCAGCTCTTCAGGAAACTTCAGTCTCATTTTGAGATAGAGACTAAAAAGTGGAAAACAATCTTATTTGAACTTCATCCCAGCACACTAGCCTCATTTAAAGAGCACTGTACTGTGAAATGGCTTCCCATCACAATTTATTGTTTGACTCAAACAGAAAATATGAAACTAGGCCCTGAAGTGGTTGGTCCTCTAATGAGTCTAAAAAAGCCAGGGATCACAGAGCAATAGTCTGTTTGGTCAGAACTGAAAGCTGCGATATTCCCACAGATCCTTCTAGATGCCCATCTCCTTCATGGCAAGCTCGCGCGCTGTTGACAGCAGTCTGTTTCCAAACAAGTCGTAACCAACACCTTTAAGAGACAGCCTGTATCTGAAGAAGAAATTAAGATCAATTTGCCAGGCATAAATATGAAGTTTAAAATAATCAGTAATCTGAAGCTGCCAGCCAAGTATTTAAGTTATTGTGGTCATCTGAGCAACTTTTTCTTCTTTTTAAGAGAATGTAATGTTAAAACAGGGAAGTAATCTGAAAGGGAGAGTCTTTGTTGATGACGTAGAAACTTTGATTTTGGAAGGTCAAATTACTTTTATTTTTGAAAGAAGGCAAACAGGTTTTTGTTCACCTAAAGCATTTAATGTCAGGGGCACTGCACTTTCCAAGCCCTTACAGGGTAATATCTATCTTGGCTGATAAGACTGAATTACTTAAAATTTATGTTTTGGAACTGAAAAGTACAGTAACACAATACTGTGATGCTATGTTGATCCATATATCCAGCATATAAAGTGATTTTACCTAATCTGAGTTTTTTAATATAAAATTCAGGAAGTCTGAGTACACATACACAGATTTAACTAGATTCAACGTAAATTATGCCACGATACACATTGGAATCAAATTCATGAGAATATGGTGAGAGTGGAAAAGCCATTTTGTTGAACTGTTCTTTGAATATCTGTGCTGAAAGAAGCTCACACTATCAATGATCCAGCAGCTAGGGCACTCAACAGAAATAAGACTGTTTTTCCATGAGTAAATAGCTCTTTATACAGAGCTGAACAATTGCAACAGAAAAGGTGATGGGTTCACCTTTTCTGGTCCCCAGTGGCCCAAGGCATGGCCTCCTGACTGACAGGACACCTGGACTCTGGTCCTGAGTAGGTTCTTTGACTCAGAGATCTCTTACACTCCTGCTGGAGAGAAGAAGCTGAAGCTTGAAGCTGGTGTGTCAAAAAAATGGGTCAAATCTAATCATAGAGGCCCTTTTTCTGTCTTAGAGTTTTCTCAGTTATACAGTGTCTAGGGGTCAGTGCCTAGTGCTCAGTGTCTAATTCATGCTTATGCCAGTTATACTAATTTACTACTCCCATCCTTTTTCTAACCAGTTTGTATGATACACTAATCCAACACAGATTTTGTATACAGGAAAACCCTTTAATTTACAAAGTATTAGCCAGAATGTAAGCCAACATAAAATGTGGCCCAGTGTCTTTTATAGCACTTCTTACAAGGTTTCTTGAATTTTCATTAATTTCTAGTAGGCCATACTTTTGCTTATGTAGATGGCATGGAGCATGTCAAAGGAAAGTATTAGTCACACTGACTGTGGACAAGAGGAATGAAAACACAGGATAAAAACAGAAAAGCAACCAGTGGGACATAGCAGTGATGGCCAACTTGGCCCAGGTCCTCACCTTTCCAAGTTCACTTTCCTTTTATCTTTTAAGCTCTGAAACCTCATGAGTTGAAGTATTTACAAGCATTACTTCTACTCTTGTACACATAAAGGTTTGCAAGACTTTGAATATCAATTAAGTTTATGTACAGGTGTAACATTTACCTTTGCTCCTTGCTTCCACTTGAATCCTTCACTTCGCAGAAACCACAAAATGCATGTACATAGTTTATTTGCATATTATTTCCTTCACAGTAATATCAGGATCTGAACCCAGTTTTCACAGCAACTACTTATATCCTTTTGTCAAGCAATCACTTCTCCAAACAACTCATAGTACAAATAAGCAACACAGCATATTTTTCACGTTCTTGATATCATTTTTTTCTTTTGCAGTGAACTGTTCATACAAAGTTTGCATAGAAAAAACAAAAGTAGTGTAAACAATTTCAAAAAAATGGCTGAATCTCATATTGCTTACAGAGTTTGTGGACAGAAAGGAAGGTGAAATACACTTTTGTGGAATCATTTTTGCATTCAGCTCCTCTTCGTACAGACTTGCATGGCTGCTGTCAGAGATTCAGCACCAAATGTTAATTTCTAACTACCATAAATTACTTTGAAGGTGTTTTTCTAAAAGAGTGAAACTTATCACACTTATTGTATTTCTCACTAGGCTGACTTAATTTTACTTGCAGTGAATTTTAAGATGTGATTTATGTTACCGTCAGACTTCAGACTTAGGAAACCAATTGCCTCAAACTGAATTATCTAAAAACAGTGTTGTAAATTCCAAGTGAACATTTGCAATTGTTTTCTTTTTATTAGCTGCACAAACCTGTTATTCCCCTGGCACGCAAATCATTTGTAATGGGCTGCTAGATGTATTTGTTAATGCATTCACTCTCAGCTTAAGCAATGTTCTTCAGCAAATCCAATAGATGAAGCATTAAAAATAAACCGAAAATGCCTTCGATAGCATTGACTTGGGCCTCGTATAAAAACAATCTGGATACTCCAGGCTGGAAACAAGCATTTTGTTACAGAAGCTGATTGTTCCCTGCTGTAACTCATGCTAGCAATTTCTTTCAGATGTGTCCTCAATTGAACATTCTCCTCAATCATATCGCAGCTCCGTGGAGCCCATATTTCCTCCTGAAAGGCGTCTCTCTTTGACACACTGTCGTGCATTAGGTATGAAGAAAGTAGTCAAAATCATGTGGTTTACACATGCTCATAATGATATGCCCCAAGTGTGTCAGCTGGTACCATCTGCGGTGCCTGGAGCAGTGTCTGGGAGACTGTGACAACTCAATTGCAGGCTGGAGGTTTTGAAAAACAGTGGATAATTACTATTCCCTCTTAGGCAAGAGGAGTCCTATGTGCAGCGTTAGGGAGGCCACATCTGTTACAACTATTACTAAGTCTCTGCCGATCATCAATATTACAATAAAAATAGTCATCAATCTGGATAAAAATCACCATTTCTTTTCAGTTCCAGCCCACTGATCTGATCAAGTTGTAACTAATAAATTGATGCCCGTCACCCTTTCCTTTTGTATGCTTTTCTTCGCACTTTGATTGTTTTTGGAAGCCATGCAGGATCCTGCCCCAAACAAACACCTGGCAGTAAAATAAGAGGGCAAGAAAGAGAGCTGTAGTTACTCTTGCAGAGAGGAGTTGGGTATTTGAGAAGAATATTGAATTCTGAAATCCTAGTTCAAGAATTTTCTGTAAAGCCACTGTTTTGAACTAAGCCTGGTTTTTACTTTTCTTGGATAAGATCTTGCCTCTTAATTATCATGCTGATAATGGCTAGGTTGCATTTTTAGAACAAGCATAGGTTGTTATCTAACTTAAAATTGAGAATAGTATTGCAGGAGCTTTTGCTCAGACAAGTTGCCTGCATTTTGACTGGGCAAATTCAAGGCTGGTTTTAATCAGCTTCATTTTACCCTAACCTAAGACCTTACTGGCCATTCACACCTCTGACTGGGGTCTGTCTTAGTACTAAGCATGAGGTTTGACAAACCATGCCATTCTTCACGCTTTTTGTCCAGCACTGATATGTGGAGACTTGATACTGTGAATACTAGAAGACAAACCCCAAATATTCTTACTGTTAAAATTTAAATATTGAATGTGATACAGATTTCTTCCCAGCTGATTCAGCTGGTCCTGTATTTTATGTTAAACCTACAAGAAATAACATGACAAAGCTAAGTTTCCAATCAGCAGAAATGAAATCTGAGCTCTTGGGACCATGAAGGAAGGTGCACCTTGAAATGGCCAGTGATGGAAAACATGCAAGGGAACTTCTTACATTATATGATTCTGCATTGCCTCAAAACTGGTAATTCCTGAAGGAAAGTCTTCAGTGCCTTATCAGATATCTTAAAACAATGGTTGCTGCAGTGTTCCAAGTTTTGTTTTCTTCGTACAGTGTAACAACAGACATAACAGATAAATATCAAGACAAATTTGTTAATATTGCATTATTGGCAGACAAAAAAAGATCACTTTACATTGGAATGCTGAGCTCCTGCCAACCGCCAACAAGTGGATAGCTCTGTTTTAGAACTTACTGCTAATGGGAAAAAATATATGTGCTGCACAAAAATAGAAATAATCTGAAGGCATTTAAAAAGGTTTAGGTTCCGTTCTGAGAGTCCCTTGAAAATCAGCCCTGCTGACAGAATTTGAAAAATACAGCTTGTGTAAAGGCAGTGGCATTTAATTTTTCCATAGTCCTTTACATGCCTGCAGTGCTCTGTGAAAAGGAACCACAGTGAAGCTGGTAAATATTATTAGTCTAACTTAGAGGTGCAGAAGCAAATTCATACAAAGAAGGAGTAGCTTACCCAAGGCCACCCAGAAGATGGTCAGATACCAAAAATGATGGGTTGGGAAGAGACAACGTAAAGTATCAGGGCTAGTTTGAGAAGCATGAGGGTCTGAGGTGGAAAATTAGTTTCAATGTATATAATTAAAGACTGAAAACTATTTAAATATGCCTTTACAGATGAAAAATGTGGTAGCAATATGATTTTTATGTTGCTGCAAATATTTTGGGGCAGTGAGTAGGAGGCTTTAAATGCAGTGAAACACTTAATAGTGTGTGACTCAGATAAGGGCTGAGATTTATGCTCACGGTGCTTCCAAGAAGCCTGACCCTGTCAGGATGCTGATGGTGGTCCTGCAGACAACAGACTTGGGCTTTGTGGCCCTTTATTTAAACGAGGTTCTAGGAGGTTTGCTGAGTTCATGTAAGACTGATGTTGGAAAGGGAAGAAGGACTCTGGAAAGGCTGTGTTACTGCTGCCTCTCCACAGGGTCTGTTCCTCTGTTTAGGGAGGGAGACTGTCCACCTTCCAGCTCACAACACCCTTTTTATAGCATGTCCACTGAATTACAGTCCTTGTGTGATGATGGCCTTCATGGAAGGGGTGCTACGACTAAAACACAGGACTTTGTGTGCTTCTTGCTCTAGGGTTCTCTTAATTTCCTTAAGCTGTTTTCTGTACCAAGTTATAGACAGGCCTGTGGATTAGGCAACTAACCATAAAGATGATGAGAGAGATCACAAACCTAATGCAGGTGCCTGCATGTACGAGCAGGAATAAGCTCATTTCCCTCCTTCTGTGAGTTCACTGTTAAGACTGTGACGTGGGTACCATGTAAATGCTTTGCTGTATGAGCCTTTTCCATGGCACACACACACACACAGAGAAAACTGGTGAAACATATGCATTTTACAACAACAAATGTATGGACTGAATCATGAAGGGCCTGAGCCCACTTCTTCCTTGGGATCTTCAGCCAGGATACTGGAACAGCTCTCTCAGAGTGATCTCATCATATAGAGGAATAAGAATACATCTCATAAATTATTAGACTCTGGCTGCTTTTTTGTTTTGTTTTCTTCAAACCACCAAGGGGGGAAAACGGAAAAAAAAGGCAGATTTTGATTGATCTGGTAAATATGAATGTGGCTGGAGCCAGGAAGAATACATTAGAGAAGTGATTGATGGCCTTGATAATGGTCAGCGTAGTGAGAACACTGGCTTTCACTGTGGCTGCAGACTGCAGCTCGCTCTTCCCTCGCTTTCTGTCTGGTGCACCTTGTGCTTTTTTCTAAACAGGGCTGCAGAGACAAATAATATTAGAATTGTGATCATACTGATTTCGTTAACAGTCAGTTGGCATTTGCACTGTCAAATTCTTCTGTCAAAGACCCACCTTTACTGAAGTTCAACATACTTACATGGTGGATACAGATAGAAATACTTATTTGACCCTATTTGTTTTTTTAAAATTGCTCCAGAATAAAAGTCAAGATTAATTTCTATGGATACGAAGGAAGATATTTTCTGATCCACTGTTATTACAAAATTTTATTTGCTTTAAATTTGCCTGCTTTACCATTTCCTTTGGGTTTTCAGCTAACATGACTCTAATATAATAGTTTAAAAGAACCTCCTGCATATATCTGGTCATGTATCACCATAACCAAAGTGCTTGTCTAATGCTGGAGGTCTGTACCGTAGGAGAATATTGCTGTATGACAGAAATTCTCCTGTAGGAGCCTTTGGCCAGTGAACACAGCAGACTGGAGAATATTGTCTATCTCCTCAGACAAATGAATATGTCTAGCATGTAGACAGCAAGTGAAGGTCACAGGCTGGCAGACGAGATGGGGAAGAGAAAGCACAAAGGTAACAGTAACAAGAATAAAAATAGCAAGGAATATGGATGGCTCTTTTCATTGTTTTTCACTCCCTTGAATGCCAAAAGTGCCAGAAGGAGGTGGCTGTAGGAGCAGCTTTGGTGAGGACAGGGAAAGATGAGACAGAAATTTGTGGAAAAAGGGAGGTGGCCAGCATGACTGAGTGGAAATAATAGGGTAGAGAAACTAGGTTAGATTTAGCAAGAGGAGCTGCACAGCAGAAGATCTTTGAGACTAGGACATTAGCTTTAGAGAGCACTGGGGAAACAGGCCAACATTCAGAGAGACAGATGCCACAGCCAGAATAAGAAAGATGGCTTTGGCAGCAACATCCTGACAGCCCAGCAAAGGGAGAAAGCAGTCCTGTGAGGAAGACTGCAGTAGTTGAAGAGGAAAGTGATTAGGTGTGTGTGAGTGGTTTGGCTGCAGGGATGGAAAGGAAAGGCTAGAAGGCTAAAATGCTGTAGCAGGTGTGGCTCATTTACTCCATCCTCTCACAGGACGTGTGTTGGGAATCCACAGAAAAGGATTGAAGCTCATTGGGGTAAGGACAGTCAAACACACTGCAGGAGGTTTACACCAGATATTGTGTTGTGCTGTTTCTTTTGCTGCCTGTGAAGGTCATCCACAGGGAAGGAGCCATTTGGGGTATTTATCAGACTGGCAGCACTCTGTCAAAGACTTTGTAGAGGCTCAGCTCATTTACTAGGGTTGTCCACCTCCTTCATCCTGTTGATGCAATGTCACATTCACTACATTATTGTGCAGAATAAGCTCCTCATTATTTGTGCAGAACATGTACAAGTTAACCCTGCAGTGGCGTAGTAGGTATTTGACATTTGCACGTAATTGCTGTGACCTGATACTTGTGTAACTAGAGGATGAATATGCTTTGCTTTATCTGAAGTGGATTTTCCATGTAATGACCATATAACTAAATTAGAGATGGATAAACTTGCTGAGATTTAATATGAGCTCATAGCAAAAAAATGTGTTTAAATAAACTTTGTGTTCAGATAGGTCTTGACAACCGGCAAAAACGCTATTTCTCATTCTTTGCTAAGATATGATCTCATTACACATGAACAATCACTGCAACACATGCAGAAAATGGCATAAGAAAAACCCCTTTCTGATATTATCTCTGGTTGTCAAGTGTTAGATGCAAGGCTAATGAGCTTTGATCCAAGTGCCAACCAATTTAATTCTCCCCATTATCTTGGCTGAATAGGGATATTTATTAGGTTTCCCCACACGTGCTCACTGTGGCACAAAGGCAATGAATCATTCTTATGCCACAATAACAAAGCTGGGCTTGGCTCTACCTACCAAGGACCAAAGTGCTGATTCTTGCTCTGCAGAAAAACTCAGAACATAGCATTGCTCCCAAAAGCAGGTGTCCAGGGAGGGCCACACCCGATGGGATCTTGTGCCGGTGGCATTCTGGTTCACGGAGACAAAGAAACTTGACTTACTGAGGCTACCAGCGCTGCTGCCCCAAGTCTGATTTTGTTCTGGTAGGGAAGAAGATGCAGCAAAACCCAGCCTTATCTTTGGATCATGATTTTTTTTCCTAGGTATGGAACTAACACCTTAGGCAAGGCTGCCCTGTGATCCACTCTGCAGATTCATTAGCTGTAGCAGCAGTTTCTACTGCACTATGCTGATGATGTACGCAGACCTATCACTGATGGGAAATCAAAGCAGGCAGTGCAGTGCAAGTCCAAAGGCAGGGAAAAAGAGGAGAGGAGACTGTTACCCAGGGCCACCCAGAAAGAAGAGCGAGAAATGGCTTGTGTGCCCCAAGACCTTCTTCTGAGAGATTAGAGAGGACCTCAGCTCAGGAGGTTATGAACCGTCCTAATTAATACAGAGTATCAAGCTCAGCTGATCCGTCATGGGCCTCCCAAAATACTTGTGCCTGCTGAAAATTAGTCAGTATCTGCAACCCATGGGTTCATACATGAGCAGGTTCATTGCTGAAGTAGAAATCTCAAAATACATTCCTTAGTAACTGGTGCAGCTGCTAACTTTTACTCAGCTGGCTTGTAATTTTGATTTTATAAAAGCAAGCATGGTGAGAGTGGGAGTCCAGGACACAAACAATAGTGACCTTCCCTTACTCTGCATTTTTGTTATTCTTCACAGAGCAATGTGATGTCTTGGGGATGGAATACCAACCCCAATCTTGAATGTCTCTTCTTTTCTCAGCTTCTGTCAACTGTGTTTCCTTAACATTATTTCAAGATCATTTAGGTATTTAATTCATTAGACTGCAAAATCCTGCTAGTCTAGCAGGGCATTTCCCAAGCCATTAGACATGTCTGTGTGTAAGTTCACACCCATTTGATGTGCCAGCTACAATTCACAATGATAAAGGTTTATTGGAGGCTTTTCAAATATATTCCATTAATCAGATTCAAGGCAAAGTCTTTCTCAGCCTGTCTCGAATAGACTTTAGAAACAGCACGTACCATGCAACATTGTTCTCCACCAGGTAGGAAACATCTGATATAAAAAAAAAAGCTCATCAGCAAACTATGTTGTTACAAATGTTCCTCCACTGCACTGAAGAGATAAAAAGCAGACAGTGGGATTTTTAGGACCAGCCCATCCCAGGTTACAATCTCTAGCCTCCACATTTTGACAGTATTTCACAAAGTTTTATCAGTACACTATGACTTAATCAATCTGACCTTTAGTAAGAGGCATAAAGCTAAAAGCCTGTGTAATTCTTCAACAATTAATCAGAGAGAATCAAAGGAAAGGACTTTTCAAAAAGAAAGAGACAGAATAACAAATTGTAACAGGCCAAATACAGAAGAATGAGACAATTTTTCACCTGGGAAATTCCCCTGGAGGAGGCAGGTTAAAGAATTACCCAGCCATTGAGGGAAAGGCACCATAACTTTCTACATACCTAAGATCTTTCTAAGACCGCAGACTAGACACCTTTTTAATATCCTAAGCTTGACAGCAAGTCTAATGTCTTCAATACTGAAATATTGTTTTAAAAAAACAAACCAGAAACAACAACAACAAAAAACAAAAGCAGGGGATTCTACACCTTACTCATTAATTTCATTAAACTTGTCACTTTCCAATTGCTCAGGGTTTTGTATGGAAACAGGGAGGAGACTCAATCGTCTCTCATCCATCCTTATCAGACTGTAGGCAAACTTGCCAAGTTTTGGTCACTGAAAGGAGTCAGATTTGAAAAAGGCATTCTCTGAGTGATGGTTCAAATTTTCCATTTAAATGTACTGTGAATCTTCAGAGTTTTATGTTAGACTGCTTCAGATTGCAGGAAACTCAAGCCAAAAATGGGGAGACACACTGAAACTCAGTGAGACTTGGCAGTACATTGACTCCGCTGGGGCAGGAACAAAGGCTCAGCTAATAGCATATGCTATCTATTAAACTTTGTTCTTTGTGTGTGTAGACAGAGTGAGGGAGAGAGTGACAGAGGTAAGAACTCCAGCTCTCTTTTCTTGATTTTAGGCAAAGCTTTTGCCCAGATTGTCTGATAGCTAAAGGAGTCTGGAGAGAGCTAGACATTTTGGAGAATCATTTCACCGAGCAAAGTTTTAATTTGGTGCTGTTTCTGCTTTGTAGGAAACTTATTCATCGTCTAAACAAATGTAAACAATCTAAACAAATTCATTAAAGCATACGTGAAAGCAGACACTATTGCAGCAATTGTCTGCTTTGTTATTGATGAAGAAAGCTCTTTTTTTCAAGCCAGGAAATCTTTTGTTGTTAGGAGACAGAAGATGTTTCCAATTAAGCAGTTCACCTGCATCCTAGAAATGTATGGGTAACCTAAATGGGAATGACAATGATTCCTCAGATCCTCCATGAAAATTATAATGGGTAGGCAAAGCCCTGGAAGAAAGTCGTTGAGCTCAACAGTATTACAGCCAAGGATGTCCAGCAACGAAGGGGATTTGACCCAGTGTCCTTTTCTCAGGGATTAAGTCCTCTCTCCAACTGTCAAACAAAAAAAGTTTAAGATACATGTGACAAAAGCAAAAAGCAAGCATGGCTTTGAAAATAAAACTTAAAATCCTGGCCTAGTAGGAGACAATGGTAAAACCACCTCTGATTTCAGTATTGCCAAGATTTCACCCTTAGTCTCAAAGGGTTAAGGCTTAAACAGTGGGGTAGTGAGGCTGGTCTTGGCCTGCCTAAACAGTCCCTGAAAAGCCTCCTTTCCTCACCTTTGTCCCCTGGCCTTTTGAGAAGCACTATGGACACCAGTATAGCTACAAGAAAAGCGGAAGGAGTGGTTGATACACCAGAGGGTTGTGCTGCCATCCAGAGGGACCTTCACAAGCTGGAGAAATGGGCTGACAGGAATCTCATTAAGTTCAACAAGGGGAAGTGCGAAGTCCTGCACCTGAGGAAGAATAACCCCCTGTACCAGTACGGACTGGGGACTGACCAGCTGGAAAGCAGCTGTGCAGAAAAGGCCCTGGGGATTCTGGTAGACAATAAGTTGCCCACTAGCCACCAATACACCCTTGCAGCAAAGAAGACCAACAGCATTCTGGGCTGCATTAGGAGAAGGATTGCCACCCAATCAAGGGAGGTAATCCTTCCCTTCTACTCGGCACTGGTGAGAAATATGTGGAGTACTGTGTTGGACGCTGGGCTCCCCAGGATGACACAGACATGGAGTTACTGAAGCAAGTCCAGCAAAGGGCCACTAAGATGATTAAGGGACTGGAGCACCTGATATACAAAGGAAGGCTGGGAGAGCTAGGAATATTCAGCCTGGAGAAGAAAAGGCTCAGGAGGTGCTTTGTTGATATGAATAAACATCTGATGAGGGCAGTGAAGAAGATGGAGCCAGACTCTTCTCAGTGGTACCCATTGACAAGACAAGAGGCAGGAAATTCTATTTTAACAGAAGAAAAAAAAATACTCTAAGGTGGTCAAACACTGGAACAGGTTTCCCAGAAAGGCTGTGAGTTTCCATCCTTGGAGGTGTTCAAAACTTGACTTAGAATCATAGAATACCTTAGGCTGGAAGGGACATTTAAAGGTCATCTAGTCCAAGCGCCCCTGCAATGAGCAGGGACATCTTTAACTAGACCAGGTTGCTCAGAGCCCCATCCAACCTGACCTTGAATGTTTCCAGGGATGCGGCATCCACCACCTCTCTGGGCAACCTGTTCCAGTATTTCACCATCCTCATCGTAAAAAATGTCTTCCTTATATCTAGTCTAAATCTACACTCTTTTAGTTTAAAACCATTACCCCTTGTCCTATCGCAACAGGCCCTACTAAAGATTCTTGACATGGTCTTGGGCAACCTGCTCTCAGTGGCCCCGCTTTAGCACAGGGGTTGGACCTGATGATCTCCAAAGGTCCCTTCCAACATCAACCATTTTATGAACCCTTGAAAATTCTGTAGCTGCATCCCCACTAGCACATGCAGGCATCTCTGGGCTTGCTTGCTTTTCCAAGAAGCTGAGTAACTGATTCACAAGTTTCTCTTGTAAAAGTCTGACTTTTGGGAAAAGAGTTCTGCCAGGTGGCAAATTGAGTAGACCAGATAGGAAGAAGTTCAATATAGCTATTAAGCCGTGCGGTAAATTCTGACAGATAGTCCAGAGTGCCCATAGAAATATTGTTCCATTTCTTTGGCAAAATTTGTGATTTTTGAAATATGATTTCCATACTGAAGTGAAGATGAAACTGCCAACTGTGTGCACAGGCATTCTGTGCCACCACGGGCTACTGGGGACACAGGAGATACCCCTTGATTTGGGTTAGAATTAGAATGAAATGCTACATCTCAGGCAGATCAAGGACTTGGATTTGGTCTCCTGTAGACCATAGCAATACTCTGGAGAACCCAGGTAGAAAACATTTAACTTGGCATTTTATAAATGTTCCAGACAGAAGTTTTATGGAAACATTTCCCAAAATATCATTTTGTTGGGGTAAAAAAATTCCAAGCAGTTCCAGTTAACATACAACTTACCTCAGAAAAGGAGATGATAAGATTGACAAGCAACTGTTTAACTTCTTGTCTGGAGCAAGACAAAAGATAGACATCATCTCCAGTTATTGAACAAAATTACTCCACCAGCATGTCAACAAGAAATGCTTCTAGGTTTTTAATATAAACAAGTGTGTGTAGTTTAGACAAGGACGTCAGACATGGTAAAGTGATTTTGAACAATTACTTGCTGCACTACATCTGCTAGAAATTATTGTCCTTACTCACTTAGAAAACTCTGAGGATGCATCTCCACAGATGTCTGCTCCCAGTAGAGTACTTCAGCCCACACAACTCTCTGCGCAGCCAAGTCTAGATAAGGCTACCATGCGTCCAGCTTTTCCAGATGTGGCTTCCTTTTCCATTCAGAAATGATGTTTTCCTCTACGTTTTTGGATACCTGGTTGGATCACAGGCCACCATAGAGCTGAAAATCTTGGAGACTGAACCTACTGCCTATGCTGTGTGGATAGCCTATCAATTACTGACCTAAGTGGGACAGGCACACTAAGGCCAATGCTTCTAGACAGCACTGGACTCACCATGCACATCCACGGATGTTTCTACCACGGGAATCCCAGATATGGCACCTTGGTACCTCAGCTTCTTCCAGATCCTTAGTTACATTGCTTATATACAGTGCAAGTGTTGCTGTTCCCCACCACAGCATGCAGCGGGAACACAGCTACCTTCAGTGTGAGAACTGATGTGGCCTATTCATTATGGTACCCTGCTTCAAAGTGTGCCTAAATTCTTCTCAGAAAAACTGTTCATAAAGGATATTAAGAGTATAACCTGCCCATAGGGGTAAATTGTTCCTTAACACTGTCATTTTGTTTATGCCTCAAATCACACAGATGTAAGCTTCTTTTCTTCCCCAACAAAATCTTTCTGTTCTCATTGCTCATGTAGATGTCTAAGTCACCCATTATTACATAAATGTTTTTTTTTTATTGGTTGTAAATGTCTTGCTATTCAGTTTCATGTCCCCATGGTTTTGTTTTGTGGGAAAGGCAATCTTCCTTACAGCATTAATTATTTTGTACACTTCTGTCATGCTGTCACTTCTTTTTCCTCTCTAATCTAAGCATTTCTACACTTTCCATGCTTTCCTTACATTAAAAAACCCCATTTCTATTCCTGTAACCATTTTTGCCATGTATTTCCCTGGACCTTTAGTACTGCTGCAGTATTATTTTCAAGCTGGGTGACCAGGAAGGAACAGAGAGGACATGTCACTGGTTTATATAATTATATTATATTATTTTCAGTATTGTTTTCTATCCTTTTCCTGCTACATTCTATCAGTTTGCCAACACTTTTGCTGCACACAGAGCATATGGTTTGGCTAAGACGTCTGCTGTGACACTTTTTTTTCTGTATGGTTGTGATTAATTTAGAGCCAAGAAATATGTCATTCTGATTTTTCCTTCCAACTTGCATTACTTTGCCTTTGTCTGCAAGGAATTTCATCTACCATCAAGCCACCTAGCTTTCTCTACTCCAGCAGAAGTTCCTCACAGGCTTGTCTCACTTGAAAAGCAGAAATTTTGTCCCTGTTTCACAGTTTTTTTGAAATTGTCTGAATTAGCAGAAGCACCCCATGCAGTGCCACAGACACAGTAACTTAGTGTGACAGTCTTTTTCCTGAAGGTAGAGTGAAAGAGAAACAACAGTCAGCACAAATTAAGCAATTGTCATGCATTGACAAACCTTACCTTGCTTCAGCCCATGGAGTTTTAGACTCTGGTGCTGGTTTTCTCATGAGGATGAGAATTTTCCCACCCTGCTCCTCAAAACAGGGGAGAAGATCTTTGTCCCCCAGAAGGAGAGAGACTGCGGGGTCTGGAAACAACCTCACACAGGATTGCCAGGAAGGATGTCACCCTCAGAGCTACGAAGTCCACAGGACTATTGTGAATGTGGCAGTATTAAATCTAAAGTGACTAATGTTTTATATCGCGAAGAGGAACTGTGGTCACACAGAAACTTAGAGACCGATGGCGGAGATGCAGAAACAAGAGACAAGGCCATATGTGGTGATAAGCAAGGGGCAGAGTGGTGAGAGAGGAAGGGAAGCTGCATTTTACTTGCATCACTTGCATTTTACGGGTCCAGCTGGGCTCGCTCCCTTCCGAGACATGCAACTGGAGTTTCTCTGTATTTCATTGATTTTTATTTGCCTAAATAAGAAGTGATAAAAGGGCTTTGTCCCTCCCAGTGTAAGCAGTCCATCCTACAGCTCACTCGCTCAGTCTAGAAGGTGAGAGGGGGAGGCAATCCCAAAGCAAGCTCCAGCTCCCGGCACTGCTCCACTACCCCAAGCTCCTCTCCAGGCTCTCTGACTGTTCACACTAGCCTTTGCCTCTGTCTCTCAAGAGTTCAGGTACTGCTTCAGGTGGGTATTCCCAAATAGGACTGGCCAAGTGGCAACAGGGGTAGGTAAGGAGCAAGTCTTTGCATGGGTGTGGTAAGGAGCAACACAGAACCGATCTTTTTATTCCATGTGACAAATAAAATATACATTGCCATTCATGTCTCCAGGATGATTGCTGATTTCAGGGAAGTCTTGGTTAGGATTTTTCAAATTACATGCCATAAACTATTTCTGTCATTGGAGTAAATTCTGAAAAGCTTTTATACTTCACTAGAGCAAAGTTGCTTATCACTGATCATTATGATAATCTACTCATTGCAAACATTATTGCTAGAAGTTCAGTCACATCATTCCTTAATTCCTTTAAATCTCTGGATGTCTCCAGTCCCACCCTGGAGACTTTACTGCTATTTCACATTTCTTCCATTTTACATTTTGACCTCTCAGACTCTGGCATATATTGTAACTTTGCTACTTGGAAAATAGTAGGTATTTCCCTGGTGTATCAGTGATTGACTTTAGCAAATGTTTTATCAGAGTTAGCATGAGAACAGAAAAACTGCAGTATCCAAATACTGCGATCAGTTGCCTCTGCCCAAACCTCTTTAGCATCTGGGAGTAAAATATGTCTCTGTGTAGTCTGTTTCCCATTGCGGTTTTAAAGGTCTGCAACATTTTTATAGGCTCAAGGACCAAAGTAACTCAAGACTAAACTGTGTTGGCTCACCCTGGGGTAACCCCTATAAATGACAAACAAATCAGCATTTCACAGTTAAAAAACAACACCAAGTGTTCTACAAAATCCCCCAGAAGTTTACTGCAATGATGCTAACAATGCTAGACATTAAGGCAAGGAATTTCCTTTTTGCATTTCAAGAGAAAAAACACCACAGCTGTTCCTCAGTGGATTCCCAGCCAAGTTGAAAAGGTCACTGACCCAGCCATGATGTAACACCAAATACTGCGAATGGTGACTCCCCCAACCAGCGTTTCTCCAGAGCACTACCCAATAATAATTTTCACCCCACAAAGAAGGTATTTATCTAATGCACCTCTTGCACTAAAGCCTCACCTAAGAAGGGTGGCAAGAGTCTTTGCTCTTCAACTGGTTGAACTATCTGCAGCAAATGTTTGTTAACAGGTAGGAATAGGGAAAATCTGTTCCTGAAAATGATGTGCATTACCTTTAAGTACTGGGAAGTGTGAATGATTAAGAGAAAATACTATCTTAGCCTCAACACTCATTGTATAATCTATGGTGTGCTTGATTAGAAACTGCAAGAATAGTAATTTCTTATTCCCAGCAAAACATCAAAGTTATTGCATAGCCTAAACAGGAAAGGCACAAGCCAGGGGCTGGAGGAGCTTTGATGCTGTGACTCACATGATGGGGCAGTAATGGAGGCCCCATAAGTGAATGTGTGGGCGAAAACCTGTGCGCAGGTCACCCTCTCCCCTCCAGTGGGGCAGGAGCTGCACCAGGTGGCCCAGGCAGCATTCTCATTTCCAAGATGTTGGGAAAAACTGGAGGCCAGGGAAGGTCCAAGCGGTAAGGGAAAGGTTACTGGGACAGCCAGTAGCATTCGCACAGGCATCCCCCATCTGCACTGCACTGGCACTAGCGGGAACCCATGGAGAAGTGGCTTACTGGGAGGGGGAGCACCCAGGAAGCAGTGCTGGGAGCTGATGGGAGAGGACAACCAGGGTAATGCCTCCTTCAACAGGACAGCGAAGAAAAGCAGTCATCTGCAGTTATTTCTCCTTGTTTACTAGGCAGTGAGAAAATATGACTCTATTGTTCACAGAACGAATATTTCCCAACAGATTTTCTATTTTTAGCGTGTATTCATTTATACAACCTGCATTTTGAAGGGTTAAATTATTGCATCCGTGCGTGGGCATCTACAGCCATGCGTAAGATGACCTGGGACCTGCTCTTAGCTGTATGGCTAGATTCAAGCTTTTCAAGCCATTTAACCTTACCTCATACTTATCGTTAACTATTGCATGTGATAGTTTCTACCTCTGCAGCACTGGTCCTCCATATACCCAGGCACAGGGATTTTTGGGGTGCAGTGGGAGGTGGGTGAGCAGGCATGTTTCAGAACTCACTGCAATATGCCAGTGTGCATAGAAGAGGGAGAAAACAGCCACCTTCATAAAAGAACAGCTGGTTCTGGGAAGGATAGTGCCTAGCTGACCATGTTGTCATTGATAATAGCAAAGCAAAACAGCCATTGTAATGTCCACATTTGCACATAAGGAGGGAGGCAAAATGTAAACCAAACTGTATTTGCTGTCTTTAAAGGTTATTTCCAAATGTTCCCACTCTGCTTCAAGCTAAACAAAGCTTGTGTACTTTTGCACTTACTTCAGGTGTTCAGTGAGAAGCTTTTATTTCAAGTACATTCACATTGACTCTCCTTCCTTACTCAAATTACAAAAGATTTTGAGGAGGAACTGTGTGTTGGTAAGCAGAATATCAAAAGCAAAAAGAAAAGAAGTACTTCTGTCTCATTACGTCTGCCCTTCCTGTGTCCAAAGCACCTACCTTGCCCAGAGCACAGCTTTACGGGGCAGATGGCAATTTTTATCATCTTTCTCATTTATGATGAATGAATAAAGCCAGCAAGGAGTTTCTCTGCAAAATTTTTGCATTAGAAATGCACGCTTTCTTTTCCTGTGTAAACACTATAGAGGTGGAAAGTCAGTGAGGGCACACTATGAAGACAGGATTGAAAAAAGATCTGGAGAGATGTTTAAAGGGAAAAATGTTTTTAAGATTTAGCTGGCTATGAATCTAAACCTCATTTTTGTCAGGTCTTGGGAATTCAGAACCTGTTTATGCTGCCCACTGCAGTGCTGAGCAGACATGCCAAAATAGGTATCAGCAGCCTGTCTGGGTACCAGCTGTGATAAAGCTCTGCTGACACAACACAAACACAGCTATGTGGACCTTCTCAGACCAATGCAGGGTAGAGGCAGAAGACTTTGTGCCTGTGTGTGCCTGCCTGTGTAAAGACAACCCAAGTCACTCAAGTGCTTCGGACATGATATCCTTCATTTCTGGAAAGCACTATGTATAGATATATGCACATGCGTAGGAAATGTCCAGTAACTCACAAAGGTCTGAAGAAAGAGCATCATTGTTAATATTCAGGTCACCCACTTGATAATTCAGGTAGAAAACTACAGAATAAAAACCATCCACATGAAAAAAAAAAGTTAAAACCAAACTGAAATGCACTTTCAGGCCCTTATTAGGTAAGTCGGAAAAAACAACGCACAATTCCAGTAGGAAGAAAAATCAATTTTGTGTCATTTAAGTGACTAACTTGTCACTTCATTGTGACATTGGATTTTTTTCTGTTTGCTAGCAGCCCTCCTTTCTCAGGTACTTATCTTTTCTAAAGTTTACCTTTCCCACAGTGTGTCTATTAATAAACCTTATTTAGTGACTGATTAGGAGCCACTTTGTCGTCATTCATGTTTCTGGATTTGGAGCTGGGAATCTAAAAGGAATCTACATAGACAATCCCCATCACATTTTACTCCATTCTAATAATCAATTAAAGAAGGAAAGACCACCAGATTACCTTTTCTTAATTATTATTTTGTGTGCTATAGAGAATAACAATGGAATATAAATACGTCACATTCTGAGAAATAACAAGATCAATTGGTTTTCTTTCAGATGGGATAAAATTTTGCAATAAACACAGTCACTTTTCAAAAATATCCCTGCTTCACAGGGAAAATAAGTTTTTTGATTAGGAGTCTCACTTCAGACACTGATATTTCCAATCCATGCATTTTTGTAAGCCGTAGAAATGCAGTTGTCCTTTTTTTGCTTCCTGGGCTTACAATGACTGAAAAGACTTTGAAAGAGCCCACTTCTGTTCTGACATTTCTGGTGGTGGAGGAGAGGCAAGCCCAGAGACTTCAGTGGAGTTACCTAGGGCTTTAAAAGGAGCTGATTGACCTCTCTCTGGCAGTGCATACTGTCTCTCAGCCCTGTGAAAAGGGAAAGTCAAAGAAAACTGGTCAGAATTTTTGACGAAGCAGGTTTTTGTGAGAAAAGGCAGCTCCAACAGACTTCCAGCAAGCCCCAAGCAGGTTTCAGGTTTCACCTCATGAAGCTTATGTCTGTGCAGGATGTGTGCTGCAGAGCAGCTCCACCATTATGGTTGTGTAAAATGCAGTGATACACAAGCTGGCTGGAAAGGCAATGGCTCTGATACTGAAAACAGCCTGCCTGCAGCAGCACCTGGGTTATTAACTGTCCGGCTTGGAGCTCTGTGCTACCATCTGCCATGCGACTGCTGCTCTAAAGATGCCAGTGAGCCTGAGCCTCTGGGCAGCAGGCAAAGGACATTGCAGGGCTTCCAGGATCTGCAGCTCTGAAATAACCTTGCTATGAGAGCTATTGAAAGCTGGGGTCAATAGGACTCCTAAAACTTCCATGCCTCTTGTTTGGAGCCATCAGATCAGAAATCTTCACATCTCTGGGAATCATGTCTGAGCTGGGGCATTTGAGCCTAAGGAATTCCAAGTTAAGACTCCTTTTGAAAAGAGACCTTTGGGTGATTTTTAAAATAATTTTTGTGGGAAATGTTCCTTCCCACATTCACTTTTTAAGCTAAGAGTGAATATTTTTCCCCAAGAATTTCCATAAAATGGAAACTTTCAGCCAAAACTAGTGAAATGCTACCAAATCCATTTTTGATACTGTACACAAAGTCACAGTCAAAGGTTAAGGCTGAGGAATATCCAGTCTTTCTTGCAAAAGGTTTTTCTTTGTTTCCAACACTTTGTACCTCAAAACCATTAGCTTCCCGGCATTCGTGCTGTTTTGGATGCATAATGCCTGTGTGTTATGCAGAGTACTGAGTGCCAAGAGGCTCCAGAACCAGCCCACCAGGAGACAGGAACCTAAATAGTAGAGAGGTATGAGGAAGATTTGAGACCTTTTATGCTTTTATTTGCTCATTTGCTTTTCAAGTCTCAATCTTTTCAACAACTGCAACAAAACCCACTTATGCCCACGTCAACTTTTGCCCTGCATGAACCTAGAAAAACCCTTCTCACAATAGGCTCAATTTCACCCCACTCCTGCTGGAAGACGCCTGATGGAAAACCCAGCAGTAGACAAGCCTGCCCATCAGTGCAGGTCCACGGGGTGCTCAGCACAGGTCCACGCGGAGCTTCTGCCCATCTTCAAAGTCAGCGAGGCCCCATCCAGCCCTGCTCCGGAGGCAGTGCAGCTGGGCATGCCTGCCAC
Organism: Mycteria americana; assembly: GCF_035582795.1. NCBI lineage: Eukaryota > Metazoa > Chordata > Aves > Ciconiiformes > Ciconiidae > Mycteria > Mycteria americana. The sequence goes on along the minus strand of NC_134396.1, from coordinate 20,685,078 downwards.
TGTCCTTTTGTCAATACTTCTTACTGCATATTAACACGGCCATTGTTTCTAAATATCTCTGAAAATGAAATTTCCAGCTTCAATGAATGGCTGACTGTAGCTGGCCATATCATCACATCTTCTAAATTTTTCAGCCTCAGAGACCCAAAACAAAGATTTGACAACAACATCCTTTATACTTGCAGGGATTCCAGTAGGCTGAATCCTCCCTTGAGCTGTCAAAGCTTCAGGTACTGCTTGTGAGCAGAGAGGAAGCCATCTCTGGATTGAAACACGGCAGCCATTAAGGATACACAGCAGTAATACAGAATAATTTGGCAAAGAAGGGTGGAAGAAATGCTGCATCCAATTGAAATGGCAGGAACATTCACAGGTAGGAAGAATGCAATTATCCAGGCTGGAAGCAGGCCAGGATGCCATTTATACTGCAGACTTGGCATTTCTCAAAATGAAATAACAGATGTTTTTGTGAACTTCTGTCAGGCATAGGTTTTATTAATTAAATCTGTAAGAACTGCTCTGCCTTTGGCTTTTTTTTTTTTTTTTTGCAACTAAATGCAAGAAACCTGAAATGTCATTATATATAGGTAGATGGATGCATATATATGTATATATACATGTATTTATACACATCCATCTTTTGGTTCAGAACAGATTAATTTTCTGAAGCAGATGAAAGGGGAAGAAGTTGCTCTCTGGGGCCTCCACTTGCAAGAGAGACCCCAGACAGACAAAACATGAGAAGATACACTGGAGGCAGCAATTTAGACTGACAGGTTGATAGACTAGGTGATCATATAGATTTTGCTACTTTTAAGCTCTCCAAGGTAGTGAAATAGCTACAAGGAGAGGGACGTTGTAGGAAAGACAGACAGGAGGAGAAATGTAACTAATACACTGAGCAGAAGCAGGGGTACAGCCCTGCAAAGAGACAAAACTTGTTTCCCCACTCTGCAGCTGACTTCTGCAAGATCTACCCGATGAATGGAGGTACCCATCACTGTTGCTGGCTGGGGACTCTGTAATAGGTAACACACACACAAAAACTTGCTCCCTATTAAAAATTCCTCTATCCCCCACTTCTTTCAAAAGCCCTAACAATGGAAAATAGGGGGACACAGACTTGCTGCACTGCCAGGAAAAAAAAAAAAGAACCCAAAACAAACAAAAAAAACCACAGGAAGGGTTTTTATGTATTAATTTTTTTGTCAAGAAGTGAATAGAAACCACTTAACTTTGTAGAATATTGGCTTTCTTTGACACTAAGCAACAGAGCTGACCTGTTCCCTGTCCCCAGGAGTGGTATGTTTGTGTAAGATTGAAGTGCTGTGAGACACTCTAGCAGCAGAAAACTGAAGTCAAATGTCTCCATATAAGCCTCCCTCCAGGTCTCAGTGACTCAGATAACCACATTAACTGGTCTTCCTCCAGTGACATGGAAATTCAGGTGACTCTCTGCTGCTCAACAGCTCAGTCCCTTCCGCTGATCATAACAGATCATGCACTTTCTCCTTTGCAATGCAATGGCGTTTGGGATGAAAGCAAGCTCTGAGGGCAGTAATTCCTTCCACTTGAAAAGAGAATTCTTCAAGCAGCACTAAAAGGGAAAGTCGCCACGGAAGAGCCCATGTCCCTGACCTTGCCTCTCCAATTAAGATTTCCGGATTTGCAGAGCAAACTAAAACAGTCATTTACATTTTTTTCTCAATGAAGAATGAGCTTTTTTGAGCCAGAACAAATGAAGCCAGAACATGTATCTTTTTCTCAAGTCTTATTTATACAGGTGACTAGAAGTTGGACAAGTTATTTGGTAAATAAAAATAAGTGAATTAAATAGCAGTAACAGTCTTATTCGTTCAGCCAGGGTCATTAGTTTGATTAGGCTGAACATGAACATAGGGAAAAAACAGATATTTTATCTCTAAGCCACTCAAGCTAGTCCAGTTATTGTTGTAATTTGACATGAACAAATGCAGTAGTATGTCCAAATCTGGTGTTCCCACTTAAAATTGATGTTGAAAAACGGGAAATAGTTCAAAACAGCTACATGACTCAGTGAATGAATGATTCATAAAACGTGCCTGGTGGTGGGAAACTCGATACACTCAATCTATCTGCTTTATCTGAAAGCAAATCAAAAGGGAAAAGTCTGCTGATAGCAGATGATTCTTTAGTGAAGCAGAAGAAGGCCGAACATGATTTCAGGGTGGGAAGTTCATCAAGGTTGCAAAAGACAAAAAATAAACATTTTTGACAGTAAGGGTGATTAGCACTGAAGCACGCCTGTGAGGACAGGTTTACCTGGTTCAGTGCAGAGTCTGTCAGACATTCCCAGGAGAGCTCCATGCACACTAACTCATTTATATGTCTCCGTGCCAGGCCAGGATGCTCCCTCAGGTGCTGCCATGCATTGACATGACACTAGACTAAGGCTCAGCAGCCTGGTTTCTCCTGGCTCTTGCAGTCTTTCTGCTCCTGCTGCTGAGCCTGGCTGGTCCTCAGCGCTCAGAGCCTCTCTGCTCAGCTCTGTTTTGCACTGTGCAGGGGTAGCCTGAAGTTTTCAAGCCAAGATGGATACTCTTTGAAATGGTACCAATACACAAGTCAGGCTGGGGTCTGCTCTGAAGTTTTCAGTTCAGGTTCAATTTGAAAAACAATGGTTCAGATTAGTTCTTGGTTCAAGCTCAGTCAAGTTCTCTCATGAACGCAGAGGCTCTGACTCACCATCTTTGCTGGATTTAACTGAGGATTTAACCAGAGATGATGTAACCCATCTGCAACTGCCAGTGTCTCTGTAGCAGGGGCAGCATGGCAGGGGAATGCATACGGTCACAGTGAGCCAGGGCCCCTGGGCTACAAGGCGAGGGCCAGTTCCTCCTCTTCCTCCCTCTCCCCCAGCCTTGTAACACAGGAAAATCAAGTGGGGCCCTCAGCACTGTGCTGATTCCTATTTGGTTCGCTCCCAAGGTGGCGAGAACTATTTGGATCCACCATCAACAATTAATGCAGTCTCCAGCTGCTTGGTGGATGTAGACCTTGTATCTAAACAGGAAGAAAATTTGTTTGGAAACTATTGAGAAACCTAGTTATTTACACCAGGAAGCCAGGAGGTAGCCCAGCTGAGGGGACAGCGCATATTCCAACAGACGTGGTAGATTTGCAAGATTAACCACAGACTAAATTCTGTGTATACATCTCAGAGTATGTAACTAGACTGAAATAATCCATTCATGTTTGTTTGCATCTAAGCAAAGTCAACAGATTAAAATACACCTAATTGCTAAAGAGTCAGTGTTGGGTTCTAATTATCCTGAGATGGGATGTGGACCTAGTGGTTGTATGAAATGTCTCTCTCCCAAACATGCAGTTTCTTTGGAAGCAGAACTGAAAACAAACTGCTTCAGATGCATGACCATTAATAAGAAGAATTTGTTCAGTTCGGTAAGTGCCTGGGACAGATTATGAACCACAGAATCATTGAGGTTGGCAAGGCCCTCTGGAGATCATCTCATCCAATCCCCCTGCTCAAAGGAGGGTCAATAAGAGCAGGTTACTCATGGCCATATCCAGTTGGGTTTTGACTGTCTCTAAGGACTGAGACTCCACAACCTCTCTAGACAATCTGTTCCAGTGTTTGACCACTCTCATGGTTAAGAAAGGTCTTCTTTTTTTTCTTACACTGAAACAGAATTTTCTGTATTTCAGTTAGTGCCTGTTGCTCTTGCCCTTTCACTGAGAAGGGTCTGCTTCTGATCAAAGTCAGTTAGGAGACCACCACCTGAAGTATCATCTGGTTTAGAGCCGTACTGGAGTAGGCTGGGGACAGCCCCAGCACAGAAGGACCCTGCATTCAGGAGACCTACCTTTTCCCCTCACTGACTTGGTGGACATCCACTCCATCCTCTCTTGCAAAGCACCGTGAGACCTGTCCAGTGCCTGTTATCTATTATTGTCAGGCAAAGCCTGTGGGAACAGGTGATGATTTCTATCAAGCCAGCAGATATAGCTGAGAAAAAAAAATCAGAGATTTTGAGCCACCAGCCCTTTTACAGGATTGTTAATTCTCATTAGAATTGGAAGTGAGTGGAAAATTTTGCCCTTACTATGCATTGCAACTGCTTAACTCATACCTGAGCCATTCACTGTAAAAAATCTACAGCTTCTTTTCCAACATAAAATGAGCAAAATTGTTTATTGTAAGAAAGCATGAAAGGTGTATTCAAAACAGAATAAAGGCACCAACATGTTATTCATGGAAAAATAATATGTTTGATCAGACTTGCAAGAACTAATTCTCGTTCAGTCCCATGGGCAACCTGAGTTTTCCAGTGCAACACCTGTCCTTGTAAATGCTGATATATAGCATTTTTGTCTCTGGCGGCTGAGGGAGACTCAGAGTGCTAGAGGCATGGTAAAACTAGTTCACTTTGGCTGTTATGAAATGTAAGATGGAAATCAACACAGAACACTGACATAATTTTTAGTCTTATTTGTCATTGACTATATTCCTCTGTTCCAGTTATATCAAATTGTATCTTAGATCTGTGTGTTATGCTGGCCGAGTTCTATAGTTCTTGTTCAGGTAAATGGTATTGATTTAAATAAAAATTTTGTCTGAACTTTATCTTGAAGCAGAAAGGCTTTAATTCTGAGTATATACAACCTAATGAAAAATCACCCACAGTTGAGCAGATGTCAGATTAATTTTCAGTCATGATACATTCACTGGCATGATAACAGAATTTCCTGTTGATATCAGCACAAATCATCTTCAGATCTGAAGCGCTGGTATTAAAGAGAGTTCAAGCTTAAGAAGAAACATATGTTTCTGAAAGAAGGTGATTCCAGAATCCTATGGTGACTAAGTTTATTCTTTCTTTCTTTACCTTAACCCTGACTCTTCATACACCTCTTCTGGTCAGAGTTAAGCCCAGAAATACCAAGTGAGCCATGCCTGTCATGTAATCCCTCACTAATTCAGATCTTCAATAAATGGACCTGTCAGCAGAAGACTGTTCAGTCATGTTTGTCATTGCTAACAAACACATCTCAAGACATACCCTAAATGCAATATCAGCTCAGTTCAGTGAGATGGACTGAGTGTGGTGTTGACCCTGGCTTATAGCCTGGAGACACGCCGTATGGATCTCAGAAGGTTTTGTCCAGCTCAGAGAAGCAGGCAAAGTACAAATTTCTTCAGACTTTGTCAGAATGTAGAGATTTGCAAATTGGGCTAGAAATCTGAGGAGAGCAAGTTTGCATGAATATGTTTTGGCAGCAGTCTGGAAGAAGTATAGGAAGAGAATTGTCTACCATGGGCCAGCTGAGCATTTCCACTTCCCATCTCCAACGGCAAAGATGCCAAGAGATGCTAAAATGGAGCATCTGACCTCAGTTCTCCAAGTTACAAGAGGTGTGCAAAATAAGACTTGCCTGGCTTATTTTACACAGGCGAGACACCCCACTGAACTCAAGACATTATTTACATAAAAGCTGTTTACAAGACTGAAGCATAAATGTCTGATCTTATCAATTGTCCCTCCAGGTCTGAACATCTTAACTTCAGTTGGTCAGGAGCAGAGATTTGACTGCTGGGGTACAGGCTTCTGACTTTAAACAGAATATAGCCTGGCTCATAATCATGACTGGGGGTTTCAGGCAGAGGAGGACAAGTTAACAAAATAGAGAGACATCATTACAATAGGCCAAGCCAGACATAGTACTATACCTACTAAAGGAGCCTGGCTTCTGCAGATCGGTGTTTGTTCCCAAGCCACTTATCATTTGCAGACTCTCAGCCTTCAATTAGAAGCCTGACCCCCCCATAAAGAAATGCATAAGGGGGCAGCCCCAGAGGTCAGGGAGTTCCTAAGCTAAGCTGGAAATAGCAAGGTGAGGAACAGAGCCCAACACCAATGCCTCAAAAGCAGTTGGTACTCAACCCCTTCCATTTGGATGCAGAGCCAGGAGCTTGTGGCTGGAGCCCAGACTAGCCTGGTCCTTTTCAGCAAACAAACACAAGAAAAGCCTTGGCTGGAGTCCCACTTCTGCTGCCAGCTTTCCTGGTGGCTTAATGCTCTTGCTCTGGGGAACTCGGTTGAAATCCTACTCTGCCTATGTGAAGTAGGAATATGGACCCTGGTTTCTCTCTCCCACTCTCAGCTGCATTTTCTGTTCTGCATCAGCACTGTGGCCTGGTTATTTTGTGCAAGAGCCAATTTAGTAGGTAAGTTTCAAAGACACTGACCAAGGCAGGCAGGGCAGGAGCGGGACACCTTGTGAGCTACCCTGCAGGACTGACTGATTGCACATATACCCCGTGTTTGGCAAACACGTAAGCACCCTGGAGATTTTTCTGGGAGAAATAAAAGAGCAGAGGAAATCTGGCTTCTTCTTGAGTTAGGCAGCAGCTGAACAGGAGGCTGAAGGATCAACATTTTGGACACAGACAATTAAAGTGTCAGTCTCTATGAATGTAGCTACTGGTGCCTAGAAAGAGATTAATTTAAATCTGCATATCAGACATACCCTAGAAGAAAGGTGCTTTCTGTTCAGAGCAGGATTTAGCAACTGTGCATAGTCAAAGAAATGTTAACGGACTGCAAATATTTTTTGAATTATATTTTAATTATACTGGTGATGCTACTGTAGGTATTAGTGAAAATGCAAAGCATATGGTTCAGAGCAACAATAAAAAAGGCATGTCTTGTGAGTGAGACGGGGTCATATTCTATCAGTAAAAGTACAAATATGGGTATTTTTAGAGAGTCAGAAAAAGCTTGGATACTTGACACTGAAAAAGAGACTAGCTTACATTGAAATGTAGCTTGGGCAAATGAGACAAATTTTTTTACATATTTTATACTCTTCCTGTGAGCAGATTACAATATAGTGAACCCCTTAATAGTTTTAAGATAAACTAATCGTCAAATTTTTACATTTTGCACATGATGCTAATCATGTTTGTAGCTTTATGGTGCTAAGTGACTTTTTTATTTCTAGAATTCAAGTAATGCTTTTATAAACTTGTCTCATGCTTCTTTTTTTATAAAGCTGCACAGAAAGGTCAAAGAAAGGGTTGCCTTTATATTATGACAGCCCCCAGTGGGTTAAAGAATAGAAGTGGTTTATAAATAAAAGCCTCTTTCATCTGTCCTTTGATCCCCCCCCATAACAAAACCTCCTTGCAAGTATTTTGCTTGACATAGTCATCATTTCTTATTAGTTTCAAAATATCTGCAAGACAATGTCTTGATCTTCAGTTATGGGTACACTCTGCTGGGAACAGAGAAAGGGGTTTATTGTGCAGGGAGAGAAGGGGCCATACGCTATTTCTGTCCATGATTTTTGACTCCCTGACCCTTGGTAAACTGGGCTCGTGATCAGACCCCGTACATTTCAGGGCAGGTCCATAGCTGGGCCCAGCTGGAATTACCTCCAAAAGTTATGTACCAGCCACATCCTTCATCCCCAATTGAGCTTTCAACGTGTCTCTGCGCCAAGAGCCGTGAAAATAAAAGTTCTTCAGGGCAGCCCTGGACATTTGTGCCGGGTGATTTAAGAAGTTTGTGCCACCAGCCATCCTCCCGGCCTCTCAGGCAGAAGGAACTCCCCTGCTCCTCTGCCTCCATATTCCCCTGCTCTGTTTTTGAGCTGGCCTGAAACCTGTGGTGGGGTGTTACACCCCATGGAGAACGGCAGCAGGTTGAGAAGGTGACCCACAGACCATTCCCAAACTCCAGCAGGGACGTGGGACAGATGGCCAAAGAGGCAAATGTCCCGCGTCGGGCTTTGTGGGTCCCCAGCTCACAGGCAGAGCAGGGCTCCAAGGGTAGGGCCAACAGCTTCAGCCTCTTCTTTCTGTGGGCTGGGAATAAAAGGCCCTTTGAAATGACGAAAACCCCTCTCTTTTAGAACTCTAACTGGGCTATGTGAAAGAGAAGTAATTAATCTTACACGCTGAAAGAGATGAAAATAGAGATATTTTAAAAGGGCCATCTTCAACTCTGTCAATAAATTATTTTTCATATTTAGCGTTCAAAATTTTAATCTGCTTGTAGCTTGTTTCTTACACTCAAACTATGTGGGGTTTTTTTAGTCCCTTTTCTCTTATAAAATTAAAGTTTACAAATGTATCATTAATTTTCATTTATTAAAAACAGTTTTCCTGCATAAAAGTAATTCCAGCTGATCATTAAAAACATACTTTAAGAGGCAAAGAAAATATATTGATTGCATAGAATTTGAGTGGCAAGAAATATGTTTTTAATTATTGTTATTTTATTAACGGACAAGCACTATCTTATTAAATCTAAATTGGATGTGCACCGAGGAACACTAATGCAAACCATTCCAAAGACAAAAATTAAATACACGTTGGTACATAATAAAGCCCTCATGTACAATAGAGGTAGTTTACAAAAAGATCTTTCAACTTTTGAACAGACCAACATGCAAGTATTTCGCCATCTGAGTTCACGGTAAGGTCCCTAGCATAAAGTAAATTGCTTAAAAGAGCCTGATCCTTTTTTCTGTTGGTATCATATGTTTGTGTAGCCTCATTAACTTCCAGGCCACTGCTTCCAATCTATAACAGTTCAAAACAAGATTTGGGCTGGAAAGGCTGAAACCATCCAGCTAAAAGTAGTAGGGTAGACATAAACTATCAAACATTGGCCCCAAAAATGCATTTCAATGCAATTAAATTCCTGTGTACAACAGAATGCTCTTATCTGGACTCCCCTTTCTTCCCCTCCCCAGGCAGCTGTTCGGTTGCCGTCAGGAGTCAGAGGAGCTGGAGATTGTGGTCAGCATCATGGACTAAAGTTTACCCTCTTGACCCTGCTGGTGTTTGACTGTGACCTGGGTTTCCAGTACACAGAAAAGTCGTCTTCCTCTTAAATTTGTTTTTGGTCCAACAACATAATAGGCCGATTGGAAGCAGCCCAGGCCTATTCCAGCTGTTTCTTCTGATACTCTCACGCCAATAAGCAGACTCTCTAATCCTGTCTTTCACCAAAATACCTAGCAAAGCTGCAGTGCCCTCATATGTGTTGCAGGTTCCTTTGTTTTGAGCAGGGACAGTTGCCTGGGCTTTCAGTGTAACTCTGCTGTTGCTTCAGTCATCTGGTTCCAGAAAAAAAACAAGTGTATTTGGTTATTCTTTAATGAAGGGAGGTTATTAGATCACTGATCTGAGCACAAATACCTCAACCCACAGCAGCAGTGGGTTTGTCCAAGACATATTGGAATACCAGAAAGGAATTTCCTGTATTTACTTGGAATAAACTATTTTCTGCAACAAGCCTTAAGAATATGAACACTGTTTAGAGTGAGAAGTTGAAGGCACATAGACACAACAAAGTTGATTTTTTTGTTCAGAAGGGAAGTTAATGACTTCCAGTTGTTCAGTGTTTCACAACCAGCTCCCTCAAAACTCTTAGCTGGAGGTTCAGCCTTTCTGACGCTGGGGATTAGATGCCAACATTAGGGCACTTGTGTGGTCTAGTGGGAAGAACAGTTAAAATTCTTGTAGCCACCTGTTGGCCATGGGGATATAGATACTTCACTGGAAAGTAAAGTAATTGCATTTGGCTCATGAGTGAGAGGATGAAGAGGTGCATGCCCAGGTCCTAATGGCTTGTCATGGAGATGACAACACGCAGTGGTGATGGCTGCTATAGTGATGACAACATGCAGTGGTGATGGCTGCTGTTTAGCTATTATTTGCCAGGCTCCTGTGCTTGCCATGGGGCTTGCTTGCCCTACTGTATAGTAGAGTCTAGGGCTCGTTAGTGGCTGCTTTTTGTTTTCACTGCTTGCTGTACTGCTGTACTGCTTGTCATCTGACTCTGCTGTGCCTGGGAACATGTTGACAATAGCAATGGCGATGTGCCTGGGCTGGCAGGTGGCCAGGGCATTGTTGCTGTTTCTGTGCTGCTGTACTGGACAGGCTGGAACTCCAGTGTGAACTTAAGTCAAAGGGACTGTGACCTGTGGATGAGTCCACGTGGGAGCAGGACACCCCAAAGTGTCTGTGGCTGTGAATAAGTCCACACCAGAGCAGGTACATCTCAAAGCGTCTGTGGCCATGGTTATGTCTGTGCCACAGCAGGTATACCTCTGAAGGGATTGTGGCCCAAGGGTAAGTCCATGCTGGAGAAGGTACTCCGCGAAGCATCTGTGGCTGTGGATAAGTCCATGCTGCAGCAGGTACAGCTTGAAGCATCAGCGGTTATGCATGAGGCCATGCTGTAACACCTCAAAGCATATGGCCATGGATAAGCCCACAACAGAGCAGGTACTCCCCTGGAGGGACTGCAGCCATGGGTAGGGCCGTGTTGGAGCAGGTTTACTTCTGAAGGGCCTGTGGCTTTGGGTAAGGCCACGCTGGAGCAGGTATATCCTGAAGGCATTGTGGCCCATGGAGAAGGCCACGCTGGAACAGGTGCACCTCAAAGCAACTGTGGCTGTGGGTAAGTCTATGCTGCAGCAGATATACCCCTGGAGACACTGTGGCTTATAGATAAGGCTCCACTTGGAGCAGGTACACCCCTAAGGGACTGCAGCCTGTGGATAAGACCAAGCCGGCGGAGGGGCAAGAGGTGGAGTTCATTGCAATGTTAAACCCCATGGTCTGGTCCAAAGGGACCAGGGGTGGAGATTGTAATGGAAACACCTTTAAATTGTTGTAACCTGGGATTTGAGTTGCATGTCATGGGAATTACTGTAGCAGGAACTCCTTGTTGCTAGCCAGGCTAGGAGCAAGGGGAGGAGTTCATTGCAATGTTAACCTGGCCCAAAGGGACCAGGGGCGGAGATCGTAATGGAAATACCTTTAAATTGTTGTAGTGCATGATTTGAGTTGCATGTTATAGGAATTGCTATAGCAGGAAACAGCTGAACCAGTAGAGGAGAAGCCTTACAAGAAGCAGCGCAAATGCAGCAGTTACCCCACCTGAGCTGGCTTTGGTGCCCTGTAACAGGCAACACACCCTGTCTCCTGTCATGAGTGACCACCATAACAGATGGAGCCTGAAGTCATGGACTAAATGAACTCAATGGACATTTTATGGACATTTTACAGGGGTGGTCCATAGACTAAGGGAATGATATCTCTGTATTATATCAAAGGATGGGAAGGGGGGGGGTGGTTAATAAGGATGTGTTGGGTAGTGGGGGACCTGAGCATGACATAAATGGTATGGAATAAGGGGTGGAGAATGTGCTGGTTTTGGCTAGGATACGGTTAATTTTCTTTCTAGCAGCTAGTATGGGGCTATGTGTTGGATTTCTGCTGGAGACAGTGTTGAGAACACAGGGATGTTTTTGTTATTGCTGAGCAGTGCTTACACAGAGTCAAGGCCTTTTCTGCTTCTCACCCCACCCCACCAGTGAGGAGGCTGGGGGTGCACAATTTGTTGGGAGGGGACACGGCTGGGACAGCTGACCCCAGCTGGCCGAAGGGCTATTCCATACCACATGGTGTCATGCTCAGCATATAAAGCTGGGGGAAGAAGAAGGAAGGAGGGGATGTTTGGAGTGATGGCGTTTGACTTCTCAGGTAACCGTTATGTGTGCTGGAGCCCTGCTTTCCTGGAGATGGCTGAACACCTGCCTGCCCATGGGAAGGAGTGAATGAATTCCTTGTTTTGCTTTGCTTGTGTGCAGCTTTTGCTTTCCCTATTAAACTGTCTTTATCTCAACCCACGAGTTTTCTCACTTTCACCCTTCTGAATCTCTCTCCCATCCCACCAGGGGGAAGTGAGTGAGTGGCTGTGTGGGGCTTAGTTGCCCGCTGGGATTAAACCATGACAGCAAGACAGCTGACAGTGTGTTCCCCCACCTCCTTTGCCACAGTGCCAAATCAGATTCATGGGCTGGAAACTGGGTGACACTGCATAATGTACTGGAAAATTCCCTAATTCTGATCCATAGCCTACATTTTCCAAAACATTTAGATAACTGTTTTTTTTAATATCTTCTTTCCTTAGGTATATTTGAGAAAAAACAATTAGTATGCGAAATGAGCCAAATCATGATGATTTCATGCTGGAAAGCATACTATGAAATCAGTGAGAGCTTTTCCCAAGTTAAGGCCCGGAGGATTTTGCCTTAAAATAGAAAAAGAGGAGTCTAAAGGAACAAACTTTCCAAAATGCCAGTTGACTGGCTAAGACAGCACAATAAGCAAATTGTCTCCAGGGTTTCTCCACCTTTAAAGTTAATCTAAAGAGTCCAGCTGGTTAATAATTTAGAAAAGGCCCAGTAGCTGTATGATACCTGCATGCAATTGACTCTTCTATCTGAAAAAAATACAAATAATTCAGTAATCGATGACCAGCAGAAGCTCAGTTTAAAGGCAAGTACGCTAAAATGATCAACACTGAGGAAACCAAGTCATTTCATTGTTGCTGACCTTCACACCATACCTGAACAATATGCCAAGCACTCCATAACAAATCTGAATCCCCAAAGACTGTACCTTGAGATGTGTTGGACTGCCTGCCTGAATTGAAGGCACTGAACTGCAGTTCTTTGTAGAAGGTATTCTACCCGTAATTACAGAGCATAGTTTAGCTACTGAGGTTAAAACTGATAAAGTTTCTAGGACTTTGCCTAAAAAGGCTTATTATTAATACAGAATTAGACTCCTTTGCCATTAGCTAACAAAAAGCCTCCCAGACTTACAATGCTCTGGTCTCATAGGACAAGCATTTTCCAGTATCAAGAACACTTTTTCAGCTAAGAGAAAACAGCTTTTCAAATTTTGTTTGTATTTTGCTATATTGGGAGTGCAGTTCAGTCCAGAACTTACTGTGCTCAGAAAATAAAAACAGAGACAAGAGATCAGGTCTGCATGTAAGTAAATGTATGTCCATTTGAATTTTATGAAACCACTACTATCAACAAGTGAACCACTACTATGAACATTATGAGAGTCCTAAGATGAGTTTACGCTAGGATGAGGTACAGAGTGAAGCTATGCAGCTAAACTTCTCTAGCATATGTATCCTTGAAACCTTCTCAGAAGAGCTGGTTAAACAGATTACTGTTATGCAGAGGCCTGTGTCAGGGTATTGAAATCTCATTTTGAATGAAGTATCCGTCTGTCAGGCTCCACATGAACAATGAATGAAGGACAGTCCCAGAGGCTGAGCAAGATAAAGAAAGCCTGGGAAGAAGATGGAGTGGGTAGAAGACCTACCAGAGTTCAAGGTGCAGACCCAGAGAAGGCTATTTCAAGCCATGGGCTCTTCATTCTGCATGTTCAGTCACGTCATTAGCTTAACAAGGCTCAACAAATCAGCACACCTCCACTGAGCTGTGGGAAGCACCAGCTCCTGGGAAGCATACAGGAAAGCACAGAAACCTCCACCTTGGTGCGTGTATCTGCGGGTGATGGGTGGCAGCCAAGAGGAAGGCAGCCGGCCAGTATCTTTGTTGGTGATAACAGTGGTGGCCAGGCTACATGGTGTTTTCAGGATTGTTGGTTTCAGGCAGAAAAAGGCAACTATGAAACTGTAGTCCAGAAATCTCAGACATACTGAAGTGAAGTAGAGGAACACATTGTTTTTAAGCAGAAGCACAGAAATTGCTCGAGGACAAAAAAGCACAATAGAGTTTGAGGTCACAGAGCCAGTCTCGCAAACCTAGGGCTGCATCCCTAGATGCAGGGCTAGATTTCAGGGCTTGATTTCCCTGGATTTCAGGGCTGCATCCCTGAAAAGAGAGTAGGTGGCGATCAGGAACAGGATTGACAATTCAAATCAAAGCTCCCAGGGGACCCAGACTTAGCTTTTGATAACACAACTGAAGACCATGATCACAGGCATTGGGCAGCTTCAGAAAGATTTGGTGCTGCGAGGATAAAGCTAAACAAATGCAGATTATAAGAGGGTGTCGTGCAAAGGGCGTGGATGGGAGAGAAGGGGAGCCAGCAAAGATCATAATAATGCTATGGCCATCACTGTGTAATTGCCTGAACAAAGAAAGAAGGGGTGCGATGATTTCTTGGAACTGTGCTTTACATAGAGAAATTTATGACTAACGTAGCTGTCTGAACCAGCAGCCTTAGAGCATGACTGCTCAAAAACATTCAAAGAACAACAGATGCAGACCTTAAGAGAGCGTTTGAGAAACTGAAGGATTTAATTAAAGAGGCCCCAGTCCTGAAATACTATGACAATAAGCACAAAAGTAACTTCTTCATGGATGCATCCCAGGAGAGTATTGGCACAATACTCTTTCAATAACACAGTTGAAGCTGGAGACAAGTGGCTAATGCATCACGGCCACTAACAAAAACTGAATGTAAATATGCTGAAAGAATGAAGGAGGCTTTGGCCTTAAGCCATGACTGTAAAAAAAATTCCTTTATTTATGGGACACCACTGTTAGCTGAAACTGACCATAAACCACATACTGCTATTGCCAAGATAGGCCTGATAAATACCTCCTGGAGAATACAGAAATTGTTTTTTCAGCTACAAATGTATGTTTTACAAATTGAGTAAGCCTGGGTGAGATTTGGTGGTCGCAGGCAAACTCCCGATTATTTTACAAAACTTTCAGACGTTGATCATGGATGTGCCAAGCCTCCTAAAAAAAAAAAAAAGAAAGCCCTCTCCACTTACAGGCAAAATGTGGACTCTGACTGCCAGTATCACCAACATGTTTGAGATAATGGGAAAAGTAATTCAGGCTTTGGCACAAAGCTGCCAGTGCCATATTGTGGCCCCTTATTGTACCTTGGCAGTGAGGCCTGAATAGTACATGTGGGTTTTTAAAGAAGCTTGAATGGAGAATCCTGAATGTATTAAAAAGAGGTACATGAAAGCCATTAAGGGATGAGAATTATACAAGCAAGACCAGAAACTGTTGAGAAATCAAGTAACATTAGAACAATTCAGTATTATTTAAAAACTTTGCTTATGCCAGCAATACAGGGCAACTCCCTCCAAAAGAACCCATGAAGATGGCAAAAGAAAAAGAAGTATGTGTAAATCTTCTTGTAATTTTTGTTTATTTCACTAACAATAATTAAAATGTATTATTGTTATTATTGTTGTTGTTGTTTCTGTTGTTACTATTATTTCCCCAACATGGCCTTCCTGGAAGTTACTGCAGCCAGACAACCATATGCTCCATATTCATTTTAACTGAACATGACATACCAAGCACAATAACATCTAACAGCCCACCATGCAGTGGGTATCACTGAAAGCAACTTGCACTGAAATACAGATTTAGGTTTGTCACCACTAATCCCCGGTACTTTCAAACTTTCAAGGCTAATGGAAAAGTGTCAGAAGAACACAGTGCTGTCTGTAAAATAAAAGACTGGGGGAGTGAGACTGGTACCCATCTGACACCAGTGTAGGTAGCTGTAGGGAACTGGTCTCTTGCAAGGGCAAGCTGGAGCGTGCCGTGTTGCAGAGAGGCTCTTGCTGCACGGGGCTGGTGGTTCACACTCAGGGCAGTGGCCAACAGAGCTCCAAACTCCCTGTTTATCAGTGACCCCTAAACACTTCCATGTAGACAATTTCTGCACAGTTATGGACACATGCACGTTACTGGTGTGATTGCCAAACAACAAATGTAAGCATGCTACAGCATATCAGAAGAATATTTTACGAGAGTTTTATCTGCATCTACACAGGAGTATTTGCTGAGATGGAAAAACTGTTTAAAAACTTGCTGACAATTTCTACATCATGAACCATGCCCAGTGAATACAGTCCTTAAGGGATACCTTTTGAAGATGTCAGTTAATTCCTAGTTAGCAAACCTAATGATTTTTACCATTGCTGCTCCTAAAGTCCTGTCATTACTCAAACATCTGTTTTCACAGCTAAAATGGACTTTTAACCCACTGAACAAAAACTTGAAAACATGGCCAATAGCAAATGCAAGGAACACCCAGTGCACCATCTTTTTAACTTCTTTGGGGATGGCAAGGGGTCTTGGTTCTTTTTCTTTTTTTTTTTTCTTAAAGTAGAGAACTGGCATTTCAGAATTCTAAATTAACAGAAATCAGGAGCAAATTCCCTCTGAGTATCAATGGGAATATCGCAGGGTTCATTTAGAGCCTGATCATAGAATCATAGAATCATAGAATGGTTTGGGTTGGAAGGGACCTTAAAGATCATCTAGTTCCAACCCCCCTGTCACGGTCAGGGACACCTTCCACTAGACCAGGTTGCTCAAAGCCCCATCCAGCCTGGCCCTGAACACTTCCAGGGATGGGGCATCTGCAGCTTCTCTGGGCAACCTGTTCCAGTGCCTCACCGCCCTCATCGTGAAGAATCTCTTCCTAATACCTAATCTAAATCTACCCTCTTTCAGTTGAAAGCCATTACCCCTTGCCCTATTGCTACATGCCCTTGTAAAAAGTCCCTCCCCATCTTTCTTGTAGGCCCCCTTCAGGTACTGGAAGGCTGCTATAAGGTCTCCCCACAGCCTTCTGTTCTCCAGGCTGAACAACCCCAACTGTCTCAGCCTGTCCTCACAGGAGAGGTGCTCCAGCCCTCGGATCATCTTCGTGGCCCTCCTCTGGACTCGCTCCAACAGCTCCATGTCCTTTTTACGTTGGGTCCCCCAGAGCTGGACGCAGTACTCCCGGTGGGGTCTCACCAGAGCAGAGCAGAGGGGCAGAATCACCTCCCTTGACCTGCTGGCCACGCTTCTTTTGATGCAGCCCAGGATACGGTTGGCCTTCTGGGCTGTGAGCACACATTGCTGGTTCATGTTGAGCTTCTCATCAACCAACACCCCCAATTTCTTCTCCTCAGGGCTGCTCTCAATCCATTCTCCACCCAGCCTGTATTTGTGCTTGGGATCGCCCCAACCCAGGTGCAGGACCTTGCACTTGGCGTTGTTGAACTTCATGAGGTTTGCACAGACCCACCTCTCAAGCCTGTCAAGGTCCCTCTGGATGGCAAAGCCCCTGTGGATCCCAAGCACCCTGTTGTGGACGGAGAAGTGCGGAGCAACTTCAGCAGCTGCACAGGGAGGTTTGGCTGATGGTTGAGCACACCCTTTTCCCACTCAGTGGGTGTCCAGGGCTGTATCAGAGGCTATCGGCAGCTCACTATCCATGATAAGGATGCCATCATACACAGAGGGAGCTCTTGAAAAAAAGCTGCCTGTTGAATCAATGGTGGGTGAATATGTCTTCAGGGAGAGCCGGATGCTCTCCCTCCCTTGTTTTGTTTTTGTGAGTGTGAAGGAAAGGAAGTGTTTAAGATACGCAGTTAGTTATTTGTGTTGTTATCATGAAACTGCAAAATGCTGAGGCAAGATTTATTTAATGCTGAAAGTTAAGCTTAGAGGATTTTTTATTTTTGGAAGGGCCTGATGATTTGAGCCTAAAGGAGATAAAACAGACTCCATTTGTTGCATTTCCTTTCTCTGGAGTTTTATATTTCCACTGTATTTATCAGACTACCTCTTCTTTAATATAGATACCTTTTTTTCCTTAAGTATTTTTTAGAGGTAACCAATTAAAAAAACTCAATGTGCATTCATTACAGTAATGATAAATATACAATTGTGTTTTCTGTTATGCAGCTCATCTGGAGAGAGTGATTTCTGAATTTTCCTCTAGAAAGGAATGTGGAGAATGAATGTACTATCCTTACCCTTCCTGCCATTCTGCACTTAGTTTACTCATAGATACAGATTTTTACCTAAAATGAGATTGGGCATTGCTGTCATTCATTAACACATTAATATCTGAGACTAGCACACAAAACTAATTGCAAAATGGATCAAGCTTTGTAGAGATCTCACAAGTCTCCCTGGTCTCCTATTAATAGTTGAGGAAAATTGACTTCTGGCCATCCTCAGGAAATGACGATAAAATGAAAGTTGACAACTCTTGTGCATCAGAGGTAAGCAGGAGGCTTGAGACTGCTTCAGCCCTGAGAGAGTGGGAGGAATGCCAACCTGCACTGCAGCACACCAGTAAGCAAATTGTGTGTACACACTTGTGCCTCGAATCCTCCACATCACTGCCATGAAGAAATGGGAAAATATTAAAAGGAGATGCAAGCTTTGTTTGCGTTTACTGTGGACCAAATTTGTCTCTGGTGCAACCTGAGAACACTGTGGAGTTTTGCTTCATTGTTACTGTTAACACATAAAATTTAGAAAAGATTTTTGTTAGTATTTCCTTGGGAAGAATTTATCTTCTGGCAACAATTCAGAAGTTAAGGAAGATTTATACACTAGAGTCCCATTTTGTATTCCTTGGTTAGAATCCCAAATTCCCTCCACTTTCACCTCCAAGGAGGCATTAGCATTTATCAGGTAACTAATCTGTAAAAGGGAGATTATACCCCTATAAATCCATTATAATTACATTGATTTCAAAAGTGTTACTGAAGATTTATGCCCATGTAACTGAGCTCACAGTTGGTAAGCTTTCAAGGAAGACTCTAAATATTTCCTCAAGAGAAAACAGCCCTTACCATGTGCTATTTTTTTCTGTTCTGTATGTCCTCACCTTCCATCATAATGAAGTATTTTATATAAATACAACATGAGGTAATGACACTAACTGAGAAGGAAAATAAATTCACACTAGAATATCAAGCTGAAGTCTTCCCACCTGCTTTTTATTAACACAAACCACCATCTTAACATTATTTAACATCATATTCTCATTTAGTTCAGCCCATTTATTCCCTCTGTACCTTGCCTACTCGACAAAAACCTTTATTCTCAGTGCATTTTAATACTAGGCATGTAAGTTCCAACTGGCATCTTCATGGACTCCGCAGACTAAAGTCTCTTAGAGGAAGTGCCTTCACTGGCTATTTTCTGTTGCCTGTGCAGACACTAATGCACACTTCGGTGCCGATGAACCATTTTAAGTGTCAGCTCAGCCTTCACTGAAGCTAGGCTGAAGCCTGTGATGTACTGTGGATACTGCTTTGGAGAGGCCCACAGGAGTCCCAGTCGCAGACCCTGGAGCCCTTTGTACTGCTGCTCTGTGGACAACATCAAGTCCATTATTTCTTGCATGAAACATACGCATTTAATGCATTGTAACAACATGAATACTCTAAATGAATGGAGATTGCAAAAGGCATTTATTTACTCATTGATACAGAAGATCTAGTGAACCTAAGCACCTACATAGTCAGTCTCAGAAATGTCTTAAATTCTTATTGTTTCAATTATAAAGTTACCTCTTCTAAGACTGTGTTTGCAAAAAGGCAAAGAATTAATGATCATTAGTATGTTTATTCGTGAGAATTAACATAATTGTGACTTTTGTGGGAGGGAGTGGAATCATGTAGGCTCCAATTTGTTATAATTCAGGTTATTTATTCACGTAACAGAGGCATGTATAGAAGCTGTGCTCCAGACCAAGAGCCCAGAGGTGTGGGAAGTCTACACCACCATAGGAAGCATGAGTGGATAATCTCTAGGAACCCTGTTACTGGGGATCATGCCATGAACCTCAGATCAGCAGCCTCACTTAAAGTGCCAAAATACTTAAAAGTATAAGTGAAGAAAAAAACGCCACATCATCTTAGGGAAAAGTAAATGGTTGGAGGAGAAGGATAACAGAAAGAAAAGAACATGATCAAGTACACCAAACATCTGCACAACCAGATGGTTCTAGACCGTGCTTGGCTGTTTATTATGTAAATAATATGTATTAATTTTCTCATATAATTTTCTCTTAAAAACAATTTCCTTTTTATTTGAACGAAGCAGGTGGGGAAAAAACGTTGACAAAAATGTTTCCAACTTTAACAAGACTGCCTGCTGGCAGAGACAGATCCCAAGACAGTGAGTGGAGGGCATTGCATGTCCTCATCATCCTGATCAGTCAGGGATAAGACTGGTTACAGCCCATATTGCTGATGGATCTCAGGGGCAAGTGCCACCTGGGGGAATAAGGGCAGACAGTCCCCAGAGGATTAAGAGAGGTGGCGTGATCAGTGGTCTTACCAACATGCCTGATGCTGAAAGCAACCTCCAGCCCTTCATCTCACAAGGCAGCAGGTTTACCACATAGAATCATAGAATAATTTAGGTTGGAAAAGACCTTTAAGATCCTGGAGTCCAACCGTTAACCTAACACTGCCAAGTCGACCACTAAACCATGTCCCTAAGTGCCACATCTACACGTTTTTTGAACTCCTCCAGGGATGGTGACTCCACCACCTCTCTAGGCACCCTGTTCCAAGACTTGACCACCCTTTCAGAAAAGAAATTTTTCCTAATATCCAGTCTAAATCTCCCCTGACACAACTTGAGGCCATTTCCTCTCGTCCTATCGCTTGTTACAGGGGAGAAGAGACCGACCCCAACCTCTCTACACCCTCCTTTCAGGTAGCTGTAGAGAGCGATAAGGTCTCCCCTCAGCCTCCTTTTCTCCAGGCTAAACAACCCCAGTTCCCTCAGCCGCTCCTCATAAGACTTCTGCTCCAGACCCTTCACCAGCTTCGTTGCCCTTCTCTGGACACGCTCCAGCACCTCAATGTCTCTCTTGTAGTGAGGGGCCCAAAACTGAACACAGTATTCGAGGTGTGGCCTCACCAGTGCCGAGTACAGGGGCACGATCACTTCCCTAGTCCTGCTGGCCACGCTATTCCTGATACAAGCCAGGATGCTGTTGTCCTTCTTGGCCACCTGAACACAGTGCCGGCTCATATTCAGCTGGCTGTTGACCAACACCCCCAGGTCCTTTTCTGCCTGGCAGCTTTCCAGCCACTCTTCCCCAAGCCTGTAGCGTTGCATGGGGTTGTTGTGACCCAAGTGCATGACCCAGCACTTGGCCTTGTTGAACCTCATACAATTGGCCCCAGCCCATCCATCCAGCCTGTCCAGGTTGCTCTGTAGAGCCTTCCTACCCTCGAGCAGATCAACACTCCCACCCAACTTGGTGTCATCTGCAAACTTACTGAGGGTGCACTCGATCCCCTCATCCAGATCATTGATAAAGATGTTAAACAGGACTGGCCCCAACACAGAGCCCTGGGGGACACCGCTTGTGACCGGCCGCCAACTGGATTTAACTCCATTCACCACCACTCTTTGGGCCTGGCCATCCAACCAGTTTTTCACTCAGTGAAGCGTACACCTGTCGAAGCCACAAGCAGCCACTTTCTCCAGGAGAATGCTGTGGGAAACAGTGTCCGAAAACCACCTCCTTTAGGTTCTGCTCTACAGCACAGGGATGCATTTGTGTGAATGTTCTGCTTTAAATCATCCCACAGTCAACCTAGAGTACATGCAGCCTCAATATGTTTCTTTCCTCACCCATCCCGCATAATTATTTTCCATCTTCTCTCGCAAACCTAAATGTAATCTCTCATTTAATAGGAAGAAATGCAAATGCTGGGCTCCCAGGGCCTGTTAATGTCTCCAGATGTTCTCCCATTTGCACTGCAGGGCAATATGGCAAGAAGGCTAAGTGTGACTGGTTGTGCTCCTCTTCTTACACAGACCTCATTTCTCAAATTCCAGCTTGGTTCCCACAGGAAAACTTTCTGAAAAAAAACTTTCTGAAAGGCTTTTCAGCTCCTTGCTAGCTCATCTTTAAAACAACTCAGTCTTTTTTAAAACCATTGGGTTTACATCCCAGACACTTCACTTTTTGAACTTACAGTTGTTAATAAGTAGACCCAGGATGTTGTTATTATCTTGGAGTTTGCCACAGAGACTCTTTTCTGTGCAGGTGTCCCAGAGGACCAGCTGAAGTATGACAAAGAAAGAGCTTTGTGCTTTGGCTGCCATTCCTACCTAGAAGCTCATACAAGTGAAATTATTATTCGAAGTTATTAACAGATATTCAGTTACAGGATCAAGATCTAGATGAAGAATAAGATCCACTTCAGTAGCAAAACTTATGGTCATGAACCTGCACACACCTGCACAATAACAAGACATACTGGTTTTAGGCTGACTCCAGCTCTGGTTTGGGAATGCTAATCAATCTGTGCAATGCCATAATTTTTGGATTTGCTTCACAGCACTTTCTAATTATCTACACTGTGTTTTCGTCCAGTTGCCTGTAATGCACCTCTCTCTGACACAGTGAAGGACATTTGGCTGTGCAACATACTGGCTATAACACGAGTCTGCTGTGCTGTGGTAACTGTACCGCAGCAACTACTAAAACACCTCAAAAGTTTACGAAGTAAATGCAAGGTAATAAAGCATAAATATGACCAACAGTAGCAAATCTGGGGCATGGAGATCCCCAGCACATCTGGGGCCTCTTTACTGCTGCTGCTGTTAGCAATAGCTGTTCACATTTCTGTAGCCTGCCCCTCCCATGGTTCTCAAAGCTTGATGTAAATTACATATATGAAGTGCCATGAAAAGGCAGCTGCCTCTGCTCCATTGGGTAGTGACCAGCTAGAACAAAATAGAAGAGAGAGTGGGAAAACTCATCTAAAATGCTTAGGACTATCAAAATATAAACAATGTTCTCAGGTCTGTCTCATGACACCTTGATTTCAGCAGGTGTGATGCTGGCTCTGGATACCCCCTGACAGACCAGCACTGGGCTTTCTAGAAGAGGCTGATAAGAGTGTGAGGCAGCTGGGACCGTGCTGATGCAGCATCTCACAGCTTCAGCTTTCATCTCCAAGTCTGCAACTCTGTAGTTAAAATCCACCTTTAGTCTCCTATTGAAACCAGATTGTGTCATTCCTGGCTTATTTTGCATTCTCCCTAAGTGCTTAAGATTTTGTTTAAGATATTCACACTTTTCAGGGACTGTTTGACTGATAAAGCTGCACTGATGCACTAAATAATCATGAAAACATTCCAAGACAACAGTATTGTCCTTGTTCTAAGTATTCACGTAAGTTTGTTGGTGATTTTATTCCTGGTAAACACACAAGATAAAGCTTCCTGTAGGAACTGAAGGCACTGGTGGGTATTTAATTTAGGTCCCTAATAATGAAATGAGGCAAATAACAACCTTTTTGAAGTTTCACCCTCTGGCAAAGCTCACACGGTCTGGTTTCGCCTCGTTCAAAAGGTTTAACGAGACATGGGTCTTGTGTGCATAGGTTTATGGAAAGAGAAAGAAAGAACGGCTGTCAAGAGCTGGGAAGCATGAGACTGTGAGATACCAAAGGCTTGAGGCTTTGTGGGCTGACCTCGGGTATCCCTCACCTACCTGGGTCTCCACATGGAAAATAGGTGGTGCCCGAAGGTGGCAAATATGTGGAAAGGTTTATGTGCCTCCCAGCTTTTCTGTTTTCTGTGACCAAAAAGCACTACCTCTCATAACTATATTTGCCCTGCTTGTAAGTGTTTTATTATTTTGATCCAGCCCTGAGAGAGTTTGTTCAGAACAAATCATACTCTGTTTTCCAGCAGTGACTGGCGCACTGGCCTTACTGGTCCCGAGAGACCAGACCTGCAAGTATTTAAGGGACACTCAGCTTGCAGAAGCAGTTGCTGAGAGCAGCAGGACTCTCCAGTGGAGGGGCTTCGTTTTGGCAGAGAAACCCATGGGAAAAGAAGCTGGCAGTTGGGGGTGCAAGACCTGGTTGGCATGCCCATAAAAAGACCTATATCCCAGAGAAATTAAATTAATTCAAGAACTATGAGAGCTTCAGTCTGTTGATTTTGAAGTTATGCATGTATGGAATGAGTTTAAGGAGTATATTATAATCCTAATTAAAAATACCTTGCCTCAGACTTTGCTCAGCCATCTACCCCGTTCCCTCTCCATTGCATTCCCACTTTTAGACAGATTTTTCCAATTCCGGTTCCATTGCATAGTCAAATAACAGCAAGTACCTCTAAAAGCAAAGAACAGTGACTCAACAGGGCCGTTACTGAGTAACCACATCTCTCCTAATACTGATATACTTTAGTTGTGGTATTCCAGGCGACCACATACTTAGCCAATGCCTAATGCTGCCTCTGCCAATAACAAATCTGTTCTCCTCTGGATTTGCAGACGTTTCTTCCTTGCTATTGAAGAGCTTACAGAAACTTTTCTCTACCACTTGCAAGCAGCCAACTGAAGTGTGTTAAAAAATTGTTTTCCTTCCAAGTCACTAACATGAGGTTACCTTTGGTTTCACTAAGTTGTTATCAAAAGTTGCAGATCCTATGCTACGAATACTAAGGAGATATTTCCAAAGTCCTGGAAAAGGGACTCATCTCAGTGATGCCAGCTCAGATTAGAAATTCATGATCCCAAGACAGATTTTACTGCTAGCATCACGGTTTGTTCACTGTTTCCTCAGAGCTAATGAGCCCCAGATCTTCTACACTTACTTTAATTATGTTCTTAAAGGGGATCAGACAGTGGAGGCTTCTGCTGAGGCACCTGTCCCACTCCCTGCCCCAGGGTCTCATTTTGAAAATGATTATTTGAACACCACAGCAAGGAGAGGTTGCACATACTCAGCACTCCACAGAAGCTCTTCCAATCACAATACATGGCCATTCAACCTGAAAATGTTCAACCTGATTTAGACGTGGATCAGGAGGAAAAATAGTTTTAAAAGACAATGTTTTTCCTCCACGGTAGTGTAGTGAGAAATCTGTATACTACTAGCACATAGTGACCTCACACACAATATACTGCATATTTCTCTGCTTGTGGGCAAAGCTTGCTGTGCATTTGCAAATGCTTACTCCTTGTTTCAACAACATCACTTTTTCCCATTAATTATAACATTTAAAACACTGTCATAACTGGCTTAAAAACTCATCCTGGAGATAAATAGTAAAGGTGACAAGAGAAGAAAATGCTGCCTCCCTGCAAATTAAAGCATGTATTCTCTTACCTTTTACTGAACCAGACAAAAATGCCACATCCTACAGACATTCCTAAAGGGGCAGGTGCCTCACAGCTGAATACACATGCTGTGAAATGTTATTTCACACACATAAGTTTTAAGTCCCCGCTCACCCTCACTCTCCTTTACTGCTCTTGTGTTCTGCCAGGACAGAGCAGCACAAATTTCCTTTCCCTTTCTCCTTCCCCATCCGTGTCCTGTAAGCAACACATATTTTCCTGTCATTTCTACATAGCAGCAGAAGTGCAGAAGGAAAGATGGATCAGTGTGCAGGCCTTCAAAAACCATGCTGTTCTTTCCCCATAACTGATTTCCTATATCTATACCTTGTACAAAGCAGCATAGAAAAAATATATATACATATATTTCTATAACATAGGAGATCACAAGCACGTCCTTTACCTGGAGAGTGGGTTAGCTGCTTACTCCTTGTTTCAATAACATCACTTTTTCCCATTAATTATAACATTTAAAACACTGCCATAACTGGCTTAAAAACTCATCCTGGAGATAAATAGTAAAGGTGACAAGAGAAGAAAATGCTGCCTCCCTGCAAATTAAAGCATGTATTCTCTTACCATTTACTGAACCAGACAAAAATGCCACATCCTACAGACATTCCTAAAGGGGCAGGTTCTTTCCCCACAACTGATTTTCTATATCTATACCTTGTACAAAGCAGCATAGAAAAAAAATATATACATATATTTCTATAACATAGGAGATCACAAGCACGTCCTTTACCTGGAGAGTGGGTTAGCTGAGATGTTTAGTAACAGAGATGACCCAAGCAGCCACAACAGGCAGCAGCAGATCTCTCTGAAGCATTTCAGCAGACTCAGGCTTGATCAACACTGAAGTAAGAAATACAATTTAACTATTAAGAAGAGAATTGCCTCAATTCTTAGATCACCTCTCAATTAGTTGCTTCGGAGCTAATCTAAAGGCATTTTTCGTTTGCAGATTTCCTGCCCTGTTTATAGTGAGACATATTATGCAGTATCTAAAAGTAACTTGCAGCGTAGCCTTCAATTTTGCAGCTGTCCCACAGGAAAACAGAGCCAGGGTTACAAGATTTTGCCTCAAGCAAAAAAGATAATTGTGAGAAAGGCTGTAAGAGCTGCCAGTGTCTCTTTCTAATAATTGGGCAAAGTGGGAAAAAGCCGCAGGCAAAATGCCCTGCTAGTTCCATTAGGTGAGCTAATACAAAATGTCAGCAGCTTTCGTGGTAAAGGGGTTATGTTTTGCTTCACTAGGTCTTCCTGCAGCTGGTGGAATAGAAAATATTTGCCATCCAATATAGTGGAATCTGGTGCTCTGTATCACATTGATAGATCTGTGAAATGGAAAGGAAAAAAATGCCGTTATTACACTCCTTATCCATTTTCACAGATTTAGAGGATTTCAGGCCAGGAAAAAACATTATGATTATCCTGCTTGATTTATGCAACAGAGTCCAAGGATATTTACTTCTAATTCCTCTGTCAAGTCCATATCTTGTGGCTGAAATACAATGTAGTTTCTGCAATACCACACATTCTTCAATTAATGGCTTTGAAGTAGCTGAGAATCCCTCATGTCCCCAGATAAACAGGACCAGCAGTAAACCTCTCTCATGGATATCTCTCTGAATTTATCCAGCAGCAGCCACTCGCCATCGAATCTTGTTATGTCTTTGTCTACTAGATTAAAAAGCTCTCTCTCTTCTATCAGAAAATTGTTTTTCTATGTAGGTATGCATCAACTACAATAAGTCACCTCTTAATCTTCTCCCTCTGCTTGATAAGCTAAGTAGACCTGCCTATGTTTTTTATCCTAAGGCAGGCCAGCCAAACCTTACAGAACCTCGTCGATCTTTTGCAGTCCCTTCCTAAATTTCCAGTGCCATCCTGAAATGCAGCCATCAGATTGGACACAGCCTTTAATTCCATAGAAAAGTAATATCATCTCCACAGTCTTGCTCACATGTCTTGCCCATGCTTTGATATGGCCCGTTCTCCTAGCAAAGCACCAGGGAGGAATTGATGCTGGCTCCAGTACGAGCCCAGGTAGAGACCGGGTGTTTTCTGTAGCACAGCCCTCTGCCCAGCTGGCTGGGCTCCAGGCTGGTCTGCTCCATCTCCTTGCCTCTCTGGATGAACAATAGCACTGAACAAGCAGTGGTTTGTCCCAGACATTCACATGTAAATTGGTAAATTTACATCTAATTTACATTTACTAAATTTCTGCTCTGCACATCAGTATACTGAAGCTCATTTAAAAAACTCGTATTAAAGCAAAAAACCTGAGGCCCTAATCTCTGCAAACACAAGAGCAAACAAAAGTGCCAGTCCCGCATACTTCTGCCTACAGGAAGACTCTCATCATTTTCCGTAGCACATGTTAAGGCCCATGGAGGTCTGCCCATGAAGAGCATTTGTAGAACAGCTTCACCTGCTAGTTGCAGCATTAAAATCAATTAAACTTCTGACATAGGTGGAATTATCTACATGCATAACTTTTGCAGTATCAAAGTCCACAGTGCTTACCCTAAGCAAGTATAGAAAAGTACAGGAAAAGCCCTGATGGTTTTCCTAGCATGCAAATCCTTTTTTTCATCAGTAGAATTGTTGTTGCAAAGGTCTGCCTATGCAAAGCCAATTATGGGATTGAAACAGAAGTCAACAAATTAAATCAGAATATAAAGAAAGGTAATCCTCCTTTTCCAGTGCGGGGCCATGTTTGTGACAGAAGATGGACTGGCACAGGGAGACAAAAGACTGCGAAGGGGAATTGCCACTGAGACACATATAGAGTCACTACAAGGAGAAAATGCCATCTGGGCAGGAGTGCAGAGCCTACTGAAGTTAAAAAAAAAGCAATGCAGAGTCTTTTCATTGACCTCAGCAAGCTTCAGACCAGACCCTGAATTATACCTTTGATTTATTTCAACCTGAAAAAGTAAAAGTGATACCATTCTTTGAAAGACTGATGCAATGCAGTGGGATATGAATTTCAAGACAGTGCTAGGATTGTTTTTCAGATCCTCCTAAGTGTCTTTCAACACTTGAAAAATGTTTTCTTCTGTAGAGGAGCCCTTGAAGTCCCATGTCATATTTTGCCATGGGAGAGTGAGCACAGTACACTTCACTCAGGGGCCTGGTGGGGCATCGGAGGCCATCAATGCAGCCGAACCCCAGCAGTTGCACTGCACAGCTGGGGATGTATTTGGAAGGACACAATAGAGTGGTACTGTATGGAAATAGCTGTCATTTCAAAAGCATATGCTTCCATTATAAGAAAAGACGCTTGTAAGGAGTCTGTCACAAAAGTCGTGGAGGCCGTTATGTGTAGGATCAACACACCATCCCACACACAGCATCTTTTGAATCACAGATGACTCTTCTCCGAGAAAGAAATATGTGTAGCTGAAGTACACAAGGCCTTTGGTCTGCTTCAGCCATTCAGCAGTACACTGAAAGGCTCTCCCTGACTCCGAGGCTGTTCGGGTTGGGTTCTGAATGCGAATCTACTCATCGAGGGTATTCCCAAATAGACCTGTCTGCATCCCACCACTACATATTTCACTGTAGGAAATTCCTTCGATAATGGAGTAACATACTACAGCTGCTACACAACATGTCTTTCAAGCTTTTATCTATTGCTGGAAAGAAAATTACTCTTTGCTGAAACAATTAGTGCCATCCAGCTCTAAAATGAAAATTGATGCCTATCCCACTCAGACTTCACAGGCTGGGAATTTCCTTCTAGCACCAAAGATTTTGAAAGTCCTGCTGCTCTGACAACACATTTCCTTTTACTATTCACACGTCAGGGCTTCAAGATAATGACTTGTGAAATCATTATTGTAGCACTCGGGGCACATAAAAATGTTGGCACCTACATAGAAGGCAGCATGCATGATATACAAATGTCACTTCCCTCGTAGTTCCCAAACTCTTGCTTCTGTGTTTGTAGGACAGGGAGTCACAAAGTTTTCAGATATGATCTGGACCCCTTTGGGCTGGCTGCTGTACAGAGAAACTCATGAGAACCCTTTTCCTCAAGAGGATACACACAAAAAAGACACAGCAAACAGGGAATCCAACAGATTCGTAGGAAGTCAAGCATAAAGTCAGCGGCAGACCCAGGCGTACAATCCCATGATATAACTCAAAAGTCCCTTGCCTTTTCATAGCACATATTTTTGATGCCTTCAGTAGGAGCCTGCTGTCAATGGCCCTCAGTAAGTTTGCAGATGACACCATATTGGGCAGAAGTGTTGATCTGATTGAGGGTAGGAAGGCTCTACAGAGGGACCTGGACAGGCTGGATGGATGGGCTGAGGCCAGTTGTATGAGGTTTAACAAGGCCACGTGCTGGGTCCTACACTTGAGTCACAACAACCCCATGCAACGCTACAGGCTTGGGGAAGAGTGGCTGGAAAGCTGCCTGGAGGAAAAGGACCTGGGGATGTTGGTTGACAGCCAGCTGAACATGAGCCAGCAGTGTGCCCAGGTGGCCAAGAAAGCCAACAGCCACTATTCCTGGCTTGTATCAGGAATAGTGTGACTAGCAGGACTAGGGAAGTTATAGTCCCCTTGTACTCGGCACTGGTGAGGCCGCACCTCGAATACTGTGTTCAGTTTTGGGCCCCCCACTACAAGAGAGACATTGAGGTGCTGGAGCGAGTCCAGAGAAGGGCAACGAAGCTGGTGAAGAGTCTAGAGTAGAAATCTTATGAGGAGCGGCTGAGGGAACTGGGGTTGTTTAGCCTGGAGAAGAGGAGGCTGAGGGGAGACCTTATTGCTCTCTACAACTACCTGAAAGGAGGCTGTAGAGAGGTGGGGGTCGGTCTCTTCTCCCAGGTAACAAGTGATAGAACGAGAGGAAATGGCCTCAAGTTGTGCTAGGGGAGGTTTAGACTGGATATTAGGAAAACTTTCTTTTCTGAAAGGGTGGTCAAGTATTGGAACAGGGTGCCTAGAGAGGTGGTGGAGTCACCATCTCTGGAGGAGTTCAAAAAACGTGTAGATGTGGCACTTAGGGACATGGTTTAGTAGGCATCAAGGTGTTGGGTTGACGGTTGGGCTAGATGATCCTAGAGGTCTTTTCCAACCTTAATGATTCTGTGATGCTATGATTCTCAGCTTCTGAGAATTGAGATTCTCATCTCAACTGTTAAATACAGCTCAGGATGCAAACCCTTTCCGAAGTGAGAAATTTAGTGTTGCATAGCAACCGCTGATACCAGTAACTACTAGCTCTGAGACATCCCTGTTTCCATGCATTAGTGTAGCAAGGCACATGGCAGGGAAGTGGAAGGGATTTATCACCCTCAAAGCCTCCCAGGCTGCACGGGTTACTGATCAAAACTGCAAGGAGAAGAGAAAAAACCGAGCATTATATTAGCTTTGCTGCTATGAAAACAGATCAGTGAGCAGTAACTGCCTGTTATTTCTCCCCCTTTGCAGCCATCCCTATCAGCGTCCAGACTCAGGCATTCTCTCTGAAAAGATGCATCTGAGCAGGTTGCTATCGCAGGTTCACAGCCAACAAGGAGGCCAGTACGTCTGCACCACTTCTCGTGGATATTCTGTGTAGAAGTGAGTACCTCATGTAGTGCATGGTCTGCCCTGCCAGCATCCGTACGCCTGCCGGATGGTGCTCAGGACCTTCCCCATGGTTCATGCAGATGCTGTGCAGCACACAGAAGATAATTTTCTTTCAAGGCAAGATCAGATCACCTTTCATGGGCCTTTTGCTACGTGAGCTTTCAGGCTCTCAAAGGTATACCTTGCAGCCATGTTTGAGTCACTTAAGGCACTAATTAGACAGTATTTTTCCAAGTGTCCTGGGATATGCCTTACTTCCTATGGCAATAGGAGATATGTAAAGTCATCATAGGATAATGATAAAAGGATGAAAGCTAACACCATCATTATCTACATTAGCTGTGCCACAAAAAGCTATTATGGGAACACAGGTGAAAATGGTAACACAGCAAATTTTCCACAGCACTCTGCCTCAGCAGTAAGCAACCTACCACAATGTGGGACAAACAACGGGGGTTACATTTACCAGACCTTGGAGCGCAGCAGATAAGTAATACTTCCTAACTATGAACTCTGAGGCCAGGTGCAGGGTGTTAGTGATAAGACTGTCATTTATGCCCATACAAACACAGAGCACCACACACTGAAAGCCACCATTAACCTCTGGAGGTTTAATGAGTTACATACCCAATAACAGAACTTTTGAAATGGTTACACACCGCACGGAGCATGGCAAGAATGTAAGGAAGGTCTCCTGTCCGCAATGCTCAGCAAAGTCCTTTGAATGGATTGCCACTGAGCAATGCCTGGGAGTAAAATGAAAGCCACCTCTTCGCTCAGATGGATTTGGTCTGATGAAGTGACATTGCACGGTGTTTTTAATGCAGTTTAACTTGCGTGTGTGACAAGCTTAAAGAGAAAGGGACACAGGAGGAGGAGTAAGTGACAGAGCACTTGTGAGACTAATCACAATTGCTGAGGTCCAAATTCATATATTTGTTCCTGAAGCAGCTTTGCAGCTTAGAGTTTTTTCTAGTGAAAACACATCCTTTCAAAATACTGAGTACATAATGATGTATTTCATTAAAATAGTCCTTTTAACCTGCAGATAATCAGTCAGCCAAGAGCTGGAGGTAAATTTGCTCAGAGTGAATTTGCAAAGTTTTATTACCCCTACTGAGGAGGTACTAGGTGTGCAGGGGGGAAGCTCTGCAGCAGCTAGAAAGGTGGGTCCTGCTCACACAACCTACTGCCGCTGCGATGCAGAGGAGAATTGGATCAGTTGTATTGCTGCCATCACCCTCAAGAGTCCCATTAAAATTGGTTGCTACTTCCCTGAGTCATTAAGGCATGTGTTATTGTTGGGAAAAGTCCTAATATTGATCAAGTGTGCCAGCAAGCCTTGCTGACCTGGGGCAGACTAGCTTAGAACCATGTCCCCAGCCTGTCAGCACACAGGAAAGCACCACTATGGGGCCCTTCATTTAGTTGCATTTTTTTCTCTTTCTCTGTTTTATAAAACTTTGATCATCCCTAAAAAGTCAGTAAATTCAAATGTTTATTATCAACACTCAAAGTTATACTATAATTATTTAAAAAAAAAAATGCTTTTCAGAACTACTTTTAAAATTAAGTAGAAGTCATTATGCAAAAGTCCTACAGTTGGCAATATCTTTCTCCTACTACTCTGTGCATGTGTGACATGTTTTAAAGCCTTAGTCTGCACTTGGACCCATTCGCCTAGATCCTGGGTTGAACTCCATTAACACATCAGGCTATAGGACCACTGATGGGTAGTTGGGACAGGGTCCTCCTTCAAAGGGGGTCATGTACCCACTTGCAGCTTCCTGAGTTAAATCAATGGACCTAAGATCAATAGTAATCTCTTTCAGAAATTAACCTCACCTTGCTGGCATGCTTGTGTTGGAGAACGCATTAGATTTGGAAGTCCTCTGGGGCTATTTTTTTCTTTTAAGATCATTTACCCTGTCAGGCTACAGCAACCTAAACATTGTACGCCATATTCTTGAGTTAGCATTTTAAAGGTTTCCCCTTTTTTGTGGCTATACATCTTGACCTTTAACATCTTCATATGGAAGAGAACAATGGGTGAAGAAGCAGTAATTTCTTAACTGCTTTAGGCAGAGGTCAGGCAGGGCAATAAGCTGAGAGTCAAGGTAACAATGCAGCGGACTGTCCCATTGTGAGCGCTTTGTGTGTCAGTGAACTTGATTCATACTTAGTGTGAATAGAGGAACTCTCAGCTATTTCAGGAATGTCAGCAATTTTGTCGTAAAGCAACTTTGATCTTGCTCCAATTTCCCAGGCTCATTCATTAGCTGAGAATGTGGAGGGTAAGATAGGCTCTCTCTTCTGGGAGACTGACTGCCTGCTACTTAAATAAATCACCTACTTTTTCTCTCTGTCCTTCTCATAATAAAACAATCCCTCACAGCTCCTCTTGCCATACGATGAAACTTTTGACTCCAAGGAAATCTCTCTGTGATGCATGGGCTAAGAGGAATGCCTTTGATTTTTGAAGCTGAGGGTCAGATTCTATAAACATACCACCCCAAAGCTGATCAGTCCCCAGCTCCCCCCAGAGTAACATGAGACATGCTGGTGACCTTTTGATACTTCTGACAATGTGGAAGTTGAAGAAGTTTCTAGCCTTCAGGAAAAGGGCTCTTGTCTTTGTCTGCCAGCTCTGCGTTTTAAAGCGTGGAGCACTCGGTTCTCCCTGCCTGGACAGGCTCTCTCACACCAGGACTGTGGAGGTAATCTCCGAGCCTCCACCAGCAGCATGAGCACCAGCTGGGCTAAACTTTCGCATGCTGTTTGCTCTCTCACCCTCTCCGCAGGGGTAGAAGTGTGCGCAGAGGAACGTCTCTCTGGGAAGGGTTTGGAGCAAGGGGCTTTTTCCTCTATCCTGATTTGGGATAAAAATTTATATTCTAAGCTAGCTTTCATTTGCACTGGTATTATAATAATACTTTTAAAACACGGACACTTTTCCCTAAGGATCTTATTTCTTTTTTCTTTCCCAAATAATTAAAGCTCATTTCCCACCTCCTTTTCTCTCCTGCCCCTGCTGTGAAGCGGGAAGTCACCTTTTAAAAAAATGTTAAGTGAAGTAGAGAGAAGCTAATTGATTCATCCAAAGGTCAGCGGGTGTCAGCAGTGGAAGGAGAAAATGAAGCGGAGCATCCCAAGTCTCCTGTGCTAGCCTTCAGAAAACATGCTCTGCTTCAGGTTTCCTCTATGGCACCACCTATGTTTTTCAATTCCTCTCAGTTCATTTCATCTCAGATCCCAGTTTTTCAGTCTCCCAGAGTTCCTGGCTTTGCAAGCAACATGTTCATGTTCTCAAACAAACAACACTCAGAACTCACCAACACAGTTGTTAAGTCTCCTAATCTTACACGTACTTACCTTAGGAAAAGAAATCACAAGCACACTTGTTCAAACAATCTTTGTGCCAGCTTTCCCCACGTTTTAGTCTTATAAAAATGTTTCAACTACACAAAGGGATTCAGAAACATGTTTATGAACATTTTCCAAACATTTTTTAAGATCACAGTTAAAGCATTATAACTGCCAAGTGATAAGATTTTGGAAGCAGTGGTGGCAAGAGTATCCTATGGCTCCATCTCCTCATAGCCCACTTTCTGCACCTCCTTTCATTTCAGCGAAGGCTTGGAGGTGAAAGCTGTGTGAAGCACAGCTCCTGGGTCTGCTAGGCATTTTATAAGTGCCAGTTCTGACTGGATGCAGAAGATGCATCAGGGTTATCATCAGCCCAGTCTGCCAGGATGTGGTGAATGCTGGCTGTACAATTATCCAGCTATGT
The DNA here is from genome assembly GCF_035582795.1 of Mycteria americana. Taxonomy (NCBI): domain Eukaryota; kingdom Metazoa; phylum Chordata; class Aves; order Ciconiiformes; family Ciconiidae; genus Mycteria; species Mycteria americana. Next base: position 20,650,897 of record NC_134396.1, on the reverse strand, counting down.
GCAATATGGGTCAGTACTAATGGGAGAGAAAGCTATCCTTTCCACTCACCTCCTTGGGTAAAATCATCCCTGCAGATGCCAGAGACATTATCTTTTGTTCTCATTTTTATAGCCCTGCAGTGAAAACCATGATATCTTTTACTTGGTTTCAAGTCCAAAAATGGTGTAGTATCAGAAAGCAGAAATCATACTTCGTGCTCCTAAAAACAGCCTCTCCCAGTGCTTTGTGTGTGTAAGGAGAGGTGCTGTAGGGAGAAACAAGGCTCTTTTTTTATCTGCACGCTGCTTTTAAAACTACTTAGTATGCAGCTTCCTTGGACAACGAATGTATTTTCCCCTGTGAGGCAGGAGGATCTGCTACAGTCTTGCTCTGCTGCATGATAAATCAAGCCGTTCAAGTATGCTATAATAAAAATATTTGCTTTGAAGTACAACCTTAAATGTCTAATTTCCTAGTGGTAACAATGATGCCTTATCATGGTTTTTTTTTCCTTCAGCCTGTTTTCTCTGTCCGCTTGTTTTGTTAACATGTGTGGCTGTCTAATGACTGGATTTTGAATTCCAGATGTTTTGGCAAGAGAAAGCACTAAACGGCCATATACATCCCAGAAACCTCATACCACCCAAGTAGCTGTTATGTCAACTGGCTAGTGTAAGCCTACCCAGATAATTTCCCCCTCTTTCTCCCCCTAGATGGCTGCTAACCCTTTAGTCATCAATACAAAATGACAGAAATTCTTTTCCACGGCTACTATTACAGAAACATCCAGGGCAGGGGATATAAAGCCACGTGCAAATAAGATCCATGTGGTTTTGATGGAAAAAAAAGGTATTTTAATGAAATAATGAGCGTGAGCTTTTTCCTGGTGGACACAGTGATCAGCTCAATGATTAAAGGTGTACTTACACACAGAGACATGCATACACACTTACACACGCAGACGTGCATGCACACATATGCATGCAAAAGTACCTTTTTTGCAGGCTGTTTATGACGCTATTGGTTTTGATCTAAGCTTTTTCCTGTAGGAAAACAGAAGTAGCAAGAAGAGACAGTCACTAATTTTATGTATGTGTTGATGGGAGAGGTGTCTTCTTTGATGAGACCCTTTGAAGAGGCTATGATTTACCTCTTACTGCAAAATACCATTACCACTTGGTATGGACTGTACTAAGGCGTTCCTTCACTGCTGGTGGTCATGAGTTAAAAGAGCAATAAATTGAGAGATCCTAGATTGCACCCCAATAGAGATTAAGCCCTGGAGCCAGCCATTAAAAATGGAAGCAAGAAAGGTGCATAAGAAGTCAGAGAAGTAAAGCATTACAGATTATTTTAAACAAATTTCTATGTCTCTTCTTTCATGGGAAATACTGATGTGTAAATTACTGACCTATTTCCATGCTTCCTGCTACATTTTCTCCCACTCTGAAAACCTTATCATACATTGCAGTAATTTTCCTTTCTTTTTAGCACCAAAGAGTTGTGGTCCCCTCACAGCCCCACTGCTTTGCATGAAATTGGTCTCACCATAGCCAGACTTTCTGCTCTGTGTTTTTCAAAGAATCTATCAGTTTTACTCTGGGTGGTAGCCACAAGGGAGAAATCAAAGACATTAGCTCCTGAAAAGAGTTGAGCATAATGGATTGTCAGTTCTGCAATTGCCTGCAGGCATCAGCAAAGGCAGGTTTCTTTTTCTCACCTGGCTGGCTTACGCCAAAGTCTTGGAGACCCTAGTGGCAGATCAAATGCTGGGTCTTGGGATTTGGTGAGTGGGAGAGAAAGGATGACTTCATTGCCATTAATTACTGATAGTGTAGGGCTTTATGGGGAAAGACATGATCAAAAGATGGACTGAAACAGGCAGAAGAACAGTGGAGTAGAAGAGAGATGGGTAATGGAAGGTGAGACTGGGCAGACATCTTGGAAGTAAGGGGTGTAACCTGAAATCTGATCCAGAAGATGCAGATTTGAAGAGAAATTATTAAGTAAAAGTCACAGTCAAAGGAAATTATTTTAGCCATTGTGTTTTTAATGGAGTAGAAGGGAACAAGACTGAGATCATCTGCGGAAGAGGAAAACGCATTATGACAGGAGAGAAGCAGTAGAAACTATGGACAAACCCTTAACCAGAGACACAGGAGGGAGAGACAGATGTTGGAAGAAAGGGTCAGTTTTGGTATAGAACAGCCTCGGCTGGAGTCTGCCAGCCCAGTACCTGTACATGGCCCAGCATGGTGACATGGGCCGTGGCAGCTTCTCTAGGCAAGGCTGCTCCTGGCTTTATATGCCCCAGGACAGAAATGGCAGGAGCTGGATGTTAAGGGAGAAGGAAACAACATCAAGATTTTGAAAATGTGGGAGAGCTGAGGCACAGAGACTCTTCCCGCTCCCACAGGTATACCTCCTGCTCTCTGTCCATCTGAATCTGGGGACTTCCTTAGCTCAAATGCCATGCTCCCCTAAACTTCATATCCCTCAACTATGACATGGAGATGTTAGAGCTTTCCAAGAAGAATTCCCCAAAACCATCTAATAATGCAACTAATTAGACAATCCTGAAAAAAGAGGCATGTAAAGCATTGCAAGTGACATTGCTATTATTTAGACTACCAAGCAAAAAATAGAGATTGTGTTTTCACAAGCCTTTTCTTTACCAAGATGACCACCACAGACTGCCTGCATAATAAAAGATACCATACAGACAATCTGTGAGCAGCAGGTTGAATGAAATTTATCCAGTTGCAATGGTGACTGTCTCCCAAAGAGCCAAACTACTTATTATTAGACAATCTTTTTGGCTCAGCTCAAACAAAATTTAAAGTCAAATTCACCATTGTGAATTCCAGCTGCACATATAGGACCCCAAAAGGTATCATTCTTGATAAATTACTTAATATGTGGAATTCAGCTGCACTTACACAATTTAAAGCTAAATCCTGTATCTACACATGAATATGAATGTGAATATGAGTATGAATCCTTCTGGTTAAGAAAATCTATGACCATGAATATGAATGGTGAGTATAGTGGCATTGTCAGGGCCATAACTGTAAGTCTACCAGATAACAGTCATGTCTAAGGCTAGAAAGACATCTCTCTGCCTCATGGAAACTGTGTACAGGGATCTATTCTTAAGGTCAAATTTTCCTTTGAGTCTTTTTGACCATTTACTGAACTCTTACCACAGTGAGGAGTGTTGAAATAAATGCCTCCAGCTTTATGCATTGCAGACCCTAGGACATAGCTCTAGGGCTAATGTTTAACAGTAATGTTTCAAGGGGCTGCTTTAGTTCCCCAGTGCCAAATTCATCAATCTGCTTTCTTCAGAGCGTTTAAAAAAAATCTCTTCAGTTTCATTCTCTTTTTCTGGAAGTTTTTAGGGTCTCTCTAGTTGAAACTCTAGTATTTCTTTAGGCAGGCAGACTGACACGAGCAGAATGGGTATCTGAAGTTCATTAAAGGCAAGTCATGTGAATAAGAACCTACAAAGAAAGCTATTAATAATGCTGAGAAACCAACAGAGCTTCAAAATCTGGCCAACTTGTGCAGCTTTCGCATTAAATCATAGAACACTGAGCCTTCTGAATGAAGGCCAGTTCCAGGGAGATAACTGATGGTAAAGGACGGGCTATTATCTCATTACTCCTGTTCCAGTTTGTACAGATGCCATCCCATTTGTTTCAAACTGATAGGGGTTGTTATAGAGTGATCACAAACCAAAAGGGAAGACACGTATTTTATTTCTGTAAAATAAAATGGTATCATTTTTCTTGAGAAAACCAAGGTGATACTGGCAGGGTAAACTGTATTTTTTTCATGTCAATAATTACAGAAGTAACATAGCTAGCAATTTCTAACCATCCAAACTTAGCTGCTAGTGTACTGTATGACGCACATCCACTGAGATGCCATCTTTTTTTTCTTAAACAAGGGTGGTATTTCAATTAGGTTAAAATCTCAAAACCAAATCTACATTTTGTTTATTATTACACTGCTCCTGAATATTAAAATACTAAAAATTCCAAACCAAAAGAGTACATTCTCTATCTCTTTATATATGTAAGCATACATGTGTGTATGTATGCATATATATTCAGATACATATATAATTTAACTTAATTTATTCAAGAAGTCCACTCATGTTATTCAGTTTTAAAATGTTACAAAAATGAACTGTCAAAAGTTGATTGGAAGGTTTAACACAGATATTAGTGCAAGTTTTAAATAATTCTTTTTTCAATTTTTCAATAGCTATAATAAATAATGATGGCATATTCCATATGGAAAATATTCCATTGTATTCACTACACTCAAAAAACAGTCTTGAGCTTCCCCATAACATCCATCAACAGATTATTTGCACAACTGAAAATAACAGGAGAACAAATGTTCCAGTTGGCAAGACACCTGGGCAGAGGCTCAGACCCCAGCTTGTTTCTTCTCTTATTCTGAAACAGAAGAAGATGCCTACTGGGACAAAGGGGGACCCAAAATTTCCCCTCAGAGGAAGCAAACTCTGGACCAAAACAGTATGAACAGCCAGTCAAGTGGCTGTGAAGGCCAAGAATGTGGAGGAAGTCTCTGAGCCACTGGCTGCTGGAAGCTGAGAGAATGCATCAAGGGAAGGTTTAGCCTGTACATGCCTTTTGCATATACTGAGCATCTGTAACTCACCAGCGTCAGCAGCGATGAGATGCTGGACAAGACAGACCTTCGTTCAAGCCCAGTATGTCAACATTTACATTCTTGTGCCAAGCAAAAATGGAACTATTGCAAAGCAAAAAAGAACAGCAGGATAAAAATATTTTATTTACCTTCATGAAAGGCACCTGCCATTGTTCTTATATTTGTCTCCAAATCTGCCTGAAACTACTCTGAAATGAATAAAATATTGGTGATGGCATCACTTATCACTGAATCTCCCTTTGCTGTAACAGTCAGTCAAGGGCAAGATGGTTGGCTTTAGCTTTGCTCCATGGTTAGACATTTCTTCCTGTCCACTTGCCACTGCCATGACAATAACTGCCAGATCCTCACCTCTTTCTTCGACTGCTCCCTGTGCCCTCCCTGATTTTTCTACCTGTCTGATTTTTCTACCTAAAATTATTTATTGATGCTGTGAAATTTGGTCCTATGAATAAAAGCTCGGGTGCAGAAACATAAGAGACAGAAAGATGCAATTGCCTCAACCAGGTCTGAAGTAAAGTGGACTGAACACACATATATACATACACTTGTACAATATATGTACCTTCCCTTTTCCATATGCATTCTCTGAATAAATATTGTAATCAAGTGTGGATAGATCACAGTGGGCCCAGATGTGAAACTTGCCAGGTGTCTACCTCCCATTTAGTATCCTAAACTGAGAGACACTAGGGATTTAGGTACTTAAATGATTGTTTGGATGTGGCAATGCAGAAAACAAGACAATCCACTCATGTGCAGAAGTATTTGTCTTTGGTGAGATGTACTGAAGATATCCTTATTTCATGACACTTGACAGGAGGTATGCCACTACTTAAGGTCCTTGTTAACCCTCCCTGTGTTGGAAGTCAAACTTACCTAACTCTTTGGTTGCTCTGGGTGCAACATTTACCTCACTTTATCTAAAGTGAAATGGATGTCTGCTTTATCCTGATTTTTAAAATTTATTTTGCTTCGGAGGAACATTAAGAAACATTAAGATTGCCATCAAGCAATTTTAAACAATGTGGTTTCAACTCCATCTCCAATCTGTTGCCTACAAATCAAAATATTTTAAGTGTCACTATTCATTTCCCACTCTTTCTCCCGCTTGCTAAAAACATCATTAACTTGTTTCTTTAATTAGCTGGCTACATCCATTGCTAAAACAGATTGCTATGACCTATGTCCTCATACATAGTTTGCTTATTAGCAGAACTTATTGCAGCAAACTATAAACAGGTAAGAGACTCCCAGTTACTCCAGAGCTGTTAGGATATTTCTAGGATAAGTCACTAGCAAGTGCTAATCCAGGCATGTGACCACTGACAACTATACCTACCTGATAAAGGATGGCTTTATCTATTTGGGTAACTAAGAGTTATACTGGGGAGTTTCTTTGAAAAACGCATGGGACTTAAAAGCAGTTACCTTTCAGACAGAAGCCAAAGCAGTTGGAGAGCATTGGCAGAAGACTCTTCCTTTTTATATAGATTACTAACATCAGTATGAGACTTAAGCAGTAACTATCTCTTAGTTGGTGTAATAATCAGCAAAATGAGAAGAAAAAAAACCAAACAGGTAGACTTCCCCTCCTTCATGCCTCCCCTCCATCTTTTAGCCTGTCAGTACAATAGTTAAAGAGACTGCAGAATTTCTCATGGCTCTGACCAGAAGTATGGGATCAGTCTGCTCTTGAAATAAATACAATACATATTTCCTATTAAATGTATCTTGCTTTTCTCCTGCTTCTAGCATCATCCAGTGTGTTCTAAGTTCTCAGTGTCTAAATAACACAGCCTACTTTCCTTTCCAACTCCTTTGGTTTTTTTGTAGTGATTCCTGGCCTGCACTATCAACAGCTCTACAAGATACTGATCTACCTTCTATAATAAGACAAAGTGAAGCTGGACATCTCTTCTGGATTTGGAGGACATGATCTGAACAGCTTAAAGAGCCAACAATATTAGAAAAAGTTGGTCAAGGAAGGCTTTTACTCAGATATTAATCACTACAGTATCAACCCAAAGATGAAAAAAACCCCACATTTCTAGAAAAGAAGCACGCAGAATAAGGTGATGGAAGTGTCTCAGCCCACAGACGCTTGCTATAGAAATAAAGTTCAGGACAAGTTTCAACAAATGTCAGAAACGCTACTGAAGACTAAGTCTAAATCCAGTAGGGTAACTTTAGAAAGCACTGTGCAAGGATTTAGCTGCATGACTCCTGCTACAGTCAAAGGAAATCATAAGGCTAAAAAGCTTGCAAAGTATCTTAAAGATAGTTAGCATCTCTGATGTTCCTTTTTCTCCCCCATCCAACCTCATTAAAACTTCTATATTGGGTGTTTTCCTTCTACAGTTTAAGTAACAGCTAGTCTCCTCTTGAGTTGCCAGCATGTAAATTACAGTTTACATTTGTTTTTCTTCTGTCTGTCAAATGGTAGTGGGAAAAGCAGCACAACAAATGGCAGGGTGAGTTCATCTCTGCTGCAAGTCCACTGATTTGAGAAGCTGTAGAACTGTTATCCCACAAGTGTCTACCATTCATGTACATATAATTGGAAAGGTTTCCTCAAATTTGGGAGTCCCAAAGCAGAAGCCTCCATGAGTTTCCTTTTAATTTCATCAAAACTCTTCGTACATTCAGGTGTCCATTAAAGAACCCCCTCAGGTCCTTTCACAGCAGCATACAGTGGTTTGGCAATTAGTCCAAAATTGGGAATCCATAAGCGACACCATCCGGCCATTCCCAGAAACCCTCTTAATTGCTTCTTTGATCTATGTACAGCAATTCTACAAATCACCTCTTTTCTTTCCATACTTAATTCTCTCTGTCCTTTGGTGATTTCAAACCCCATAGACTGGACCTTTTTCCCCCCAATCTGAGCCTTTTTCTTAGAAACCCAATACCCTGGCAAGCCCAGAAAGTTAAGCAAATTGATGGTGGCTTCCAGCCATGCCTCATAACTGTCAGAACCAATTAGCAAGTCATCAACATATTGCAACAACGTTACAGCATCATGATCATTCTGCCATCGGTCCAATTCTTTGGCTGGTACGTTACCAAACAAGGTAGGGCTGTTCTTGAATCCTCGGGGAAGGACCGTCCAGCAGAGTTGTGCCGTTCGTCCTATAGCTGGCTTCTCCCATTCAAAGGCGAAGATGGTCTGGCTCTGCTCATCCACAGGTATACAGAAGAAGGCATCCTTTAAATCTAATACTGTGAAATAAGTATTACTGTTAGGGATTGTAGTAAGGAGGGTGTATGGGTTTGGAACCTCAGGGTGGACATCTACTGTCCTTGCATTACTTTCTCGTAAGTCCTGTACCAGTCTATATTCAGAAGAATGGGGCTTCTTTACAGGTAGGATGGGAGTATTAAATTCTGATTGACACTCCCTTAACAATTCAAGTTTTAAAACAGAGCTTATTATAGGTTCTAATCCTTTTTGGGCCTCCAGTTTAATGCGGTATTGTTTCTTTCTGACCAGTTGAGCTCCTGGTTTCAGTTCAATCTTTACCAGGGTCGCATTCTTCGCTTGTCTGGGTATCTTTGATGCCCATACCAGAGGTATAACCGCATTCAGTACTTCCTCTGGAATATTCATTTCTTCATTAGGATCTTTCTTGGTTAACAAACGTATCTGGGCTTTCCAGGCAGTCGCTGGAGGAATATGCAACTGAACAGAGTCTTCAGAAGAAGTTAGTTGTGCATTCAGTTTACAAAGTAAAGCCTGTCCAAGCAATGGTAAGGGGCATTCTGGCATACAAAGGAATTCATGAGTTAATTCGGTGTTTGCAATTGAACATTCCATAGGTTGTAAATACAGCCTTAAAGTCTTTTTCCCTGTTGCACCAACAATGCTTATTTTAGTTCTACTTAAGGGTCCCTCCCCTACAACTAGTTACTACAGAACGTGTGACTCCACTACCAATTAAAAAAATCTACTATTTCATTCCCCAGCTTGGCTGGAACCAGAGGATCGGCTGGGGAAACTTTAAATACCTTATATGTGATTGACAGTAACTGTGAGATTGTCATGCCATCTGCACCCTCTACCTTTTGTAATTTCTTTCTTATATCTGCTGCCGGTTGACCAATAAACAGCATGTTAAATAACTTTAAATTGCTATCATCTTCTAGGTCCAGATCTGTCCATTTTTGAGCTACTTCACAGAGTCTCTCACAGAAGGCTGATGGGGTTTCCTTATCCCCCTGCCTTACTTCATACAGTTTAGATAAATGCTTAGGCTTTTGCACTCCATGTTGAATCCCATACAAAATCAACTTTTGATATTCCTTTACCCTCTAGAATCCCTCACTTGTGTTTGGATCCCACTCTGGATCCTCTTTTGGGAGGTACGTATTGGTATTAGGCACCCCCCCCATTGTTGGATCAGTCCATCTCTAGCCTTCTCTAAAATCATTCTTCTCTCCTCAGTTAGGATTATGAGTCACCATTACAGTTTTAACAGTACTATACATTCCTTCTGGATTGTTTTGATAGGATCCAACTGCCTGTTTCCAGTTTAATAAATCAGAAGTAGTAAAAGGTACATGTGCATACACCGGTGTTCCTTCAGGCCCTACAGCCCGTCTGAGGGGAGCTTGAATTATCAGTTTCTGTCCCCTTGTTCTTTTAGAGACAGGACTCACAACACTCACAACTCCATTATCACTTGAGCCCTCACTTTTGGGGGAGCCACCAACAGCTGAATATCCTCTTCTGAATTTTCCGATTCAATACAATAAGATTTTCCCTTTTTCTGTTTTAACGCATATATTCCAATCTGATGTTTAGAATCCACTAAACCACATTTCTTCCTAATATCCCAATCATTTCTGAATAAAAAAAACATATCCACATAAGGTATTTCATCCCATTTTTCAGTTCTCTGAGAAAACATTAATTGCAATATAGTGTTGTATTTCAAGGATCCATTCTCAGGACATTTTTCACCATCTTCCAATTGATATTGTGGCCAGCATTGATTACAATATCGTTTTAGCTTATTTTTAGTCATGGGATCCCCTCCAAATTTATTGCAATTCTTCAGGATGCATCCTAGAGGAGAGCAAAGGGGTGCCTCCTGGGAAGCAGCAGCACCCACATTGGTACCGAAAAACCCAGTGTTCCTACACAAACCAGAACGAGGGACATCTCCCTTCGTTAATCAGAACAGAACAGAACAGCGTGTAGAAACAAACAGAACTATGCTGCTGCTGTCGTGTATCTTCCCTGATGCGTCTTATGCAGAGCCCAGAACAGAACAGATGGTGCCTGCTTCCCGAGAGATCTTGCCCTTACACCCCTTACCTCATATCCACCCCAAAATACCTCTTTTCAGTAGCATTGCACCGTTGTGTCGCTTACCGCCGACTGCAGGACAGGAGCTGAAGGAGCCCCGATCACCAGGTCGGTGTGCGCTGGACTCTGCTCAGGTCTGTTCTCCCCGAGAGATGCAGCAAGATGAACTGGGCAAGGCTGTCAGCTCAGTCCATTCTGGGTCGCCAAAAATGTGTTATCCCACAAGTGTGAGGTCATTTACCTGGTGTGCAAGACGCCAATATACACAGAGGGCAGAGGTATTTTTATTTCATGCCTGAGCAGAGATGGGTGCTAGGTGGGAGCTCCACAAAGCTAGCACAAAGTTTGGTCATACAGGTACAGTATTTATACAGTCCAGTTATGCATATGCATAAGTAATTACACAAAGCAGTTTTCTATTGATCTACATTTCTATTATTTCAACTTAAAGCTACAGTGCTACTTTAATATTCTGCACATACTTAAAGTTGAGGGGTCTCTGCTTGGGCCGGGGTCTCCAGCTCGAGGGGTGCGACTTTTAGTGTTATAATGAGGATAGTTCACGTGAGGGTGCTTTTTATCACACTTCTACTAGTTGTTTCAGATGGTTCCTAAAACATCTTAATTAGCTTACATGTTTCTTCAGGATGTGCTTTACTTCCAAGGGCAGTAATTCTTGTTTAGACATTCTGCTTTCCAGCCTGACGCCCCCTTATCAGCTTCACATAAGCCCTGGCCTCCCACCAGCTCCTGTTACACTGCACTGTTAGGCTACAGAACCAGTGCAGCTAGGATTCAAGCACAAGCCATCTTAATTGACCAATGGGTTGTACCATGGGCATGGCTGGTCCCTTCCTCATCTTTTTGGTATGCTTTGGAAGAACTCTTGAGTTTTCCATGATGCTGGTTTGATGCTCACAGGGCTTTTTTATTGGGAACTGTGGATTGGTGAATAATACAGGCCAGCAGCAGCATAAGCGCAAAGGTGAGGTCAGCATCCTATTGGATGTCAATGGCAGCCCAGCTGATGTAATCTTTCACCCTTTGTCCCAGTGTAAACCTTCCCAGTTCAGCCCAAATTGATGCCAACTGGAGTGCCTGGAGGTCCATCTCTACACAACTGGCTGATTTCTCATAGTTCCTACAGTCCCTGTAATAAGAATGAAACACAGTCTTTGAAGACTAAAATGCTGTTATGTACTCCGAATGCACTTCACTGGAAAACTCTTTGCACGACAATGCAGCGCAGCTCGATGAACGGCTCCCTTTCCATCTGAGCACAAACGGAAACAGGAGGGTAATGCAACGCCTTCTCCAGCTGGAACGTGCCTTGTACAGAAGCCTCATTGTATTCAGGTGCTTTTATAACTGTGGGCCCTGACACAAAGTCACAAAGGAGATACAAGCTGCTCCTTACAAATGGCCTGGTGCATCAACCGTACACACAGAGAGAGCTATTGGCTGGGCGACGCTCGGAGCAGTCTATAATAATGCTGTTCTCAGCTTTGGTGTGAGTGACATGCCTACTAATGATCTCACAGGCTAAGCCAGGGGTGGTCTGTATGTCATAAAACTTCAAATGGCCCAGAAGCTCAAGGGACATGCTGTCTGATCTAGAGACCTGGAAGGGGAGTGGGGGTCCTTCAGGGATGATTCACAGACAACAGATAACAGCTCCCATTGCAGGGCAGGGATAGGCTGGATAAGCTGCTAAGACCTGAGGCTCACTTCCCAAGTCCTCTAGGCTCAACCCTACCACAACTCTGGCCCAGCAAAAGGAAGGGCACCACAGCAGCTCGCAAGCAGCCCACGGCCACCCCAGCACAGCACTCCTTCCACCAGGCTAAACACCGCTCCCTCAATCACCTAGCTCCTGAGCAGATGACACTCTGCTCCATTTGATGAGGTGCTTGGCTGCATGAGATGATTCACACAGCCCACTGCTGTTGTATAAAACATAAACACCTGCTAAAAATCTCCCCAGAACTGTTTATGGGTGTGTATATCCTCCGAAAGCACCACAATTGAAAGGAAATTAAAAAATGCTACTATGGGATGTAGTGAGAAACTTTAACTTGTCAGAGAGCAAATTAGCAAAGCTGGCATTATTTTGCCTGGCACTGAGCTGGCTCTGTCTAAAATAGATGTGGACCTTGGATCAGAAAGCAGAGGCTGATTATTTTTTCCCACATCCTACGGAGATCTCAACTCTCCCACTTCTTAGTTTAATAAATTCTGCCACATTACACTAGGTTTCATTAACTGCAGATTAAATTCTGCTGGCTTGCCCTTTGACACAAGCTACAGTAATGCCAAACAAAGTGTTGTTGCCACACCTTGATGGTAGGAAAGCTTGAATGGCTGGGTGCCTGAGGGAAAGGTGATCTCACAAGGAGGGGCCAAAGTCTGCATGAGTGATTTCTGGCCTTGCACTGAGGTGCTGGACCTTCCACCACATCACTAATCATCCCTGACTAAGTACGTCCGTTGCAGAAACTACTTGGCTTGGGTTGAACTAGCCAACTAGGTGATGATTCTGGCTGAGATGGACACCAAGGCACCAGCAGAAATCCAGGAGCACAGTGAGAGCCCTCCTCTGACGTCGGTGGGTAGAATCTCCAAACAGAAAGAGCCAAAACCATAAGGGGATGCTTGGTTACAGGAGAGAGGAACATATCTAATTCTGTAGAAAAGTATTCCAGAAAAAAAGCCACCCCCACATCCTTTGTCCCTCACTCAATCTTATGCCAAGCCAGTATGCTTTAATTTGAGTTGGAATGTTTCATGGATGAATTTCAACAGCAAGCCTCCCTCTGTCACCATCATAACATGAGAATGGATAGAAAAAAGCTCTGCCTTTCTCATGGTGGTGTTGGGGGCTGTCAACCTTCAGGCTGACTTTGAATCATTTCAGCAAAGGCTCCTCGAACTGCTCCTCCTGATGGGAGGCCTACCAGTCTAAATGACACTACCTGGCTTTTGTTCTGGAAATTAAACTAATATTGGATGTTTCACACTGAAAACTTATTGAAATAAAAATGGATCAAATACTCAGTACCCACATACTGCAGACAAGCATCTGCTTGTATACAAAGCAGGAGTGGCTATACGCATATTGATCTAATCTAAAAATGACAGCTTATTATCGACATGGGATCAAAGTTTAAGTCATTAAAAATACAACTGGAAATGGCAGTTTCTGAGAAAAGTAAATTCCTGTATGACACCTTCCCCCACCCCCAAATAAAACCCCAAATGACAACAAAGCATGGAGTTTGCAGTGCTGTCTTTCACTTTAATACCTGTAAGTATTAAGTACCTAAAGTACCTAGAGGTAAGACTTAGCACTTTATATGCAAAACAGAAAAAGAAGTCCTTTTTTTTAATGTACTCTATAAACATGCTCCAGGGCTTACATAATGAGGCAAACTTTGAACTGTCTTTGTTCTTCCATAGGAATCTGAAGGGGAAAAAATTTAGCCTTTGAGGTTGTAGGAAGTGTTGCTTTACATTCTCCTGCGAAACCCATAATTCAATTAGAAAAATGCTCTGGGCTTCAGAACAATTCAAAGGTGAGAAATGAGACAGAAGTTGTATTCCAGTGAAATCCTGAGATATGGCACACTTTGCTAGGAAATCTAATTCACACAGCTGTAGCTTTATAAGAATTAGACACACCTAGAAGATCGAACCCAGATGCCAAGAAAATGTTCCCAGGACTGAAATGATAAACACACTTACATCATAGTCATTGATTCATTTTTAAAATGCAAAGGCCTGTGCAGAAAGATTATGCTCTGATAAAAATCCCATCATTTGAAATGTAGAACTGTCTTCTACAGATTGCTTCTCAGAGAAGCTGGAAAAACATTATCTGCTAAAGATAAAACTGTTCCTACACACAGAGTAAAAAGGACTACAGGGAATGAATTATAAGACATCTGAATTTAGGAAAAGATGTCATTAGTTATAGTAGTAAAAGAACGTTGTTCCATCCCAGTCAAAGACAGTGTCTCCAGGTTATAAGTGCAAGATAGATCCATGTACTGGTTTTGACTGGGGTGGAGTTAATTTTCTTCCTAGTAGCTAGTATGGGGCTATGTGTTGGATTTGTGCTGAAAACAGTGTTGAGAACACAGGGATGCTTTAGTTACTGCTGAGCAGTGCTTACACAGAGTCAAGGCCTTTTCTGCTCCTCACCCCACCCCACCAGCGAGGAGGCTGGGGGTGCACAAGGAGTTGGGAGGGGACACGGCTGGGACAGCTGAGCCCAGCTGAGCAAAGGGCTATTCCATACCATATGGTGTCATGCTCAGCATGTAAAGCTGGGGGAAGAAGAAGGAAGGATGGGATGTTTGGAGTGATGGCGTTTGACTTCTCAGGTAACCGTTACATGTGCTGGAGCCCTGCTTTCCTGGAGATGGCTGAACACCTGCCTGCCCATGGGAAGCAGTGAATGAATTCCTTGTTTTGCTTTGCTTGTGGGCAGCTTTTGCCTTTCCTATTAAACTGTCTTTATCTCAACCCACGCGTTTTCTCACTTTTACCCTTCTGATTCTCTCCCCCATCCCACCAGGGGGAAGTGAGTGAGTGGCTGTGTGGGGCTCAGCTGCCTGCTGGGGTTAAACCACAACAATCTGAAACAAAACACTGGATCTGAATTACCTTGAATGTTTCTCTTTTAGGGTCTCTCTCAAATTCAGAACCAGGTCTGACTCCATATTTCACATACCACTTTTGACTAAATAAAATACAGTATGTGAACATCCACACAGCATGAAATTTAGATCCACTGAGAAGCAGAAACATTTTCTTATCAGGATCAGCTGTATGGTCTATAAGCGTAAGGAGAGCAACATGCCACGATGAAGTTTATACAAAAATTAATAAGATGTGATTTCTTTGGGGGAAAAAAACTTGTTACACAGAAACTTCCCATTCATTTCCTTCCTGCCACTAAGACCTAGGTTCACACCAAGGCACAGGCACATGGAATATAACAAACTTAGACAAATCTTGGAACATTTTTTGGAGAGGATACTGAATCAGTTAGGTGTTTCTATAAAATTAGGCCACTTTTCAGTCCCAAGGTGACCAACTATTCTCATTTCAAAGACCAGAATTCTTCATTATAGGTTTTGTGTATCAAATCAATCAAAATGAAAAATAAAGCACGACTTCAAGTGTACTTTACTTTTCAGTGATTGAATTATGAGTGATAAAAATACCTGCACACTGCAATAAATAAGTAAGGGATAATGGTTACAGTGTATTATAAAAATATATGCTGAAAGGTCAATTAAGAAGCACTATATTTATATAGGATATAAATATTTTATGTGAGGAAACAGGAAGAGAGTGTCTCAAGGTCATTGGATGAGCCTTCCAATTGCATTAGTACAAAAGTGGCAAAAGAGAAGATATGACATTTAAGCTAAACAAGTACTTTGTATGAGCCCAGTTGAATAAACTGTTTTGCAAAGGGTACTTCAATTGGATAATGCTGTGATAATAAAGAAGGGCAATAACTTTTTTACAATATACAGAGCTCCATTATCTACTCTGCAAGTGCTCCTTCTCTCCCTCTTTTTCCCAGAGGGTAAGGGATGTGGAGCAGATTCAGTCCCTGTTCATGCTAAAGAAGAGGCTCGTAAAATTTAAAGAGATTATTTGGCATTAATTCATAGTAAAGAATTACAATGACTGACAGACAACAGAAGGGAAATGAGCTCGGAAGCCATTTTCTGAACAATACTTGACCTTACCATTGTTGCTCAAATAGCTGTCTTGCAATGAAAACCAAAGTCGTTTTAGCAGGGGAATTAGCACAAAGAGAAGAAAGCTTGTCACTGGGATTACAAAATAAAGTAACTGATTTGATCATATATTTATAAATTACTACACTTTATCTATACAAACAAAACTCATTCCAAACAACATTTGTCAAAATATTTACAGTGATCTCAGTGATCTGAGTGATCTCAACTTACATCTTTGAAGTAAAAAGGGAATTTTATTTCCTCCTTTAATACTCACAAACACAGGCCCAGACTTCCCAAGATATATTATGGTGGGGCTCTGGCCCATTTTGCAGACATCGGAAACTTCCCCTCCTCACCTCACACCCGCAAGCAGCCAGTCCGGACCTGTTTTCATACCCACACAATTACTGACATAAATAACCAAATGGATATAATTCAGAAGTCTGTCAATCTGCCAATGATGTATATACAGCATGACTCCAAATATGCGAGCCAGCCCACCCAACCCCCTTCTGTTAGCCTATGGCCAGCTGCAAGTGGTTTGGGAACCGCTGCTGAATCATAGAGTCACAGAATGGTTTGGGTTGGAAGGGACATTCCAACCTAAAGGTCATCTAGTCCAACCTCCCTGCAATGAACAGGGACATCTTCCATTAGATCAGGTTGCTCAGAGCCCTGTCCAACCTGACCTTGAATGTTTCCAGGGATGGGGCATCTACCACCTCTCTGGGAAACCTGTTCCAGGGTTTCACCACCCTCATTGTAAAAAATTTCTTCCTTGTACCTAGTCTGAATCTACCCTCCTTTAGTTTAAAGCTATTACCCCTTGTCCTATCGCTACAGGCCCTACTAAAAAGTCTGTTCCCATCTTTCTTATAAGCCCCCTTTAAGTATTGAAAGTCTGCAATAAGGTCTTCCTGGAGCCTTCTCTTCTCCAGGCTGAACAACCCCAAGTCTCTCAGCCTTTCCTTATAGGAGAGGTGTTCCATTCCTCTGATTATTTTTGTGGCCCTCCTCTGGACCCATTCGAACAGGTCCATGTCTTTCTTGTACTGAGGACTCCACAGCTGGATGCAGTACTCCAGGTGAACAGCCATTATTGAGCTGTGGTTCTCATTGGCACAGGAGACCAAAATTACAGACAGGTTAAAAAAAGATCAAACATATTTATGCAAAAGTCAGTCAGGAACTGACTGTCATACATACATAACGTTTGGTAGACCTTCTGACTCAGGAAGCCCCTAAACCACAGACTGCACTAAGTTTGGACAATGCAAAAAGGGCAGCATTCCTCAGTGCCTGCTCCTTGCCTTACTTTTTTTCCTAAGCATCTGATATTTCCCATTTTCAGGGGTGGGACAGTTTGCCAAACAGATCTTTGGCCCTAGCTGGTACAGCTTTGCAGGTAAGCAAGGACACAGAGGCTAGGTCTAGTGAAATCAAGGATACAAGCCTATGCTTCCAGCTACAGAAATGAAGGACAGAGCAGATGCCAGGTAAACTGTGTTTGCACTTTGGGAAACACCGGGGTTTACTTTTCTCACTATGTTATTTTACCTTCTTTTATTCTTCTGTTTTCTAAATACTTAAAGAGGAACAACATATAAAATTTCTGAGTTCCATCCCCTAAGTATTTCTTTATTTCACTTACTGAAAACTGATTTTTGACAATGCATTCATACTGTCCCTCAAACCAAGGTAAGTCAGGAGTAGCACCACTGATGTCAATGAGCTACATCCACAAACTGATCATAATTAATAGCAGATTTCAAAAGTTACTGTGACATTTTACAGCCTCCCAGTGCTGAGCCTAATAGTGTGTTCCTATTGAAATATTCAGTAACTGAAGCGAATACTTTGCATACAGATACCTCAGACAAAATAAATGAGAAAAGATGCAAACTTACTTTTATCACTAAACCCAAAGTTTTAAAAAACTTTGAACAATGCAAGTTAAAGCTACTGGGAAAACTAAATTTCTTTTTTAGACAAATGTCCTTTATACTTCCTTCAGTAGAGCAGGGCAAGGCACCCCCACACTGATGATTAGAAATGGCCAGTTCTGTTTTGCTGCAGCTCTTCAGCTTTGAGATTTGGTTTGTTTCACTCTAAGTGAAAAGAAAAGCTTTCTGAGCACAATCAGACAATAGGACTGGTTAATGACTGTGCCTTGTCATTTGACCAAAAGAGTTACCTTTTAATTTTATCTCCTCTGACTCTACAAGTGAGCAGCAAGACAGTCCTAAATCTCAGAAATCCTCTTCTCAATATTGCAGCAGTTCTGAGAAACAAGGTTTGTTTCAGCAGAGCAGCATATTTCCAAGAAATGCTTATGTTCTGAAAGTGCCCGACAGCTCTACTGAGTATTACTTCTTTTATAAATCAGCTGGAGAACCTGCACCTGCCAAGAGCTCACTTTGCTTTGACAAGCATTTGTTCCAAATAACTCTAATGAACATTTCGAGAGTGAGCCCCCTTCTCCCCTCCCTGCCCCCAGGCCTCTTTGCCCTGTAAAATTAAATTTGTTCATTTCGGATGTGCTTAAGAAAGACCTAACTGCTATAAATAAACAAACAGATAATATGACACAAACAAAAGCTGAGCCTGCCAAGTCCAAACAAGTCAAGGAGATGACATGGTTTGCACACGCTTGAAACCATGCAGCAGTGAGTGATTCCAACCTGAAGTGAACATGCCATGCCAGTACAAACAAGAATTGGTATGTCCAAATTTCTGATATGCTTCATCTACACAGTTCTATACCCAGCCACGATGGAAATTTACTTGGCATGTGGTTTGGGTGCTTGATCAAATGGTTGAAAATTAACTCAGATGGGTGGCTAAGATGGGTGTGGGTTCAAGATCTTTTATTAGGTGGAGTGATCCTGTGCAGTTCCCTGCAAATTACACCTTTGCATTTCTAAGCACACTTTCTTGTTGCATAACACCAGGGACATTTTGTGCCCAGAGCGTGATACAGACGGTCACTGTGAATGGACACATCATGAGCTCTCTGCAAGCCCCTGTTTCAAAACTCTTCAAGATCTATGGAAATTGTTCCACTGACTTCAACGAGTGTGATCACAACGGCAAAGCTGAATTATGTCATCCTTCCATTTTCCTCAAAACCAAAGGTCTGCCTGAAAATGCGTTTGGTTAGTCTATGCATTGGAGAAAGGGGTTCTTAGGGATAATACCAACCAAACTTTTGTGAAAAGTGCCTAAGTGCTTTTATTGACATGTCAATTATACAGTTTCCTGCTGTTTTAAGGAAATGCTAAGTACTGCGATACCTAGTGACAAGTCACTGCAGGAGGTAATTCCCTATTTAATTCTCTGCGAGCTTCTGTAGAAAGAAAGAGCCTTGTGGTTCAGCGGATAGTATTTTGCTCTAGCATCCTTGTTGCTTACTATTTAACTGACTGGGTTTTATAAAGGAAGAGGAATCTGCTTCTGACTTAAACTGTAGAGAAGGGTTATTACATTAGCAGGAACAAGGGAGGGAGTTCCCAAAATGAACTCATGCGATAGCATGAGCACCTAGAATTGCAAAAAGCTGGTGTAAACGACAGAGCACTCTGGTTTCTAAGCTGTTGTTACTACTCCATGTGACTTTTATGGAAAGCTGAAAATGAATTAGAGACACCACACTTGGTACGATGCATGTCCAGTGAGAAACTTTTATGATACACGTTGTCCTATAATTATGTTCTTAGGATACATATTGCCTTACACACTATCATAATTTTGAAAGTGCTGGATCAGCAGGAAGGCTTTTTCAACAGGAAGAAAACACATTTGTTTAAGTATGAACATTTAATTTTTGAAGCTGCCTTGTACAAAACCCCAAGCCCAAATCCATGTTTCTATTGAATAAAGGAAATAAAGTTTGAATCAAAACAGGAAGAAAAAAAAAAAGCACGACCTGGGTCTGCCTTTGAGGAAAGGAGACAAAAGAAAGATGTATTCTCAGAAGGCTCCTCAGGGCAGGTGGTGGTCACAGCTCTCAAGCTGAAGCTGAAGGTCAGGTCTGAGAGGAGGCACTCAGGAGGCCAGTGTTGCTCAGTCCCTCCTCTGGCTTGTCAGCTTGTCATCCAGTGACATTGAGGAAATCAAATAAATGGAAATCCTATTCTTTAAACACTCTCTTGTCCTAAGCTGGTTTGCAATTGTATCTTAACAAGTTGCTCGGTCAAGATAACCTTGTTTTCTTCCATGTCAGGTCTTGACAAACTTGTGAACTCTAGGAATCTTATGATCACAGACTTTAGCCTGGAGAAAAGGAGGCTGAGGGGAGACCTCATTGCTCTCTACAACTGCCTGAAAGGAGGTTGTAGAGAGGTGGGGGTCGGTCTCTTCTCCCAGGTAACAAGTGATAGGACAAGAGGAAATGGCCTTAAGTTGCGCCACGGGAGGTTTAGACTAGATATTAGGAAATTTTACTTCACTGAAAGGGTTATCAAGCATTGGAACAGGCTGCCCAGGGAAGTGGTTGAGTCGCCATCCCTGGAAGTATTTAAAAGACGTTTGGATGAGGTGCTTAGGGACATGGTGTAGTGGTGGTCTTGGTAGTGTTAGGTTTACGGTTGGACTTGATGATCTTAAAGGTCTTTTCCAACCTATACGATTCTGTGATTCTGTGATTCTGTATTACTTTCTCAAAACCAGTGAATGCCCATGAAATGGTCCATGCAGGCAAAGCACAGTGAGAATCTCACCAGTAAGGAGAAGGTCAGCCCAAAGACTGGCATTATCATGTGCCAAGCCTCAGAAGGGATGGACACCAGTACCTCTCTTCCATGGAGAGATCAGTGTAGCGACACTCCTGGCAGCGGGCAATCCCCAATCATCAAAGGCAGTAACTGCTAAAACTGGCAGATAGACATAGCATTTTCTCAGGGCTGGCTGACAAGGTGCAAGGATGTTTGCCAAGGTTCTGGATGTTTGCCAGGAAAACAGGATAGATTGCTGTTGTTCCAGTACAGGATGCTACTACATGTAATTTGAAGATGAACACGCAAGTGCTGTGTGTTTACCCATACAGGGTAGCCATGGGATTCTTGAGTGGCCTCTTTCTTTTGACACTCCTAATTAATACTTATAAAAAGTTCTGATGAGAAAAAGCCAAAACACACCTACAGGGCTATATTTAGACACAGTCTTTTCTTTGACACTGGATTTATATTAGGCCTATTTGAAATAGAAACATAAGTAGAATAGGGTATAAACATGCTGTTAAGATGACTAATCGTAAGGAAATCAGCTCCAGGTATCCCAGGGGACCTGAAACTTCACAAATACTTGTTATTTCCTGAAAGTATTTGTTTCACCTTTGAAAGATAAAACCAGAACCTTTCACTTTTCATTTTATCTTCCTTTGGTTATGACTTTCCTGACATATAGCTCTTTTCTTACCAGTTTAGTGTCACCACAAGGCCTGAACAAAAAGGGAAAAGCATATATGAAGAGTGTGAGCCAGAACTTGTGATAAATAGTAGCAACACCCAGGTCATCAAGCAGGATATTAAATCCTGCACATCCTCCTGACCTGACAGGATTGCTCTCTCCAGGGACCAGAAAGTGATTCAGCCTCAATACTCACTGAATGACTGGCCATTCTGTTGGAGAGTCAGCAAGGTGACAGCTACAGTGTATAACCACACTCTGGCTTGGGTTCACTCTTATTTGGTGATTTTTAACTGTGTGAGACTCAAATTCTAATTTCAGGTGAACCCATCCATCCCTCTGACATCCCTTTGTATTACTACTGGTTTGAAAACCCAACCAAAACTTAACCTGAGGTTTGCTTGTCCAACTGGAGGGTATCAAGAGGGCACAAAAATGAGGGTCTGTTCTAGCAAAAAACCACAAAAGAATCAGTTGGGAAAACAGCATTTAGGGATAAAGCCAATAGTCATTTCAGTCCAAAAAGTATTTGGTCAATATAGGCCAAATGTCTTTAAATTAATCTTTTTAATTGTGTGGAAGCTTTTAAAATGCCTATTGTTGGTCTCAGCTGTGCTCCTAGTGGAAACAACAACGGCCAGGGTCAGTAGGAAGGCTTCTTGGTTGTGGTGGAGGCCAGAACTGCCCATTCTCTACAGCACAGTTGTCCTTGCTGTCGGAAAAGAGAGCACTCACTGGGGAGTGAAGGAAAGGCTCTGTACTACCTCCCAACACATGAGTGCAAATAATATTGTCACTCATATCTCTTTGAGGTTTTACTTCTCAGTTTCCTAAAAATATGACTCAAAACTTTTCTGCACCCATATTCATTGGTTCAGGAAGCGCTTCTCACTGAGAAACCTTGGCCAGATTATTCCCTTTTTAGCATTACTAACGCCAGTTCAACACTTCGTCTTCTCTCAGCCAGTTTGGTCTTCCTTCTTCCTCCACACCTCCATCAGGGCCCTTTGCAATCACTGCTTATGCATCCTATCCTATCCTATCCTATCCTATCCTATCCTATCCTATCCTATCCTACAAGTTGTTACTCCATGTTGTGAACATGGGTACATGCAATCTTATTACACGGGAGAAACACTGCTGTTGGAGAGAAGTCAGCATAGATTCACATGGTTGAACTGATTGGCAGAGACCTCTGTAAATCAACGATTAGAGTTCTCTACCCGAAGTTGGTTGTGCCCATGCCTGGGATCATAAGGTCTATAGCCACACAGAGCACGTGTGGAACCCAGGCTTACCAACAGCTCAGCATGCACTGAAAGTCCTACTGGATGCCACAGTTCGAAATTGATGCCATGGTTTTGCAAAACTCCAGGGATGCAAGAACAAGAGAGTTTTTCTCCGTGTGCTTTCCCAGAGGACAGGCAGAGAACACTTCTGTTTTGAGGAAGAGACTGGATGCCAGATGATTCCATCCCAGCTGCTTTACACGCTCTGAAGCTACCTTCTGGGAAGCCCTTAAAGGGCAAAACCAGCCACTGTCACAGGTAAGCCATTGGAGTCATCCTAGGACGAAGGAAGTGATGTGAGCTTTCACTGAACTTTGCTCAGGCAAAAACCAGGAACAGGGGATTGTCTCTGTCAGTGGATGAGCTCAGGTGAAGAAATGACTGAAAGAAGAACATCCACCTGATGGGGTGAGGCAGCTGAAGGATATATCTCTCTCCTACTGGCTCCACCACTGTAAGGGCAGAAGAAAATTTGTACATCTTTTATTACAAATGTAATTACACTGGAGATTTAGGGCTGGAAGGTCTCAACATGCCCCTGCTAAACTCACACTGAGCAGCTTTGATGTGTGTGTATAGGAAATATTTTGCAAATCACCAGAATTGATCATTATTGCCACACAAAGCAGCTATCAGGATCTATCAGGATCTGTGTGCAGGATCTAGTAAGTGCACACCTGCCAAGGTATTCACAGGTAAGTAAGTTCATAGAATCATAGAATCATAGAATAGCTTAAGTTGGAAGGGACATTTAAAGGTCATCTAGTCCAAGCGCCCCTGCAAGAGCAGGGACATCTTTAACTAGATCAAGTTGCTCAGAGCCCCGTCCAACCCTTGAATGTTTCCAGGGATGGGGCATCCACCACCTCTCTGGGCACCATGTTACAGCGTTTCACCCCCTTCATCGTAAAAAATTTCTTCTTTGTATCTAGTCTGAATCTACCCTCCTTTAGTTTAAAACTATTACCCTTTGTCCTATCCCTGCAGGCTGAACAACCCCAACTCTCTCAGCCTGTCCTCACAGGAGAGGTGTTCCATCCCACTGATTATTTTTGTGGCCCTCCTCTGGATCCACTCCAACAGATCCATGTGTTTCCTGTGCTGAGGGCTCCAGAGCTGGATGCAGGACTCCAGGTGGGGTCTCACCAGAGTGGAGTAGAGGGGCAGAATCACCTCCCTCGACCTGCTGGCCACGCTTCTTTTGGTGCAGCCCAGGATACAATTGGCTTTCTGGGCTGCAAGTGCACATTGCCAGCTCATGTCCAGTTTTTTCATCCACCAGTAGCCCCAAGTCCTTCTCTGCAGGGCTGCTCTCAATCTCTTCATCCCCCAGCCCGTATTGATACTGGGGGTTGCCTCGACTCAGGTGCAGGACCTTGCCCTTGGCCTTGTTGAACCTTATGAGGGTCACACATGCCCACTTCTCCAGCTTGTCCAGGTCCCTCTGGATGGCATCCCACCCCTCAGGCATGTCAACCACACCACTCAGCTTGGTGTTATCTGCAAATTTGCTAAGGATGCACTTGATCCCACTGACTATGTAATTGATGAAGGTATTAAACAATACTGGTCCCAGTACGGACCCCTGAGGGACACCACTCATCACTGATGTCCATCTGGACATTGAGCTTGTTGACCACTACTAAGTTAAACCACTTCTGACTTTATGAAGTAATTAAGCTTAAAAAAGAATGAAGAATTTGTAGGTGGTATTTACTCATATCTTGCAATCAACTGTATTGTTAATATATACCTAGCCGATTCTGTGATGAATGTGCCTGCGTGCAGCTGATGAGCCAGCATCATTTGCTAAGACTGGACATTGATGAACAGGATTTTTGCCACTGACTCCCACAGAAGCAGATGTGGGTCTTCCCAGAACTCTGCTTTGTTGCTGAGGCTTTCTGATCTTTCATTCTGTGGCAGCTCATGCGGTGTTGAAAGATGAAACTATCACAAGATGAGACAGCTCCGGACAGCGAGAAGAACTGGAAGTCCCTTCCCCATGCTGTTGGGGAAATGTCTGGATATGGAAATTCAAAGGCACATTGAACCACAAGGAAGTGCCAGGATAACAAGCCGCTGAGAAGCAGGAAATATTTCAGTTAAATATAATTACAAATACCACCAGAGTAAATTCCCAATTCAATATCTGCACTCATCAAAAGTCACCTTTATTGCACATTTTGTCTCTTTGATTAGATTACTTACAGCACAGGAGCACGGCCTTGATTTATAATTCAATCCACTTGTCATCAATAGCAGGTCTGAAAATATATTTGCAGAGTGAAAGAGTCAATCAGATGCAGAAGGCAAGCTGCCAAAAGACAGCCAGTTATTAATTCTGAGAAGAATTTGGTCTGATTTGATATTAAAAAAGATGATTCACTAGTTTACAAGGGTGCAAAGAAGGTAGAAAATAATCATATTTGAATCAGAGAATGATGAAAGTATTTTTGTACCCTAATTCTGTTCCATGGTATTTATCAAAGCTTCACCCATCTGGGACAACTGTTATCTCATTCATCGTGGGATTCAAAAGGGGCTCTTAACATTGACTTGCAGAAGATTATGTGTAATCATAATTTCTTTTTACTAGTCATTAGGCGCTCACAGGGGTACGTTTCCCTAAGGCAGTCATGCAATTTTAGGACATCTACTCTAAGCAACAGAAAGGTAGGTCAGAGATTCTTGAACTAGTGGCAGTCTCTACCTCGAAAGCACATGGGATAAAGCCTGTGGATGTTGCATGTTTCATCCAGAAACAATACAAGGTTAGACTTCATCAGACATTAGGAATTAAAATATTTTAACCACTTTCTTGAAATCACGAATGACTGGGTTATTTGGGGTCCTTACCCCGCAGATTCACCTTGGTGTGTATCACAGTGGATCCTACCCCATAGGCTTTTTCAGTTGTGCTGGCTCCATAAATATGTGCAGCTTTACTACCAGGCATATTGGCACAATTGATAGCCTCACTTTGAACTCCACCACGAACTTGCAACTTTCATCTTAGAATCAGGCCCTTCTCAGCAAGACTAATTATGACAACCTGAATTTAAGCACTTGGCTAATTGTTGTCCGGAGCCCCGCTGAGTTTCAATTTTCCTATTTGTCTTAAATTTAATTCCTTTTTTGTAAGAGTGTCAAATTCAATCAGATTAGTCTTTTCCAGTGCAAGCTTGGCAGAATGCAAAAAGTAGCTCCAGTGCCACCTAGGTTTTTGTCAGTATAAAGAAAAAGTAGGTTTCAAGTCATGTATTTATACATGTAAATGAGATCCCAATCACAGCCTTTTTTGTTTAAAGTGTCAGATTCAATTGCTGAACAATTTAGAACAACTCATGTTTGTATTGTTTCTCTAAGCCACATGCAGATTTTATTGCCACCTGTGAGTGGAGATAACACATTCAGCATTTCCTCCACCCTAAGTAGTGCAATTAAATAATCACAGAATCACAGAATCACAGAATCATATAGGTTGGAAAAGACCTTTAAGATCATCGAGTCCAACCATAAACCTAACACTGCCAAAAACCATCACTACACCATGTCTCTAAGTACCTCATCCAAACGTCCTTTAAATACCTCCAGGGATGGCGACTCAACCACTTCCCTGGGCAGTCTGTTCCAATGCTTGATAACCCTCTCGGTGAAGAAAAATTTCCTAATATCCAGTCTAAACCTCCCCTGGCGCAACTTGAGGCCATTTCCTCTTGTCCTATCACTTGTTACCTGGGAGAAGAGACCGACCCCCACCTCTCTACAACCTCCTTTCAGGGAGTTGTAGAGAGCGATGAGGTCTCCCCTCAGCCTCCTTTTCTCCAGGCTAAACAGTCCCAGCTCCCTCAGCCGCTCCTCATAAGACTTCTGCTCCAGACCCTTCACCAGCTTCGTTGCCCTTCTCTGTACGCGCTCCAGTACCTCAATATCCCTCTTGTAGTGGGGGGCCCAAAACTGAACACAGTATTCGAGGTGCGGCCTCACCAGTGCCGAGTACAGGGGCACAATCACTTCCCTAGTCCT
This sequence comes from Mycteria americana, assembly GCF_035582795.1. Classification (NCBI taxonomy): domain Eukaryota; kingdom Metazoa; phylum Chordata; class Aves; order Ciconiiformes; family Ciconiidae; genus Mycteria; species Mycteria americana. Next base: position 20,624,413 of record NC_134396.1, on the reverse strand, counting down.
GCTGGCCACGCTATTTTTGATACAGGCCAGGATGCCATTGGCCTTCTTGGCCGCCTGGGCACACTGCTGGCTCATATTCAGGCGGCTGTCAACCAACACCCCCAGGTCCTTCTCTGCCAGGCAGCTTTCCAGCCACTCTTCCCCAAGCCTGTAGCGTTGCATGGGGTTGCTGTGGCCCAAGTGCAGGACCTTGCACTTGGCCTTGTTAAACCTCATACAATTCACCCCAGCCCATCGATCCAGCCTGTCCAGGTCCCTCTGCAGAGCCTGCCTACCCTCCAGCAGATCAACACTCCCACACAACTTGGTGTCGTCTGCAAACTTACTGAGAGTGCACTCGATCCCTTCGTCCAGATCATTGATAAAGATGTTAAACAGAACTGGCCCCAACACCGAGCCCTGGGGAACACCGCTTGTGACCGGCCGCCAACCGGAGTAAACTCCATTCACCACCACTCTCTGGGCCCGGCCGTCCAGCCAGTTCTTTACCCAGCGAAGAGTACACCCGTCCAAGCCATGAGCAGCCAGTTTCTCCAGGAGAATGCCGTGGGAAACCGTGTCAAAGGCTTTACTGAAGTCTAGATAGACAACATCCACAGACTTCCCCTCATCCACTAGGCGGGTCACCTTATCATAGAAGGAGATCAGGTTGGTCAAGCAGGACCTGCCTTTCCTGAACCCATGCTGGCTGGGCCTGATCCCCTGGTTATTCTCTACATGCCGTGTGATAGCACTCAGGATGATCTGCTCCATCAGCTTCCCCGGCACCGAGGTCAGGCTGACAGGCCTGTAGTTCCCCGGGTCCTCCTTCCGGCCCTTCTTGAAGATGGGTGTCACATTCGCTAATCTCCAGTCAGCAGGGACTTCCCCAGTTAGCCAGGACTGCTGGTAAATGATGGAAAGGGGCTTGGTGAGCACATCTGCCAGCTCCTTCAACACTCTCGGGTGGATCTCATCAGGCCCCATAGACTTGTGAGTGTCTAAGTGGTGCAGCAGGTCACTCACCATTTCCCCCTGGATAATGGGGGCTCCAGTCTGGTCCCCATCCCTATCTTCCAACTCCAGGGGCTGGGTACCCATAGAACATTCGGCCCTGCTAATAAAGACTGAGGCAAAGAAGGCATTAAGTACCTCAGCCTTTTCCTCATCCTTGGTCACTGTGTTTCCTCCCACATCTACTAGGGGCTGGAGATTCTCCTTAGCTCTCCTTTTGCTGCTAATGTATTTGAAGAAGTGTTTTTTGTTGTCTTTTACAGCAGCAGCCAGACTGAGCTCTAGCTCAGCTTTGGCCCTTCTAGTTTTCTCCCTGCACAGCCTCGCTACACCCCTGTAGTCCTCCTGAGTTGCCCGCCCCTTCTTCCAGAGGTCATAGACTCTCCTCTTTCTCCTCAGTTCGAGCCAGAGCTCTCTAGTCAGCCAGGCCGGTCTTCTTCCCCGCCGGCTCGTCTTTCGGCACCTGGGGACAGCCCGCTCTTGTGCCTTTAGGACTTCCTCCTTAAAGAATGTCCAGCCTTCCTGGACCCCTTTGCCCATAAGAGCTGCCTCCCAGGGGACTCTGTCGACCAGTCTCCTAAACAGGCTGAAGTCCGCCCTCCGGAAGTCTAAGGTGGCAGTTTTGCCGACCCCCCTCGCCGCTTCTCCACGTATCAAAAACTCTATCATTTCATGATCGCTCTGCCCAAGACAGCCTCCAACCATCACATCACTCACCAGTCCTTCTCTGTTGGTGAACAAGAGGTCCAGCGGGGCACCTTCCCTCGTTGGCTCACTCACCAGCTGCGTCAGGAAGTTATCTGCCACACGCTCCAGGAACCTCCTGGACTGTTTCCTCTCTGCTGTATTGTATTTCCAGCAGACATCTGGCAGGTTGAAGTCCCCCACAAGAACAAGGGCTAGCGATCGTGAGGCTTCTCCCAGCTGCTTATAGAATAGTTCATCTGTCTCCTCATCCTGGCTGGGGGGTCTGTAACAGACTCCCACCACAATATCTGCCTTGTTGGCCTTCCCCCTGATTCTGACCCACAGACACTCCACCCTATCATCACCATCATCGAGCTCTAAACTATCCAGACTCTCCCTGACGTATAGGGCTACCCCACCACCTCTCCTGCCTCGCCTATCCCTCCTGAAGAGTTTATAGCCATCCATCGCCGCACTCCAGTTGTGCGAGTCATCCCACCATGTTTCTGTGATGGCCACCATATCATAGTTTTCCTGACGTACAATGGCTTCCAACTCCTCCTGCTTGTTGCCCATGCTGCGTGCATTGGTGTAGAGGCACTTCAGCTGGGGTGTCGTCCGTGCCTCCTTCATAGAAGAACACCCCTTGCGTGCTTTGAGGCATTTCACTGGTGTTTCCCTCTTGGCTCCCGTTGCCTCAGTATCCCCTGGCTCAACTCCGCTCGACTTCGGCTGTGCCCAAGCGTACCCCGTGCATCTCGAGGACTCAGGCCGACTGTCCTCGCTGTCAGCCGCTCCCTCCAACCATGGCACGTCGCCCCTCAGCTTCTCTCGGGCAAGCCTGATATTATCCCCCTCCCCCTTCGAGTCTAGTTTAAAGCTCTGTCAATGAGCCCTGCAAGTTCCTGTGCAAAGATTCTCTTTCCCCTTTGAGAAAGATGAATCCCATCGGATGCCAGCAAACCCGGTGCGGCGTAGGCCATTCCGTTGTCAAAAAAACCAAATCCGTGGCGATGACACCAGCCACGGAGCCATGCATTAATAGATTGGGCATCTCTGTTCCTTCTGGTGTCACTGCCCACCACTGGAAGGAGAGAAGAGAAAATAACCTGCGCTCCTGAGTTTCTTACTAGCCGTCCCAAGGCCCTCAAGTCTCTTTTGATCACCCTAGGACTTCGCGTTGCAGTATCATCGCCCCCCACATGGAAGAGCAGTAGGGGGTAATAGTCCGAGGGCCGTACCAGACTAGGGAGTACCCTCGTGACATCCTTCACGCGGGCTCCAGGGAGGCAGCAGACTTCCCTAAGAGGAGGGTCTGGCCGGCATATCGGACCCTCGGTTCCCTTCAGAAAGGAGTCACCCACAACTATAACCCTTCTTTTCTTCCTCGTGGAGGTGGTGGTAAGACGAGAGGTACGTTCTTCTGACCTGGGCGACACCTCTGGTGTAGATAGACTGTCGTCCCCATCCTCCACTGACTGTCCTTCCACCTCCAGGGCCTCATACCTGTTGTGTAGAGGCACCTGGGGGGGCGAGGCGGGCAAGGAGGGCCTTCGCCTGCCGCCACGAGCGCGGACTCGCCTCCATTCACTCTCCTCCTCTGAGCTGCTGCCTTCAGCCCGGCGGGGGGGGGACAGAGGATCCCCTTGATCGTGGGTTCTTACTGGCGGCTGCTGCTGCTCTTGTTCCCGTCTCAGGGGGGGCAGAGCCTGGCACCACCAGTCGATCTCCTTTTCAGCCTCCCTGATGCTCCTTAATCTTTCCACCTCCTCCCGTAGCTCTGCCACCATGCAAAGCAAGTCATCCACCTGGTCGCACCTCACGCAGCTGTCCACACGGCTGCCATGCGTGACCAGCGAGAGGCCCAGGCACTCCCTGCAGCCCGAGACCTGGGTGGCGGCATGTTTTCCCGGCAGCTCCGTCTGGGTAGCCACATCCACTCTGGCGAGCACAGAGGGCATCGCTTTCTGACGAGTGAGGACGTTAATAAGTATTAACGACTGTATTCTTCTTGACAATGTGTTTGTTTTTCTTTAATTGAACATATTCTCCTATGATTTGAAAAACCTAGACTTCTTGTTCTAAAGAAACAGTTTAGGGATACAGCCAGAAGCAATCAGAGGCACAGTAGGTTCTCATCATAAGAAATCTGAGAAACAGAAGATTGACAGTACTGAAAAAGGCAATTAAAGATTAAAAAGAAATAAATCCCATTCCTGAGAGCTCCGCCTAAACACAGACTACAATGACAACAGAGACATGATAAAAACTGACCAGCATTTACTTCATGACTGGTGTTTTTCTCTTCCCTATTTCTCTTTTCTCATCACTCATTTTCATTCCGTCTCTCATGCTCTCTTTTGTTATCTCTTCCTCTGCCATTCCTTTTCCTCATGCCTTCCTGCACAATGCTCTCTTCCTCTCTCTTGACATCTTGGTGGTTTTTTTATCCTCTCCAGAGCCACAATCTTGCATCTGTGCTATGCCACCCTCTTCCTTCTCTTTCTTCCCTGAAATATCTCCAAACAACGACAACCCAACTACAGGCTTTTCTCTCCTGCCAGTGTTTTTCCCTGCAGCTTTCCACACTTTTCCACTCCAACTGTTTTCCTCCACTGTTTCCCAGCTGGCTTTCATTTTCTTTCCTCTTACTTTCACCTTATTTCTCCTATTCTCTTCTTTTCTGTCCTTAGTTACCTCATATTCTCCTTTCTCTCACTTCTATAATTACCACTTGTCTTCTACTTCCTCCTGCTTCTTTCAGGTCTCTATGTTCTTCAAGATCCACAATCTTCTCAATTTCAGATGTCCTTCCAGTACCTTCTTCCATTTCTCCATCTTCTCTATTTCTTTCCAAATCCCCTTGCCCTCCTCTTTGCTTCCTCTCTACACTACCTCACTCTGTTCAGTTTCTGTTTCAGCATCGATGCTGTACCGCTTGTACACCTACCCTGGCAGACTACGCCGGGGGGAGGCAGGGAGCATGGCTGTCCGTGGCAAAGAGCCAGAGTAACTCTCCGCCTCAAAACTCAACAGCTGAACAACAAAGTTAGTTGAAGGTCCCTTGTTTGAGAGCTTCCTCCAATGCCTTACATAGCGCAGAGAGACCCAGCTTCCCCAAGCTCGCGCCATGTGCACAGCCCTTTGGACTGTGGCTCATTTCAATGATCTATGTAGCTCACGGGGACCATGTGCTCAGATGGCTTCCTTGGGTTTTTTTTCTGGCCCCATACTGAGGGTTTACAGAGAATCAAAGAACACTGCAGGGGACTTTACAAACCAGGGCTAGCCTCGACGCCGGATCAGGCTGCTTGGTGCGCCATTTGGATACTCTTATTCCACAGTAAGGCTGCCACATTGCGCACTGTACTACGCAGATAAGCCCTCTGCCTTGCCACATCCCCACTTGTAGCGCTTTCACTCCTTTCTCAAATGTTTGTCCCTCTGTTAGTCAGAGATGTGCCTGCCCATGATATGGAGAGATGGGGTTTCTTCTCACATCTCAGCTCTGACAGGACTTAAAGGGCATAGGAAAGGCAAGCTCTGCCCAGTGCCAGCCCGTAGGAGACCCAGAGGCAGCTGTCCTCCTAACACTGCTGCTGAATTGCATGGTGAACACTTCAAGGACAGCAGAGTTGTTCTCTGCCACCCTACTATTCTCACTGCTCAACAGTGCTAGTGTGAAACGGGTGGTTGTTGCTTACCCCCTTACACCTCTTGTAGCCACCAACCAGGCTAAAGCTTATTGCTGCTACTGGGGTAACTAGAGTTCAGTATGGGCAGTCTTCAAGCCTGTCTCCACTGCTGTCTTTATGGGCCCATGGAGATGGCATATGAAACAGCCACAATGCAAAGAGCAGGATCATTTCCATAGCCACGGTGACATCTGGTCCTGCTCAATGATTAGTGAAGCCAAAAGAAACCTAATCTGTATCAGAAAGAGGAATCTCTAACATGCTTTTTATGTCATTCTTCTCAGTTTAGCTCTTTTAATGATTTTCTTCCAGCTGCTGCTGAGTGATGGTGTTTGTGGAAGGTGAGTGCAAACAGCGCTGGACGGTGGATGCAGGGGGCTAAATCAGTTTGCCTTTGATCACTGTCTGGATGGAGAGAGACAGATTCTCATGCATGATCAACCCCCTCTAGCTAGCCAAGGAGTGGTATTTCTGACAGCTAAACAAGCAACTTCTTGCCTCTCTTCCTAGCTACAGGGTAAAGGCTAAGAAATAGTCATGTGTTAATGAGGAAGAAAACAAGGGATTAAAAATGATCATTTGTTTTTTGTAGGATAAATGACTCCTCCAACTGAATTAATTCTGTTGACTTTTTCCTTACTGTGATATTGCTTCCCATGCATGGCAGCCTTCCATTAGGCTTTAAAGCTAAAGACTAAAAAGTATGTTCAAAAATCTCAATGTACGCAAGTATCTGCTTCTGAATTCTCCCTCCTCAGCTGGTTTTGCTCAGCCAGGGGAAAGAGAAAATGAGCTATTTATTGGCTCCCTGTCTTCTTATCCAGGAGTACTGTATAATTATCAGGATCCAAATTCTAACTTGTCTATAATCTGAGGCTGCTCCTTTCTGAGGCTCAATTTTAATTTGGACTGCATGCCAGTCTAAAGGGAGGGGAGCCGCCCATGTGCACATGAAGCCAGAATGATGCTAAACTTCCCCTGGGCAGGTATCTGGGGGCCTACGGAGTTTCAGCCTAAGGCAGAGGAGCACAGATTTCCGCTCCAGAGTTAAAATGAGGGCAAGAAGGGAACTGTATCTGTTAGAAACATCAGATCTTTTGTCCACTGCTGCCAGGAGCTTGCCCTTCAACACCTTATTGCCACTTGCAGAATAAAGCACTACTCACTGACACTAGCTGTGTCAGTAGTGGACTCTTAAAGAAAAGTCTAGGGTTTTTTTGTTTTTGCAGATGGGGAAGTGTATTCCTCCTTGCACCCCCATGACAGCAGTCCTGACAGCTATTTGTAATGAACCCTCCTTGATGACAGGAACTCATAGGAAGGGGCATTTGTTTCTGTGCTAACCTTTCCATAAAAAAGATACTTCATTAAAAACAATGATTTTGTTAAAGCTGCTAAAGTGGTGTGCAGGTGGCCCTTCCCTGTCTATCCTTTAACAGCAAGTCACAGCAAAGCTGCCTGCTGTTTAATTGACTGCCTTCTGAATGGGCACTGTGTGCCTTCAACATGTATACAAAGCCAGGCAGCAGACTCATCAGTCTTTGCCACTTGAACAGTACAGAAGAGCTACAGCAAGCTGCATTTGGGGAGGGGAGGATGGTGTCCCAAAATATCCTCAGAGGTTGAGAGAAAGATATTGCTTCTTTGTATGACAGATTGCTATGGGTATCAACTATTTCCTCAGCTGTTGTGCTCTGCAGAGGAGGACAGTGGTCACAGGCAGCAGATCTGGGGATCCACGCATTGCAAGGAGGTATCAATAGGGATGAAATATCTGGTATATTTGCAAGAGATAGTAGGATTGCTGCCAGCATTCTCCATCCTCAGCAAGTCTGACAAAAGTGGATGAGTAGTCAAGATGCAGGAGAGCAGGGCTACCTTTCAAACTGGAGGAATGGGCCAAAAGGGTTACTGTGAAGTTCAGCTAAGAAATGTGAAATCCTGCATGTGGGAAGGAACAACCCCATGTGTTGGTACAGGCTGGAGGCTCTCCAGCACCTCAGCTCTGCAGAAAAGGACCTGAGGGTCCTGGTAGGCAACAAGTTGAACATGAAGCAGCAGTAAGCTCTTGCAGCAGTGCAAGAGTATCACCAGTAGGTCAAGGGAAACAATGATTCCATTCTATTGGGCACTCATGAGGCTGCATCTGGAGTAGTGTTCAGTTTTGGGAGTGAGTCCAGAGGGAAGCCACTAAGATGGTTAGGCGCTGCAGCATATGATGTTTGAGAGGCTGAGGGAAGTGGGGAGAAAAGAAAAGGACCCTCATAACTGTCTTCAGCCACCTAATGAGGGCTATAGAGAAGAGGCTTGTAGAGAAGACAGATCCTGCCTCTTCCCAGAGATGTACAATCAAAGGACAATGGATAGTGATCACAGTTTGCAGCAAAGGAAATTCCAGCTGGCCGTAAGGAAAATTTTCTTCACCATGACAACGGTTAAGCACTGGGACAGGCTGCCCAGAGACACCATGGGATCTCCATTCTCCATCCTTGGGCATTTTCAAAATTTGACAGGAAAACACCCTGAGCAACTTGATGTAACATTACAGTTTGCCCTGCTTTCAGCAGGATTATGGAATAGAGACCTCCAGACATCACTTACAGCCTAGAGTATTCCATTATTTTTGTGATATTTATAAAAGGGCAGCATCCAGAGTGCTACTAGAGAGCACCAGAGATGGGAGGGGTTGGGGCACAGTGATGTTAGGTACTGTTAAGAGCTGGAAGAACCTGGATCCTGTTACTTTGGTGAAAAGGGCAGACCTTTGAATGGTATCCATAGCATGAACTGTCATCTTTAGGATCCTCTTAAAAAATTGATTACATATTATATTTATAAATGCAGGTTTGCAATGACTTTGTAAGAGGATTACTCCTAGAGATAAAGCACTGCAGTTTATAGATCCCTTCTTGCCAAGTCTTTTCACATGGGTACATATAGTACCTTTCTTAAAGGTTCCTGAAGCCATGTGATTTTGGGAGAATATCAGGTTTTGTTTACACGAAAAAGCTGTGGGAAAACAATCTGGCAAATGTTATCATGAAAGACAACTGATTTCCTAGAAGAAAAATAAAAGACCTCAGAAAGTTTTAAAAACCAAAGCAATGTCAGGATTTTCAAGCTCGTCTCATGATTTTTCAAAGCCTGGCTTGTGGTTGTGTCGTGCCTGTGGTCAGCCATACTGTACAGAGAATACGTTTGAACAAAATTAATTTAGGAAATGTATTGCTGGAGTCCTTCTCATCTCCACAGCATGAGGAACCAAACTCCCAGAGCTGTGAGAACCAAAGTCTAAGGCAAAGTCCAGAAGAGAGTCAGTAAATAAATGCAGGCTCGCCTCCAATGCTTAGGAGCCCTGTGTTTGCATCAAAGCAGCCGATATTCCTCAGAAAGGTCACCTGAGATTTAACAAAACTGGAAATACAGCAAGAATCACTGCTTTCTGCTTGCAAGAGCAAGGGCCCTTACAGCACTGCTCATTTGTGCAGCGCAGGCAGAAGCTGCTGACGTAGGAAAATTTTGTTCCTAGCACAGAGTGCTTCAGCAGTTAGACGAGAGGGGTGAGAGGACAGCATGTAATAAAACTGCTGTGGAGAAAAAATTGAGCTGATGAAACACTTTCTGTTTCACTTTCTGGAGATGGAAGGACTATGTCCCACTGCCTGCTTTTTTCCCTGTGATATTACAAAAAAAAAGGACTTCCTGAGCAGTCTTGAGATTAGTGTAGTATTTAAACCCATTTAATTACTGTGATGAATTACACGCCTGCCATTGATCTCCTTATTCTTATTTGTCCCAAAGTACTAATAGGCTGTTCATTTTGCCTTTTAAAAGTACAAAGTTTGAGTGGGTGTCTGTTTACTTATGTTAATAACTAATCACAAGAACCAAAATGAGCTGTACATGACTAATTGACCGGTTTGTTTTACCATCCTCCATGGCAATGCTGATAAGCTTTTTTGACAGCATGCAAATCAAGCTGCTATCAGCAAGAGAGGCCTTCCCTGTAAAAAGCAAAAGGAGCAGGCAAGCTGCAGTTATTAGCTAGGAAAGATAGCAGCTGCTTGGGGACAAGGAGCTGCCTTTAGCTGGAAATAGCAGACCAGGGAGGGGGACGGGATTTAATGAGCTGCGAGGACAAGAGACCTGCCATGTAATTAACTCCCAGAAGATCTCATTGAGCGTTCAGCCGAACCCCCATTCAGCAGTCCTTCCACCTTCATTGGAATTAAAGTTTAATTTGGTGTCAAAGGGCAGAGGAAAGACCTGCATTATCAAGCGTGGAAATCAATGAACTGTGGCAAGGAAAAGGTCACCCCCCCACTTTGCAGCACAGAAAGTCTGGAGGAAAAGGTGAAGATATAAAACTGCTCAATCCTTACTCATCAGTGCTGGGAGGGGGAGAGATGGATGTTTCACCCCATAGGCTTGTCACTACCTTTCTTTCAATAAAAGAATCCCCATTTCCATGGAAAAGGGCAAGGAAAGGTTCAGGAGGGGTTTTTCCTCTGTACTAGTGGCTGTTGTTGTTTCTAAAGCCTAAAGAGTTGTTCCGGAACTTTTTACCTGGTTTAATGCAGGTATCTAACAGACAGGTGAAGTGACCATTTCCACCCACAGTGGCCTTAAACATCTCAAGACATCTTAGCTCAGTGCATTTTCCTGGTGTTGCTGGGCCATGTATCCACCCTGCTACACCCATAAATAAGAATACTAGCTACTGTCAGACCCCCAACTGCTGTATGGTAAGTGAATAATTTTCCGTGCAGAATCTTTCCTGAGTAACAGCTAGCAACCTAAATCAGTGGAGGTCACAAGTAGCATTCAGGTAGGAGCAAGACCAGCGGATAGTAGGAAAGTACTTGCCACTTTCAACTGCATGCAGGTTGCCTGAACCCCAGGCTTTCCCCAGCACGATGGAGCCTTCTCCCTTGGGAGGCACGACTCTGAAGACCAGTGGAAACTCACCTCAACTAACCCCTCTGCAAGTTGGTCCCTTGCCTCTGCTGGGTAACACCATCCTTCTAGTGAAGCAACCTTTGCTCTTCCTCTGCCATTCCCCATCAGCCACCCATCAGCTCCCACCCTGTGCTGTATCTGCTGCAGAGACCTTAGATACTGTCCTACTACCTACTATTTTCTGAACAGTGTGGCATGCCTGGGGACAATATAACATTATCATTATCACAGTGCTTGAAAACTAAAAACAATTTTAATTCATCTTCAGAGTAAATGGAATATCAACAGAAGGGCAAACCCATGAAAAACAAGTAAGCACACATACTCTCCCTAATACTTGGCCCAATAGGCAGGTAGGTCTTGGGAGATGACACTGTCTCCAGCCACACAGTGCAACTACTTAGGTAACACCTGCGTGGAGTTACTTCACAGATTACCTCACACATGGGCGAGTGGTCAACACTCCAGTTTCCATACATGCAAAAGGTGGCTTCGAAATCAATTGAACTGTGAGCCCTCACTGCACGTTTTGTTAACACAAACACACACTCGCTGGCAAAAAAAAGGTTTGGTTCATCCTGCAAATCAAACATGTGCTATTTCTGCGTGTGTGCAAAGTGCAGAAAGTATAGCTTGCCATTTATCTCAAGGAATACCTTGTAATCTTTTTGGAGCAGAAAGGTTTCCTGAAATGTCTTTACTTTTCAATTTCAAAGTACTTTGTCATGCCCAAGGGAAAGTGGCTATCCCAGAAAAGAAAGCTTGCCTCCATGCATCCAGCAATTTTCCTGAGCTGAAATTCACAGTCTCAGCAGACCACAGACGAGTTTGCAGGCTGCCTGCAGCTGGTCTTTCAACTTCGGCTGTACTTGCAGCTATTTACACCTGCACTCCATCTTCACTACTCCGCGTTCGTTGGCCTTTCCCTTCACACTTGCGTTACAGCTTTCACCACGCCGATCTTTTTGGAGCCACAACTGAGCTTACTTGGTCAGCACTGAGCTTTAGCAGGCATTCTGCTCCCCTCTGCCATATTATATGGATCCTCTGTGCAACAGACCTTCTGCCGCTGTTAGTTTAGATACCCAATGAAACTTTTACGTCAGATGTCCAAATTGCAGCCCATAACCTTTTCCTGCCTATCCTGCATAAAATACAGTGGATGCTGTGGTAATTTGTAAGACCAAGATGTAGGCATCACCCCAGCAAGCTGTGCACCCCACATATTTCTTTAGCAGAGAGCTGAAGTAACTCCTGTCTCACCCTGCCCAGTTACCCCAGCTCAGGCCTGGATGGTTCCCATCTGATCCGTTCGCCGTCTGATCAAGCCGAGCTTTACCGTAAGACTGCAGCAGAGCAAGCCCACACCTTTTCACTTGAAGCTAATCACAGTTTGTCAGCCAGCCCCTTGGAGAAACAGTGGAAACCCATCTGAAGTGCTTTCAGAATTAAGTCATTAGTTTCCATCCACCCAAGCAGAAAACTCGGAACTAGCCCCACAGAAAACAATCTAATCCTGCTACGACTTTTACATACTAAAAAAACCTTAGGAGCTCTTGAGACATGGTTTTGGTGCATTTTATGTTTCTTGGGTGTAGTTAAGGCCTTCATAGTCTTCACTATAGACAACCTCATGTTTTTTTCAAATGTTATTTCAACGCTTCCATCATTATTCAGATTAATTCCTCCAATGACAAAAATGTAAAAGGTGAAAGATCAGCATCCATTCTCAAATCTTTGTACAATGACCATTTCACACTGTGAGCCATCAGCTTATAAAAAAAAATCCCTGCTACTACTTCAACTTCCTTGCAACATCCTTCCTACAAATTTCACTGCACAGAAGGGGATTTCAGTCTTGTATGAAATCTTTTGTGAATAATTCACAGATCAGTAACAGAAATACTCTCCAACCTCCAAACATATTTGTCCATCGGAAATGTGTCTTCATTTTCTTACAACAGCTGTAGAAAAACTGTAACTTTCTAGTTCAATACACAGTGTGTGCCAGTAGGTTTCCATAAACTTACAGAATAAATTAATTTGGATACACAAAGAATTTAGCCAACAGCAACAAATCACATGGCTAAGTTTCAAAAGTGTCTATTTCACAAAATAAAGGAAGTTTTAAAGATGTTTCTGTTTGACAGGTCTGTATAAATGCTCTTCTGTTGAATGTGGCTAAAGTGTGAATTAGAGTTAAAATTGTAATAAAAAGAGACATTTTCATTAACATTCATCCAAACTGCCTGTCTTACCACAAGTTTGCTTTGATGGTTTTCATAACCTTCTCTCTGCTTTCTGCACTGTTTAGACTAGCAAGATCTAATTCACAAGAATATTTCCAGAAAGGCTCATGAGTTAGCTCAGGTTGTAAATGTTTGCAAAGTCACCTCCACAGCAGAGTGCTGGTTACAGAGGCAGCCAGTCCATCTGCAAAAAAGGTACCATGTACGTTCAGTGTCCAACATCCTGCACTGACAATGAACAACCAGTAATGCACAGAACAGTCTTGGCCAATTGCCTATAGACAGCTAAAATGAACCTGTATCAAACACTCACTGTGTATTTTGGAGTATGAAATTTTTCAAAGTCTTTATACAGTTACTTTGCAAGCAGAAAAATGGGTGAAATTCAAATGAAGGGGGAAAGAACATTTTAGGTCACCATGGGTGGACTAAGAGTATGCGGGTGGCCAGCTGCAGTGGTGGAGGGTGGTATGGCAGATCTCAGTTACATCCTATCGTTTGCCCATGCCCACACTATTTGCTGGAAATATTGCATTCGTTATCTATCCATTTAGTCTGTAGAAATTCAAGCCAGAGCTTCCTTTATTTATTAATTTTTCTACAGTGAAATCTGATCTTCTGGGGTGCTGAATTGCTCTGCAAAGTGTTGAATGGCCCAAAGCCCTCCAAGCCTCGCAGGACAGAGCAGACTGCTGTTTTGCTCCACTCCCAAGAGGATCGTGCACTGGGGAAAACTGACTTGAATGACAGTGCAAAACTCTGCTGGGGGCAGGAACAGAAGCCTCTGCAACCAAGTATTAATCTTAGCTTGAAGCTAAAGGCAGAAGCACAGACAAAAGAGCCTCTGTCCTCAGAGAGGAAGACACCCCCCACCTTGCTTCAGCCAGCCCAGCCAGCTATCACACAGCACCAGTAACCCTTGGTGACCCTCATGGGCCCTCTGGGTCATTTCTTTGCCCCTGTGTCTTTTCTCAGGGCACAGTATTTCTTATAAGGAAGTGTTTGGTAGGTCCACAGAGAAAGGAGGCACATACAAGCATTATTGGTGCAATATATTCCTCCACAGAAAGCAGGACATAAGGACCCCACAATTCTACTGATGGACAAGGGCTGCCTACTGCATCTCCCTGTTACCCTGAGCAAGTGAGAAGCGTTAACACAAGAGGTAACATCAGCCCTGTGGCACTAGAGGAACAGCCTGTGCTGGGGAAGTTCCCACGTGAAGAAAGCTGACCTCTGCCAGGAGGGAGCTGGAAGGCTGCCTGGAGTGGGGGTAGTAGTGCTTGACATCACAGATGCATTTCCTTGCATTTTTCCCAACATACAAATAGTTTTCATAGAAATCACTGATGTCAAAGCTGGCCAAAGCCAAGCGAATCCCTGTGTGTGGAGTATAAACTTTCTGGAGTGCTAAAACAAATCAAGGCTCTGCTGTTTGCAAAGATCAGCTACAGAACCTGGTCAGCTACAGCACCCACCAGTCCATCACCTAAGCCCTGTATGAAAAAAGAGTACTGGCTTCACATCATCTGTCCTCAGTCATCAGCGTTGTTATGCCAAGATAAATGGTCTAGCGCTAATTGTCCCTGTAGTTGGTGAAGCTATGTACTTCCTAGCAGAGTGGATTTCTCCATTCACAGACAAGTATCTAATCTCTAACAAGCAGCAAGTAGTTCATTGCTGATAAGGATGGTGGACCAAACAGTTAATGAAGAGGTAATGCCTTGAGAAACTTATATCTGGAGAAGGAAACTAGGGAGAAATCTCAGACTACACCATAGAAAGAGAAACCTGGAGGAAAGTGTGTGAGCTAAGCTTTTTTATAATAAATTACTTATACACAGGAACCAAATTTTTGTCCCCCAGAGCCCACTGCACTGCTGCTCTATTAAAATGCCTTCCACAGCCAAGCCAGACTCACTGACCCAAGGAACTTGTAGCAACAATCAAAAAACTGCAGCCTCCTGCTTCCTCCCACTACCTCAAGTAAAATTAGTAATGTAGGACCGGATACAAAGTCCACACAAGGCAGTCAGAGTCTTTCTGTGCACATCAATGGATGAGTCCCTCAATAGCAAGTGTGGTGTGAAGGGGATTCTGTCCCTAGGATGAATGAAGGAGACCGTCAACCACTTCCGCTCAAGCAGGTGCTGCGAAGAGGGGCACACCGAGTGTTGCAGCAAACACAAGTTACTCTGTTTATTTCCTGCATGGGAAAGAAGGTTCTGCAGACATGCTACATGAAACACCTACACAAAATCCGGCTGAACGCAATTGCTGACTGAGAAATAACAGAATCCCAGATAGCTTGAGACACACCTTCAGGGCCTACCACAGGGCTGCACCGTCAGTAAGACCTTTTGTTTATTCATGGACTCTTTTTCTGTATCTGCTGAATGCCGTTTGAGACGCACGCCACAGAGCAAGACAAACTAGTGCAGCGAGATCACTGGGAGCGCTGCTGATGTTAGATATCTTTAGTTCCTTGTAATTTCCAGGCATCCATCAGATGTGGTGTGCAGCAGAGCTGGGGTGCAGGTTGCGAGACAGCATTATGTCTCTGTGGAGATAACCTCTGCCTTCCTCGCATCGAGTCATATGCATCTATATGATGCAAATGCTGAACTGGTCAATAGCCTAAGGAAAATCAGCTCCTAGGTGTAAAATAATTTCAGCGCATGCCTTGTAGTATACACATGTTACAACAGAGTAGTCAGGATTAGGCACTGGCCTTAATAAAAAAACAAGCTCCAAATTTATCTCTTTGTTCCATGTTGCACATATTTCGATTCCAAAAAATGCTTTCAGGGCTTCAAGGAAAACTGGTTTCTAAATAAAAGCATCTTGTCAGTAATTGTCACAGCCATCCCAAGAAGTTCTCAAAATCTGGAGTCATTAGTGTAACTGGGTAAAACAGGGTAAGCCCTGGCCATAACAGAACTGTTAATGCATAAAGGATAAGACTTAGTTTTGTCATCTGAAGACTATGTTACTTACTGTGGTTGGAAGTAGGTCAAGTGCCCTCAGGAAATAGCTATTTGGTTCTCACCAAGAAGTAATCTGATACTCACACATCTCCAGCCTTATTAAAAACTCAGTATGAGGCAAAGTCAAGGATGTCAGCTTAGTTTCTTGTTGCATTGAATAGACAAGGGGTGATGTTTAAAAGGAAAGGGTTTATTATTTTTAGTCAGACAATCATGCAAATCACACTGTCAGTGAATCACTTGTAGAGCTGTTTAGTTGTCCAGCAGCCCACACAAGACCCATAACGTGAGGGAACAACGGAGCAGCTAGCAGGTTGATCTTGCAAGGTGGTATGCCCTGCAAGGCCATGCAAGATCTTAAGTATGTGCTTAATTTAAAGGCCATGAGCAATCCTTACCATTATTTTTCCAATAGAAGCACTTGCTTACACGGTTGGCTAAGGATGGGATGAGACAGAGGATATAAGGAGAAACATTGCTGCATGCTAATAAGAATGGTCACTACCATGGAGGTAGCTACAAGGGATTTTTATGGATGGCTGTGTGTCAGGCCATCAAGTCTTGCTTCTCCAGCTAGAACTGATGCAGTCTACCAAGCACATGCTCTGTCCTGAGCCATGTTTTTATTATTATTAATCTTTACTTCTTTGATGCTTGCTTTTCTTTGAGAAGAGGCAATGAGGACCCAAAACTGGGTGAGGGGAGTTAGATGAATTATGTAATTGTGGTGTGTGTTTCATGAGAGTATTGAAAACTAGGCCAAGTGAGCTCCCTGCCATAGATTTTTTTTTTACTTGCCAAGGGGAATAACGTGATGCGGCCTCTATTCCTCCACTTTCAAAAGAAGGCAAAACTCCTCACTTTGCTTTCAGATTTGACACAAAATTCATGTGATGCTTATGGGAAAACAAAGTCCTGTGAGGTAAACAACATGAAGCATCTCCTTCTAAAGATTTGTTCAAATTTTAATTATTTCACAACATAAACATTGTACTAAAACTTAGAAGAAGGTCACAGGGGAGGCAGGTGGACAGCGTAGAGAGTCATGGCCTCAAAGGGCAGCTATGGTAGCAATTCTCACTTTCCCACTTCGCCAACCTGCCTTGCCCCACTTGTCTTGCTCTCATTGTCTTCTCTGATCCCTTTTGAGAAATCCAGAGTCCTGTTCTTTGACCATTCATGCTCTGATACACTAGTTGAAGGCTGCCATGAGGATGCCACAAGTCATTTATAGTTGACGTCTTGTATCTCACTCATTCAAACTGGGCCCCCTGTCCCCTCCAGAGGAGGAAGGTTTCCACGAATGGCAGATGGAGTAAGCCAATGGGGATCACAAGGACAGGTAGCTCTAATGTAGCATATCCTACACACAAACTGATCTGCATATTTTGTGCAGAGCCCCAGCGACTAACTCAAACCAAAAGTGAGGACAAGGGAGCATCCCCACAGCACATGGTGGGGAGTTACTACCTGTCCTCCCCTAGGGATTTGCAAGGGCAGCCCTACTCACAGGCAGAGTCAGGCTGATGACTGCACCATGTCTGTGCAAGCAAGGAAAGCACATCCATTATCCAAGCCTAGCTCATTAAATATGATTATTCCCATTGTACAGCTCCATTATAGAAGATCCTCATGATGAACCAGAGAGATGTGCCAACACCAGAGAGGGTATTAGTGCCCGAGTACGGGTAGAGAGTTCCTGGCTCCCACCCTGTCCTCTGACTGCTCCTCTTTTTCGTGTGAGGGCTGGTTTTTTGTCAAGCAATATCTGAGGGGAAAAGGAAAAACAAAAAAAACCCCAACAGGTTTCAAAATAGCTTGCACTGCCTGTCAAAGCCTTGTACATGTCCCCAGGTGCCAAGCCAAGAAACTCTCCTTAGCAGCTTTTGTTGGAAACAATTAACATTTCAACTTTGTCTTTTCTCTTCTTTCAGACAGCTACAAAATGATTGTCAAAAATAACAATACCAGCATTCATTGGGGCTGGCTCTGTCCTGCTCTGTCTGAGCCATCGCCAGCACATGCCTCTGCTGGGAAAGGGCAGCCTGAAAAGCTTGAGGAGTCTATTTCTCTTGAGTTTGATATTCCTAACGTCAGGAGGAAAATCCACCACTGAGATGGAAGCAGACCAGAGCAGGAACAGGAGCAATGGAGCTGCATATTCAATGCACAGAGCCTAGGAGACACCTAAATGGCTCTCAAATGGCACTTTAAGCCTGATTTCCAGCAATAACACTTTTCCCCATATTAATACAAGATGCTTTCAGGTAAGTGTCAGCTCTGTCTGCTGCTGGCATACTACATTACTCCCAGGGAATCTGGTGAATCAGTGAGGCTGCTGCTCTTCAGCTGGGGTCAAGAAATATGAAAAGAAGAGGGGGAAAACCAGAGTGCCTAGATCAGTACTTGACCTCATACAGCTCCTGAAACATGTGAACAGGGGAGCTGTTTTCATTTCACTGGTTGGGAACAGAGTCTCTTCATTCTTGTGATAGTGCTAATCAGGAACATATCAGTGATTTCAAGTGAGTTACACCAAAGGGAGAGGGGAGTCAGAGACTCTGCTTTGTCTTTATGTTCCTTAGATTATTTATGCCCTGAAGAAATGAACAAAGCGCACAATCTGTTGTTAACCCCCCGGCTTAAGGTTAGGCCCATGAAGTCAACCACAGCTGGAAGATAAGTATCAGATTCTCATTAGGCCTGTATTACTCAGTAATAAATTAAAGCACAAAGAACTGTGACACAATTCTTTTAAGAGCCTGAAAACTTAAGTCTATAATAATTGCAGGCTATGGCTCATAAAAAACTTACGTGGTATTCAGAGTGCCACTGATATCCAGATAAACAATTAGCAGTCTTTAGGGAGCTCTGTAAGTGCCTACTGCCATGTAGATTTCCAATCACTAGTACAATTAATGCCTATTTTGCCTGCTGAAGTAGAAGTCAAATTTGGTTTGCATGCATAAAAACGCTGATCCTCAAAACCAGCCTTTGTTCTGCTTGGCTTAGCTATGGCGATGGATGCCAGGCTCATCTCCGTGTGACCAGGTCCCCACCACTGTAGATTGCCAGGGACAGCATCCCTTTATGCTTGTGAATTCAGTGTCATGTCCATTGTGTTGTGATTGCCTGGTGTAGATTACGAACTCTTCTCATCATTTCAGGGGGACACTTAACAACTGCAGCACCCTGCAATGAATGACAATGCTCTTAGTTACTGTATCTGGAAAGTATTCTTCTGCAAGTGTCTAATTTCTGTGGTCCCCATCATTGCAATAGCTTGGCATGGTCTTACTATGGGAAGGAAATTGATACAAATCTGAGCTCTGGGGTCCAATGACCTACCAAGCGGAACAAATGGCAAAAGTGGGACTTTCCTCTAAGAACATCCTGCCATCAATCCACGAGAATTCAGATTTGGGGATAGACAGGGTGAAAATATGCAGCAGGGAAGAGGATATGAGAAAAAGAACCTTGTCTTTAACAGTGGGATCTCAGTAATCTGAGCATCTCATCACCCATTAGTTTAATCAAAGTTTATATGGTGGTTGCTATTGCAGGCACATGTTCTTCACAGATACAGAGATTTCGGTGCTTTTACCAGAAAATCAGAATTTTGAAAAATGGGTTAAACCAGCAGTTCTAAAACATGTGAACTGAACACAAACCCTTGCAGCAGCAATGGCCACAAGAACAGCAGAGGCACCAGTTTCATCAGCGCTCAGCTAAGTCACTCTGATTAGCAAGTTCCTCTGCAATACAACGCTTCCTCTGCAACGCTTTCCGAGCTGCTCTGGAAAGCAAAGAGGAAGCCAGTACAGAAACTGGGATTAAGGTATGAGATGCACACAGCAGCCTATGCCACCCAGGAGGCTGGCAGAGAGTTGTGCCACAGCTGCAGCTGCTCAGTGGACTTCCCTAGAGGAGGCAGCAATATTGCTGCTACTGTCAAAGTGACAAGACCATGAAAAAGTACAGAAGTGTTGCCCTTTAGACTAACGGCTGCAACCTTTGGGCCAGATGCGTGCATTAAATGAGAGTCTGGCAGCAGCTGTGGGTGCAGCAAGATCCCAAGGCTGTGACCTATTCCGGCAACTGGCAATGTGCAGTGGAGTAAGGAGAGTTATATCATACAAAGGCCTGTAAGTATAGATACTTATGGGTACTTGGATTGAAGTAAATAGGTTAACTTCACTACTTTGGGAAAAAAAAAAAGAATGCAGCTGACTTGTAGCAGGCAAAATCATTAGCATGCAAATAGATTTTAGTGCAGCAAAGACATCTACTGAAAGGTATTAAATAATGTTGAACACAGCAGAGTAGAGTTATGCATAGCTCCTATTTACTTTACTGAACTAAAAGGACTCATTTGAAGTACTGCTTACTAGCTGAAATAGAATGAAAAGCTGGATATAAAGAAAAAGAAATGCTAAGCTTTGTTAAAAACAGTTACAATGGCAAATTTTATGGGAAGTGACACTGATAAGGAAACTTACTGAACGGTGGTATGAGTAGTCATTTATATTATCAAAAGCCTGGTAGCAGTAAGCAGATAAAGAATTTGTGTCTTGGTTTCATACAGGTTTAAATAAATAGTTGAGATTTTGGTTTGGCAGTCAAATCAGAAAAGAAGTTACAGATCAGTCCAGGTGGAATTTAAATGTTTTAAGGTTTAGTTCAATGAATAAAAAGTAAAACAACAAAACAGATCCTATTTAAGGCATTTAGCAAAAACCAATGAAAATGAAGGGCTACTCTTGGGTCCCATCTACTAAACCAGTGAGGTGGAACAAGTCTCTCTAATTAATCCATAACCCAGAGGGCAGGGAACTCACTTCTGGATATTCCCTGAATAATGTTTTATATGGTATTCAGAAGGGAAGGTGACATGATACATACACAGAATTGCTCTGAATTTATCCTACTGGTGTTCCATTTTGCTATAAAATACTTAAATACTCAGAAAACAAGGGGAAAGAAAATTACTTTATAATTTCATAATAAATTGGATGCCCCCTGAGAGGTAAGATATGGACTTCCATCTTAATTTCAAGGAACATTTTCTACAGAGTGAAAAAACATGCACAGAGGAGACTGGGAGTGAAACAGAAGAAGTTTGAAGAAAGAGCCTGCAGCTCCAGGGGTGAGGGCACCCTCTTAAATGCGAGGGGACATCGAGATTTGAATTCCAGGTTCCCATATCACAGGCAAGCATGCTGGCTTCTATCTGTTGACTAGAAAGAGGGATCAACACCTCCCCTACTTCATGAGTGCAGCCAGGAAAAAAAGTTCAGCCTGAAAATTTTAACTTGAACCCATAAATAGAGTTTCCCGTGAAGCCAACAGATTTGCACCGGCACAAAAGTGATTAGTCACACTGGAAAATGAAGCCTTCCATCTACTAAAGAGATTTTACAGCTGAGGTCGACATGCTCTTGGAGCCATGCTGTTTCTCCATTCTATCCTGATGGAATCTCCTGGGTTATACAGTGTGAAGACTTGCCCTTCTACTATTCTGTCTGACATGCACTGACTCTCTAGTTCAACAGTAAATAGTTGGTCACCTCTGAGGGCTGGACTATCAGTCTGGAAGCACAATTATACAAACTCTCATACTTTATTGTGGAGGAGAGTATAACCACAGGATGTAGCTTAGTGATCCTCCTCTTGGGACACGCTTCAACGTAGGATTCACTAAATAAACAGCGACGTGAAGGTATTTGTCAGGAGTAGCATATTAAAGGCTAACAAATAAGCATATTAAACACATCACTTTTTCCTTACATTGAAAAAAAAAATTGGATGGATGCAAAGATTCCTTTCCACAGTACATACCTTGATTAGTCAGAGGATTAATACCTACTAACTCTATTTTTACAGTATGGACACCACTTGATAGCCAGATGTCAGCTTAATTCCTTGGAAAATTGGGCCCTCACTGATTTTGTTTAGCTTTCAGGACTGTGTTCAAACTCAGACGAGGTTCAGACATTGGGCTTATATAACAAGATTTTGAATAGCGTCACCCTGAGTATAGTGAAGTAGAAGGGATGTTCCAGCCTGCATCTGAGGCGAGGGCTCTAACAAGAGTATTCTTATCTCCTCTCCAAGCTACAGTCAATTCACTGATGATTTGTGATCTTATTAAATCACAAGTCTGGATCTGGAACATCTTCCTAATCCTTTTCGTGCTCTCTCTGGCAAGAGGCACCATTTCCTGGAATATGAGCAGGACAGAGACACAATGACTATTCACATTGTGCCCTGCATAAACCACTATTTCATCAGCACGTGCTTGGGACTTCCAAAGTCAGGAGACACCCTCCTTTTACTCCTTTCTTTCTTTAACTTCTTCAGTCACTATTTTAAATTTACATTCTTGGCCTCCACAGATCCCTCTAACAACCAATTCCATAATGTAATTTTGTGCAGTGTGAAAAAGTGCTTCTTTTGTTTGTTACAAACCACTTGCCCAAAAGTTATTTTTCTCTTTGGCTGTACTTCATGTGTTAAGCATGGGATTTAATCTGTCACTTTACTGTCTGGTCACTCAGATACCTCAGCTCCTTCCATGGTTCTTTATAGTAAGGTTCCTTTTCAACTAATCTGAACACTTTTGTATTATCTTCTAATTTTGTCAGCTCACTGTTTGCCCTCCTTTCAGATGATATGAGCATGGTGAATAGCATAGATTTCATCACAAACCCTGCAGAATTCCTTTGTGATTTCCATTTCCATTGGGAAAAACAGCCTTTTTTCCTCCTGTATTTTTAATCAATCATTTAATCCTGAAATGACCTTTTTTTTTTTTTTTTTTTTTCCTGCCATGGCAGTTTAGGAATCTTCAGCTTTTGAAAATCCACTTCTTTTTGAAAATCCACATTTTCAGTTTTATGAGCTTGCTGACTCCAAAGAACCCTAACGGCTCGCAAAGCATCCCTTTCCTTTGTAAAAGT
Source organism: Mycteria americana (assembly GCF_035582795.1). Taxonomy (NCBI): domain Eukaryota; kingdom Metazoa; phylum Chordata; class Aves; order Ciconiiformes; family Ciconiidae; genus Mycteria; species Mycteria americana. Next base: position 20,601,884 of record NC_134396.1, on the reverse strand, counting down.
GGTACTGACTCTTCTCATATATACCATGTCCTCCGGATCATATTCTTAATTATACTATCTACTTTGTTCAGAACTCAAGTCAGGTTTACTGGTTTATAGTTGCCTAGATTGTCCCTGGTAACCCTATTTAAAAGTTAGTGCCATATTCAGTTAACCTCTAATCATCTGACGCAAAGCTAGTTAAGGTAGTATAACAATTCCATTTCCAAGCACCTGCAAAACACAATACAATACAGTCTCATCCTGGCAGTATGCCAGTCTTCAGCTTATTGTTTTATTATTCTAATTTGCATTGTTTATCAGCTCTAACGTAGCAGTTGGGATCAAGCTGAAGAGACTCAGACTTTCCAATGTAAAAGTCTACAAGTTCAGCCACTGGTGTTGATGTAGACAGGAGTGGTGAAAACACACACTTCTGACGTAACTTTAGGCAACTCACTTAAACACTCTGTCTGCGAGTTTCCTGTTTATTAAAGGGAATAATAATAGTTCCTTGTTCACACTCCTGGTCATCTTAGATCATCCAATGTGGAGGTGTCTGCAAAAATGTTTTGCACACAATGAGGTTCTACCCTTGGTGAGGGTATCTTAGCCATTCGGTAACACCAGACATAAATAATTCCAGTAAAGCAACAGTTACATCAGCCGAAGGTGACCTGGCATCCCTTTTTGGCTGGAACAGGCCAGGACTATTGGGACCGTCCTGGTCTCCTGTCAAAAGTCTTTTCTGGATGTTATTTCATCCTGGATTTTTGCCTGACAGGGGATTTTTTCCTGTCTCCGTCCCAAGCCAGGGCTCTGGAAAAAGGCCTAAAGCAATTACACTGAAATCTTTTCATCCTGTTCACAGCCCAGTCTGCAGTTAGCAAAAAGCTTGCATCTATTGGGAAAGTTTGGCTTTACTGTGGAATTTAGGGACCTGCCACCTTTGGCTCAGGAAGGAGCCTCTGAGCGAGGCAGAGGTCTCTCATGGAACACCTATACCCACTACAGCCCACACACCACGACCTCTCAGTTTTCTCTTTACATGAAGTTGGTGACTATAAAGGAGCCCGAATTATTTCCTTATTTCCTATGTTTGCAGGGAGAGTTTACTGTAACAGCAGTGTGCTCCCTGCACGTTGTGAATATCCACCCAGAGCTTGCTGCCTGAATGCCTATGACAGCAGTGCTCATAACACTGGCATTCTATAGGTGCCGTAACTCCACGTGGGAACAATACGTGTTACCTATTGTCCGAGCATAAAACAGCCCACGTTTGGTAAAGTTGGAGCTTATTAAGCTAAAATTGCTCTTAAAAGCATATTGAAGAATAACTGTGCTTAGTCTTCTGAAACAGGATCACTTAAAGACCTTTTGGTTTCAACTGGAATCAGCAGGTCTGCTTAGAGAACGACGCAGCCCACATGAGGTAACAGAGCTGAGCTCTAGAGTTGCCAACAGAGGCCTCCCAAAAGGTAAACCCGGAGAAAAATACGCTTCAGCTTGTGTTTACAAATGGGCAGGGAGTACACATGAATGTGCAAAGCATCAGCAAGCCACGCATCAAAAGGGAGGTACCTGAAAGTGTGGGAAATGTTGTTCCTACTGACTATAGGGGTAAGTTGCCATTGTTGGGACTAAATGACTTTCAAAAGTAGAGTCACGTGTTTGCAGCCAGACTTGCCAAACTTGTACATGCATCTCTGGCCTAAGCAGGTTTTCACTTAATGAGGTGCCTATTTCCATAAAAAGACAGGCGCTGCAGTAACGCAAAACAAGAAGGTCATTAAGCTGGAGAGGAGCAAGCCTGTTGCTTGAACACATAGATCAACAGAGCCTGAAGGGACATTGCAGGGTTGTCACTGGTGAACTGGCTGCAGGGACGCTGAAAGGGTGAGCAGGGCAGCCACGGCACACTGCAATACTTGCTTTCATTGCAACACCACAGCAACATTCACACTCACTGCAATAGCTGGGTCAGAGGGGTGGTGGCAACAAGAAGCTGAGACATGTCTGGGATACACAAGTACAGGTCACTGAGAATAAGAACCGGGCCAAACATAGGTATCAACCTGGCAGGTCCTTGCAGCCTCCAAATTTCTCAGATGCATGTCCACAGACTGCTTCAGGCTTACCTGCATTAACCTTAAGGGGAGAAAAGGAAGAGAAGAAAATCCACAGAGCAGTTAAAACAGAGAAAATAATCAAATGCATGCCAGCCTGAACTCTAGGCCTTTCTTGTATCCAGTGGGTCAATAGGTTTTTCCCCAGCACACTGGTGTTTTTGCTGCTAGGAGGAATGCAGCAAAAAGAATAACTGTTTTGTTTGCTGAGGAAGCCCAGAGGCCAGGAATACCCATGCGATTAGCGCTGTGCTAGGACCGTTGTTTGCTAGAGATGGTAGGAAAGCAATTTAAGGAATTTCCAAGTGACATAAACAGGCAGGGCCACATCCAGGCCCTTCTCAGGGCAAGATCCAACACCAGTGACACAGGCTTTGACTGGCTGCATAGGGAATCGGCCCCTTTTTCTCCATGGCCTAAATCATGAACACCACCAAATTCTGTCATGTTTCCCAGGGTGGTGTGAGAATGCGAGAACAGGGTAAGACGGTGTGTGTTTGAGATTCCTAAACAAATCTATGTTATTTTGTGGCAAGCAAAAACTAGCAAGGGGTGGTCCCCCTTCCCACAATGTAAATCAAGAATAAAGTGCAACTACGTCTATTTTCTTACATCTGAGATTCATTCTGGAGGCACCAATAGTGCTACAGCTATCTTTGTCTTTCTAAAAACCATCAGCTCTGCCCACATGCTGAGCCAACATTCATTGGGACAATTTTCTGCCAAGCAACACTGAATTTTTATGGCCCAGACATAAGTACAAGTTGCTAAAGCAGAGGCACATGGATAGCGCTGTAACTATGGCTATTTATTAACAGTCTTGAGAGCTGAAACATGCCATTTTTAAAGCACTTTAATGCCTAGGGGGGAAAAAGGTCTCAACATAGCAATTCCTATTTTAACTAATACTTTTCTTATTTTATGTACTTCCCTACTTTCACTAGATGCCCCATGATAGCTCACTTCTTAATCCAGCCTCTTCTTGTGCTGTCCTAGCTCTCTGTCCCTTCTTTACCTCCTGTCATTTCACTTTCTTTTCCCAGGAGACCTCCAAGGTATACTGTAAAAGCAGCAGACTGTGGACGTCCGCCAGATGGGCTGTCAGCACGTAGAGCAGAGGGAGAGACCCCTGCCCTGCCATGCCTGGGAGGACATTCTCGGTGATGGAAAGGTCCTGAGAACTTTGCCTCCTCGGCCTTGTGAAGCCGCTCTAGGGCTGGCCACTGAGCCCATCCTGCTGCCCCTGCTGCTTGTGGCGAGCACCTCAGTGGCACCTTCGCTCCACGCAGGCAGCACTTTCGGCCGTGCAGGAGTCCACCCACAAATAAGCACAGCATCAGATGCAAACCCCTTGGCTTAGAGAACATGCTCTTCCCTTCCCCGGGGGGAGTAAGGAGGGAGGGAGAACAATGTGCTGATCACAAGGTTCAGGGATTTCTTCGGGCATTTGTGAAATATCTGGCATTTTTCAAAAACCTCCTCGGGATTTCCCTTTCTTGCTGCTGGCCCACACAGATGCTCTCATGCGATTGTGTTTACTGTCACCCTCCTTTCCCAGCGCCCTGGAAGTACAGCACTGTGCAAGAATGCTTGAGGAGGCAGCTGGCAGCATTGCAGCGATGCCTCAGCTCCCCAGGCCCTCCGCTCCACAGAGGAAAACACCCTGCAGGGGATACAGACCCACTCTCCTGTTACCCTAGCTGACAGCAAGTTTATTCTGCACTCGGTGAACTTGATGCAAAGAGGAAGGTGGGTGAAAAAGTATTTTGAGCCCACTTCTCATCTTTCCCCATCGGAAATCAGGAATAACAGAAGCCAAGGAACCAACAACTACTACTCCCACCTCACGCTGTGTGGCATAGTTTAGAGCCCTCTTTCCTGCAGCATTTAGTTACACACTGTCAAGCTATTGCATTTCACCAAGGTCTTTCTCATCCTCTCTATAGTCCTATGGCTGCCTGTGTTATACATGACAACAAACTGCAATTCTGCATGCCATATCAGCAATGTTTTGCATTGCAAAGCCTTCTCTTTTTCCGCCTAACTGTACTCCATTTCTGCCCCTCAGGAAAGGCATTTTTACCTTCTGCAACAAGAGCAGCTTCTTTTTTAAACCTCAGCTCTTACAGGAACTGTCTACACTATACCTGCACCTGTTTAATTAAATCAGCACAAATAAGTTATTTTTTTATTTTCTGCAAAGAAATGTGACAAAAAGGAATATATTGTCAGGAAAAGCAATAGCTGTTTTGTTTGATTTTTTTTAAGAAAAAGTAAACACAAAGCTATCCATATTCAGGTGAAAGTCAAAGTGTGCTGTGTTGTGTTGAACTTGGTTGAAACTCGTCACAGGGTTTGCAAGTTATTCAAAAGCTATTCAAAGTCAAAAGTGCGTGGCTGGTTCTTCAAAAACAACATGCATTTTCCACAATCAAGTATATTTTTCTGTGATTTTTTTTTTTCAGCTGAGAACAAATTTCATTGATAAAAAGTCTTCTCCTTTTCTTTAAAAGACCAAATTATTGATCAGCCCTGAGCAATATTCCTATTTCAGTCTAGGATGGATTATTTTTATTTAGTTTAAATTCCATTCCTTGTTACCTTCAATTAAATCAATAAAGCCAATTTAAAATGAAATTAGGGTGTCAGAAATTATATCAGTTCAGAGTAAATTGTTTCTCCTTCTCTCTTTTTTTTAATGAAAACTGATGAACCCAACTATTTCTAAGTTTTCATATACCCAGATTCTCAAACATATACACCCACGTATGTGCACAGGATGATATTGGTCCACATTTGCATGTGCATATAGAGATGCTTATACCTAGAAATAAGCACTTAAATTCCTGCACTGCCTGCAAAGAGGTTTCTTACCCTGGGAGGTCAATTGGTTTGTGTGACAACGAATTCCTGTACGAAAGGTTATTTCTGCAGAAAAAAAGGGCATTTCTGAGATTCTGAGACTATACTGGATCAGATACTATTGTCAAGGTAACGTTTTGAAACTTATTATTATATTCAGGCTGTTTCTTCCTACCATCTACGCGAAGGCTTTGCATTGCCCTTTACTGAATTTGGAGATGAAGCAATAGTTTGTCTTTCTAAGAGTGCAAGATTTGTGCAGTTACATTGCCTACGTGCTGTCTCCTAGATGAATAACTTGCAAATCCTGTGACCAGTTTCAACCAAGTTCAACACAACAGCAGAGCTCTTACAAATACTAAGTCTCTAAGTTTCATAAAAATAGGTGATTTGTTTTCCACATGGTATGGCTGTCCCATGACTGCAGTTTGCTTCCACTTTCATCATATTTGTTCATTTGCTTGCAACTGGTCTCTTGGGAAGGAGGCGGTCAGGAAAAGAGAAGAGGGGAGCACAAATTGAAGGCAGTGGGCTAGAAAACAAAGGGTGCGGCTAGCAATCAAAAATGTGCACACACACACTGCTCAGTCCATGGCTTCCATCCACCTTACATCTATAATCTCCCCTGACAGACCTGACATCGCACACAGTGTGATCACTGGCACAGGAGGTACACAAACAGATGCAGCAACGTGTTAATAAAGGGACTGATGAAGGAAAAACAGAAGAAAAAAAACCTCTTACTTGTTGGCATTAAAAAATATTGCTCCCAGGAAATTTAGAGGCTTTATATAGTATAAATTTGGCTGGACGCATGTAGCTCACTTTAACAGTTCAACTGGATCTGGATTCAGATGCTTTTGTTTTATGCCACTCAGAACCAGACATTTAATGCAACCTTCCAGCTGTACAATGAAGCCATATTTTACTATCCTGTGTGATGATTTGGCTTCCCTGAATTGAGATGCCGCACAAATACCCACTATGCAAACATAGGTGCTTTTTCATTGCTAAAATAAGAGATTATCTAGCTTTATCACTTCTGGAAGAGGCAAAACTAATACACACATTTTTAAAAGCAGGAGAATATTACACTTATTACAGTTGAAACTATGGCTGCTGATTGGGGCACAACCGCCAGTTTGCAGAACCAGAAACAGATTTTATGAAAGTCACTTTCCTTTGTTTGCATCATTAAGTTTATTCTCCTTTAAATACTCACACCGAAGTTTCACTTGAAAAAAAGGTGATCTTAGGTGATTGGAGTAAAATAAGTAAACAGTATTGTCCAGACTTGTATTGTTCTTTTTCTCTGTATTTCCATCCTGTTTGTAAGGCTGGTAGACTACTGACAGCCTTGTGTAAGCAGTCGTGGCTCAGACATGAAAAAACATTGTGCCATGGATTCCTGACTCAAGGTGCAGAGATACAGATCAAGAAATAATCTATCATCACACAAGCAAAACTCTTATTGCTTGGACTGCATTTAAGTACACACTATCAGGGCTCTGGCATGCCTTTCCCCTCACCCCATATTCCCAAAGAAATTGTCTGGGTTCCTACTGTCCCAGAGCACCCAAAGAGAAATACAGGTGCATAAAAACAAAGCACAGCTCACGTATCAATCGTAGATCCAATCAGTTCTATACTGTAGCATTTTTATGGAGGTTCAAAATAGTCCTCGCGAGCACCTACTGTGGTGTATTATTTGAGAGAGAGAAGTGCATCCAGAGGTACCCTCCCATCTCCACTGCAGCTCTCTGAGCATTCTGCTTCTGCTAAAGCACTAAACGTTTTGGAGAATGCCAAGTGCACTCAGTTTCCATTTACCTCAACAACCTGCTCAGCCCCTGGCAGCATCCAAGCTAATTTCTGGCCAGTCTTGGCAAGTATGCATCTAAACTTTGCAACCAAGGCCTACACACACATGAAATTATTGTTCCTCCTTCATTGGTATAAACTTCAGGTAAAATCTGAGTTGAGAAAAGACCTTGCAGCAGAATAAATTTCTGACAGTTTATGGTTAAAAGAACTGAGAAGTGCAATTTGAAATTGCTGCTTATGTAACAAAAGCCTGAGAACTGCACTAATATTTAATTGAGGGAAAAGTAACTAAAGGAGAATTGCTTGGAGATCTGCCAGAAGGACTTTAACAGCTGGAAGTTGAAAAGCGATTAATTTTGACAGCAATAAACGCTCCATGTTCATAAGTAATTTTGTTTAGATTTCTGAGCTGTTTTAATTCTTTTCTGTGTACTATTAACATTTTATTATCCAGATAGGAATTTAGATTATCTTTATTTAGAAAATTTATGAAAACCCACTTTTTCCCTAGCAGGTACCCACTTATCTTGGGGAAAAAAAAAAGTGAATGCAGCCTGGAATGAATCATTCAGAAGAACTGGTCTCAGTGAAAACTACATCAAGAAAGGGGGCAAGGGCAGTAAGGGTAAGCTACAGCTGTTTCTCGAGAGTACCACATAATCAAACACCAGCCTTGGAGCAGTCAAAGTGAAGTACATTGGCTGGACTTCATGGCTTTGTGCTGGATCTTGAAGATGCAATGGGAACAAGCTATGGGGAATGAGAGATCTAAACAGAAAGGCTTGGGAGTTATCAGCTGAGGGCAGGGCATCATCAGTCATGAAACAGCCTACAGATATTAACGTGTGGAAGACATGGTATGGTCCAAGCCATACAGAACATTTAACCAGAAAGCAAAGCCTCCCTGGACACTCTCTACCTTAAGCACAATCCAGTACAAAGCTCCAGCCAGCCAGGAAGGGTGGCCAGCCCCATTATTTGCAGATACGGAGATGAAGGCATTCAGCTCTCCAGTTGTAGATTACCATCCTCTGATGCCCACCCTTGAAAAAAGCCAAGGTAACATTGATACGCACAAGTGGAAGACATGACCAAAGCCAACTCTGACCCCCTAACTGTGTCTGAAAGAACTCATCCAGGTGGCTGAAGATAAGAGACCCCAGAGGAAACAGATAAAACAACTTCCCTTGGGAAAGAACGTGCCTGGGAATTTTTTTCTCGCAAGTGTTATGGTTACGGCCATAAGAAAACTCTCCACAATTAACGGTGAGGGAAGACTGTTTGCTGCAACAGCCAGCTCTGAGGGACTGCCAGGTCTGGCACACAAACCTCTGAGGAGCTCATGATGAGACACTACCTTCTGAACACGCACGTATTGTCTATGCGAGACAAAAGCAGCAGGCTCAGTTGCAGCGGATTTCACAGGCACACCCGGTACTGATAAGGCAAACATCAGCCCTCACATCTGCCATCAGTGGAGGCTCACCTCCCCTCCTGCGAGGCTGAACAGAGCAAGTGGTGGTGCAGCCCCCCGTGCAGCCCCCCGTGCAGCCCCCCGTGCAGGCTGGAGAGCACCAGCTCACAGAGCAGGAGGCGCAGGATGCCACGCTGGCGTAGCAAATCCATTGATAAGCACATACCAGCCATTAGATAAACATGTACGTGATCTCAGTGTGGAGAGGGAGAATATTTCAACAAACCCTTCTCTGTCTGCTGCAGATCACCCAGCCTGTACAATGCTTAATAGAGGCTGATTTGTTGCAGTGCACTTTTGTCCTAGCATGGGAGATTCCCAGGTTTGTATACAATCTCCTGGCTTTCTTCCTCATTATAAGAGGCATTTAAAATATTTGCTGAGCCCTTGGCATAGCTTTTGAAACAAAGAACTAGTAAAACAAGGAGAAGAATGCAGTTGCAGGAGGGCAGTTACATTTAGGAGGTGGCACCTGGGAATTCTCCCTGCTTCTTTGATCCAGACGTTTGATTGGTATTTACACTGGTCTCTTTTAAAGCCAGTGATTAACTTAGACTAGATACACAACTTTCAAATGGCTTCCCTTCAGGCAGATGAGTTAGCTCACAAGCTCTTTTGTAGACTGGGTTGTAACTGGGTGTGTTTCCTACACCAGTGATCCAAGAGGAGGATCATCCCCATCTTTCCCCTCCTACCTGATCCCAGGCACAAAGATAACTGTACAAAGAAGACGGGCAGGGTGATGCAGAGAAGGAAAGGGCAGGTAAAGCATGGGATTTGTTGGGGCACACTTTATTTTCCAGGTGAGTCTGTTGAAATCAGGCAGAGATCTAACACTATGCTTATCACCAGGTTTTTCCTTCATGGGAAAAATTACATGGCCCCTGCAGCTGTTAGAGACCTTTCACAGCAGCTGGAAGTGAAAACAAGAGCATCAGGCCCAAATGTGGAAAGCCCAACTCTCCAATGACCTCTGCGCTGAACCAGAAAGCTTGTTGGGTGAACCTCCAGACTGCTCCAGTGTCAAAATTAAACTTTGCTCAAATGAGGCATCTGAGAATCTGCCAAGAAGGAATGGACATTTCCTTCTCTGTAACCTCCCAGGGTTTTATTTCAGGAAGGGCTGAGCAGGGGCTTGGCATTTATCCCCAGGAAGCATCATACTTATCCAGTCCTTTCCTACTCACCACATCCCTGATGTTAAGTAGCTTTAACTGCAAAATAAAGCAGTATGACGGCTATCGTTTGTGTCACTTCCACTCAGCCATGCATTTAGATGCTTGCTTTATATGCATGGAATATCTCGTTTAATATTTCACTAAGTTACTTCCATCTTAGAAAAAGAGAGCTTCAGGAAGATGGTTAAAATAAGCATCATGTGATATTAAGTGTTTTTGATGTTTAACGTCATGGCATGTATAACAGCACTGTGCAAATTGGATTAGATTAAGAAGCAGTCTTCTTTAGACTAGACTGGTGCATGTTTATTAAGCCTCCATCTAGTCAGTGTAAGACAGAAACTTCCTTCAAAAACAGCTTACCTCCACCCCCCTTTCGCTCATTCTATCATCAGTCTTTTCCATCAGATGACAGAGCAGATGGAGGACAGTTAAGGGAGGAACAGTTGGTAAGAAGAATGAACAACTGTTAAACTGGAAAACCCTGTCAAACTCTCTGGCTGAAGACTCCCTTCTAAAAACCTTGTTTTCCCTGTGCGCTTAGGGGATCACAGCCACAAAGAGGGTATTACTGTGAAAGAGGGAAGATCTTGGGTCTTCTACTTGGGCAAAACGGATTGGGGAATTATTTAGGCATGCCCCAGTTTGCCTACAGTGCAACAATTTACCACGGCTCCAGGATCAAACTTGAATAATTCTTAATCATGACGCAGAAAGAAAACAGAATCACAGTTCTGACATTTTTGGTTTGCATTGATAAAATGTACAAAACATGCACTTCATCTCTAGCAACATTTCCTCTCTTCCTCCTTATTACACTGAGTTTTTTTATTGCAACCCTCTAATAATCAGCTATCAGCAAACTACTTTGACAGCCACTGCAAAATGCAGCTGCACATTTGCCCTGTAGAGAGTGCAGAGGGGCAGGATTTGTTAGCACATTGAATGGAATTGCACTGCTTTCCTCACTGGCTGTTAGTCATCTAAGATGCTATACTACTGCTAGCTATTTGGAAAGCTAGCTCAAATGCTGGTTGTAGTAAGTGGCAATTTTGACATGGCCTTCAACAGGGCCAAAATCTCAGGTAAGCTGCAAACACAGATGCTGCGGTATGTTAAATATTTGTTCTTCTCACTTGAGAATTGAGAACATTTCATACTGATAAGCGCAAAACATCTTTGATGTGTCACACTTCTAAGAAGACCCATGTGTCTGAAAACCTTGTGGTCAGTTTGGCACCTGTTCCTACCCCTCCCAGCTCTACAGAGGCAGCATCCATGCACATGAGTTTAATGACCATGAACATTTGTAATGAACCCCAATAATACGTAAAATAGGCTATCACTGGGGAGTCCTCCACCTTCTTTCTAATGCTGTCTCTCAGGATACAGCAGTGTCTGCAGTGCCTCTCATGCTCTGCAACTCTGTTCCATCTTCATTACGGCAGAGATGTTTTGGTTTTCTCCATGGAGGCAGTTAATAAAATTTGTTGTTAGCTACAAACTCTACAAATCCAGTCCCTGGAAGATAAGCCAATGCAATATGCTGGCTTCAAAGCTGGCAGGATCAAACCGAGCAGGATCATTTGGTGGGATTTCTGCCCGTAAGGGAGCTGAATGCCAGGTCATGCAGAGTTACCAAAGACAAGTTACTTGTTTTGTATTGCAAAGCAAGGGTGACTTTGACTGAGATCCCCTTTAGTCTTTGGATCTCCCAAGGTGAGGATGGGGTTAAAAGAAAGGATTTCCTAAATACAACTCTGTTCCAAAAAGGTTAGGGATAAAACTACCAGCTATTATGTACTTTTATTAAAATAGCACCTAGAGGTGCATGCCAAGAACCTCGCTAAACACACAGAGATGATTCCTGCACCAAAGAATTTTCAATATGAACAGACAAGACAAAGGCAGTACTGTTATTCTCATTTTGCAAACACTGAACCAAGACACAGAGACTAAGTCACCACAGCACAGAGATTAGGTCACTTGCCAAGGTCATATGAGGGATCTGTGCTACAGCCAGGACCTGAGTCTGTTTGTATGACTTGATCATAGTCCTGTGCTTCATAAGAACAGTCCCCTTACTCATCCCAAGTTTCCAGAATTGTCTTGGTCCAGTTGTGATTTTCAGAACCAAAAGTCAAAAATACTTTATCTCAGAATCCCACTGCACCCAATCCCCCCAGCAAAAAAGTTTGAATGCAGAAATAATATGTTTCTGTAAATGAAGCCACGTTCTTTATAGGCCCACATCTTGAAGAGGCTCTTATTCAGCCAGACCTACATTGCCACCCTGTCCACCCTTATACGCAGGAAAATCCCAGCAACAGGTCATCTAATTGCTTGCTTGCTGTGTGAAAACGCACATTTTTTACTACTTGCAAAACAGTGGGAAGGAATCCTACCTAACCACAGACTTGAGGATCAGGCCTGGCTAAAAATTTTTGAAGTGATTTATTCCACTAATTTTCTAAAGATTATTTTAATGAATGTCTTACTTTAAACCAAAACCAAATCTTTATACTCAACATCTCTGTTCCAAGGTCCAAAGTAATGAAGGGGAGATTTCAAAGGCAGAAATGCCAGTATTTAATTCTCACTTACTTTCAAGGACATTAGTCACTTGATGACTCTTTGTGCCCCTGTAAAACTTTAAATTTTCTGGGTCTTACATCTAGAATGCTATACTTGGGCTATCAGGAATTACTGAGAAGTTTTTCACTTCCGAAACTCAAACTGCGATATTTTATATGCATGCTACAATAAGACATTTCTGTTGTTCTGAAACAGATTGCTTATCTCTTCTGGCTGATACTGACTTCTCCCCTAAGCATTTTACAGGAAATGAATGGGGAAGAGAGAGATGTTGCTCACTTCCCCACCTGCATTGCTTGCTTAAGAAGCAAAACAAGCCTTAGCTATTTTATCTGTAACAGGCTTGACAATTCACAAGAGTACTTTCTGATGAGACTCGTATGTCTTTGTTACTATATGTATTTGTTACTATAAAGAAGGCAAAGCAATTTATATTACTATATTTTGCAAACCTTATTTCAGGTGAATTTCTGATCTCCACTACCTCCTTCACCACCATCTCTTTACTTAGAAGTCAAACTTACTGGTTAGGTTATTTCCCATTAAAATTGATACCTCTTTTCTGATTATTTAAGCTAGAAGGAGTAACAAAAGATTCCTGCTTTTCTCCTGGCACTCACTCATGCCTATAGATAAAGCTACACTACCCTTGTCAGGGACTGTGTGCCTCTAGTTCATGGAAACATTCCCTGAAAAACACTTATTTCTGCCAGAGACTCCACCCATTGAAGCAAATGTGAGATTTCAACAGATTCTGATGATGTAGGAGCCGAATCCCTTTTTCCCCTAGTTCTGAGCCCCAACAGTAAATTCACCTCTTAAATTCTGTAGAAAGATGAAAATAGGAAGGAGGAAATTATTTCTGGAAGTACCCTGTTGCTGTTACATATATACTGGGTCAGGTTTGTGTCACACTTAAAAAAAACCCCAAACCCATAATTAAGTAATCATGTATTTCTCATTATTTATCCTACAGGTCAGCATGTGGAACAGTGATTTCCAGCATGACTGAGAAAGAGTCTGCAAGGAAGTCCAACTTACAAGCAGGAAGGCTTAAGTCCAACTCACCCACATAATAATGGATGTTCTGGCATCTTCAAAGGTATCTCACAAAGAAACAGAGCGCACTTGTTTTCTCACTAGGTAATTCTGGCTTTACACATAGCATCAAACTACTACACAGCTAATGCTGCTTTTAAAAATATAGTGTTTCATCACTGATTCATATAGAAGTTCAATAAAAACAGAAGGGTTGTGTTCACTTTGAGGAATGCTAACAGAATACTCAGCTGTGAATTAGAATATCAGATAAACTAGTCCTTGTTGACAAATTAATTATTTCTATCGTTCATTGCTGTTGGGTTTTTTTTAATCAAAAACTCATTAAGTCGGTGGGTGAGCTGTTTGAGGAAGAATAATCAAGAGATAATCACACCAGATTTGAATAATTTTGTCACAGCTCATCCACTTTAGGCTTCTCTAGTGATCTAAAGGATGAGATGTGAACTTCGTTACAAACTGATTATAAATATAACTCAGATGGATGGTAAAATAATTTGAAGAATTTTTAGCCTGGTAATGAGTTCCCTTTGAAGCTTGTAAGCTGGTTGTTGGACAAATTTGTAAACAGTTATTGCTTATCTACAAGGAACTAGGATGTTGAAGAAGTTCTTGGATTTTATTAATTAAATTAGTTTCTAAGCAGAGCATGAAGAACACTGTCATATAACTTTCTCTTTCATCTCATTAAATATGCCTTCCACTGCTCTGATGGCTGAAAGTTTTTAATGACCCCATCACTGAGCTTGGGACCATGTCCATTTTTTTTCAAGCTACAGGCTCTGGTCTAACAAAAGAGATGCTTTTCTCTTACATCCATTGCATCACTTACACCTTAGATACTGAAAGCAATTTCACCAGTATTCTCTTGAGAAGCTGCTCAGGCAGTATGTGCTCACCCAACTCTGTCACAAGGGCTGTATAATTGCCGATCATATTTCCAGCACTATTCAGCTGTCTTAAAAGACACAAAAAACTGACCTGGTAGGTGGTGCATCACGATCACTAGGAAGCAATGGCTACATATCATATGTGCAGTATCAGATTCATTGCCACTACCACCTGCTCATCTCATTTACCTGATACAGAGAGAGTTTTGCACTGTATGCTCCCAGGAGCAGAGATGGTGGTGCAAGGTCATCTCTGTACAGAATGACCCACAGCAGGCCCTGAGGAACCGCCTCCGTGCGATGACAAGCAGGCACTGTTATTGGCAATCCTATTTCAGTTTGTCCCAGGACTGTGCGTTGCATTACTGTTCCAAGACAGAAAGGTTTCTGTAATACATGCCCACACACTGACCTAAACTCTCATCAAGGTCTGCAGGTAAGGACAAAGGAGACGAACCTTTTTCAATAACCCGACTTCCCCTGCAGCTGGCATCTCAGTACCCCACAACCATGCTGTAGGAACTGCAAACCTTACAGCCACTCTTGGACACGGTCCCCGTGCCAGAGCATAGCATGCGGAAACCTCAAGGCCTGAGACTAGCAGCCTTGTGCTCAGACCAGTGCAGTGCAGTGCAGGTTGGGTTCAGCTTAGCGCTCAGTACCTACAAGCAATGGGTCTGAACCACAGCCTCCAAGCACCTCCAAACTTTGGTAGGGCTTGACTTTGGAAAATGGCGTGTTTCAGATCGCTATAGTCGTAAAGCACCGATTCAGTAGCTGAGTTTAAAGGCACATTCCAGTGTGTCATACTAAGCCTCTAACAGCCCTCAGGAGGCTGTCTCAAAATGTGATAATGCTACTCCCATGGTCATACACCTGGCAGAATAAGTGGTCCCTTCAATTAAAAATGCCTTTAGCTCTAGGAATGCTAAGATAAGAAAGAGGTACACAGTGCTCATTTGTATGCTGGTATCTACAATATTCAGCCTCTCAGATTATGGAGCAGACATAAAGATAGCAGCAAACATAGAATGCACCTATTAATAATAAATTGATTTTCCTCTATGTGCCTGAAAACATTTTCTCATTGGAGATGTACAAAACCATCATTACTTCAGAGATGTAAAATCTAAAAGGACTGTGGAATTAAGCCTGCCCAGATAACATGTTTGAGTACAATCATTCTTATCCATGCTGAGGGCAACATCTTGTTAACATGTGTCTTAGCAGTTTTTAACATAATGCATTAGCTCATTACAGATAAGCCCTGAGCATAAGCGGTCTGGGTAATCTAAGTGAGAAAAAAAATAATGCCTTTCAAAAGGATGAACTGACAGAACAAGAAGTGGAAATTTAACTTCACCAAGCAGACCATCTCAGCAGCAGTTCCTATAACACAAGTCACAGAAACTTCAAATGCTTATTGATTTTCCCTGATTTTCCTTCAGCTTGCTGTTCCTAAAGGTACCAGGGACTCAGACAAATTGTTTAGGCTTGGAATTGGGAACATACAAAGGAACCATTTCAAATCTGATTTATAAACTTAAGTTCTACCTCAAAAACATGTAGGGTTTTTCTTTAACCTCTAACGGTTCACTTGAACAGCTGTTAAAGGCCATCACTTTTTTGCTAGCTAAAAACCTCTTAACTTCTAGCCTAAGCCCATTAAACTAGGACAATTAGGTTTCAGCTAACATGAAATTCTGCATCTGCAGAAACTAATGACAAAATTCCCACGGACCCCGGTAGGACACATATTGCTCCTTCAGACTTGCAGTATGTTAATATTAATTTGCCTAAGTATTAAGCCAGAAAGAAACATTTGAAATAAGACTGCGCAATATTGCACCTAAAATGCGTTATAGAATTGTTACTAGAATGTATATTATTGAGTTTCTGCAGAGATGTACATCAAAGTCACAGTATTGGGCAGCTTTATTGCTCACTCATGCTGGAAAGAGTTATTATTCATTGCTCCAAATTCCTCATTTTTAAAAGCAATATATACATTGTCAACATGTAAAATAACCAGTGCTTTCCAACATATTTATTGCGTCCTGTTACAAGAGAGAGCTATAAACAAAAAGAGTGTTAGGGCAGCATTCTAAAGACTGGTTAAAAATGGTGAATGCATCATTCTTTCTTGCAATTTTTAATTGTCGATCAAGAGTGATATGCTTTTGTGAAGGCAACACCTTTTTCTGTGCTTAGATCTGAGTATTTTGTACAGTTAACGAATCAACCAAATATAGACCAGACCTTGAGCCTATGAGTTGCTGAAAACTTTCACCTCTGCCTCCCACTACTTGCTGGGATCACTTATCATTTTACATGATCTTCTCTTTGTTTCAAAGAATTTGGTAACTTGTTGCCTCATCTCAGTGAGCAGCTTGCTCCACATCCTTTTTATGGAGTGCTCTGTACCTTGAGATTGCTTGTTCATCATGCAAGGCAAAGGGAGGTTGTTTCTCCAAACACAATTGCCTAGATTTCTGGTGGCATTTATAATACTGCAACTTCAACCCTTTTAAAGAAGCCTGTACCTTTTCTTGCTCTGAAAACATACTGAAGAAACAGCCCTGACAACTGAAGTCCCTTATTTATAGCCATACTTGTACTTTTTCGCAGTCACAGAAGCAACACTGTGCAGCCAGGGCTGAGAGAGCTCCCCTGTTACTGAACCCGACCACCGCTGGAGTATGTCTGCAGAGCCAGGTAAGCAGCCGTGTGAATGCTCTCTGCCACCCACATCGGAGAGGCTGAAGCCCACCCAACCCTGCGTATAACTGGAATGAGAACATGTGTTTGCCTGCCTGCATGCATGTGGATGTGCCTTTTATCTTGTCGTGATACAGCCAACATTTGGCGGATGGTGCCATTTCTCAGACAGTTTAGGTTTTGATGAGACACCCTCTAATGTGTCATGTTTGGTGAGAGGCAAGAAGGCTTCTTGCTACCCTGGGACAGACATTTATTGCATTCTGCTGACTGTAAAGGGAACTCAGGGTGGCTAGCTGAGATGAAGACATCTACACTGTAGGCATCTACAACTGGGCAAACTATGACTCATTTTAGTTGACAGCTATGAGTTTCCTACTTTAGAAAAAGAAAATTTCACACTGAACCATTGAGGAAATCATCCATTGCTCATTTGCAGTGTACACCTTTCCACAGAGGAGAAAAATCTTTAACTGGGTACTGTGTTTGTTAATAGCAGCAGTACTCTAACAACCATTAACATATGCATTTCAATCCTTAACTTTTAGTTGTGATTATTCACATTCCCTAGGAGTTCATTTTAATTCTCACTACATATTCCATGCCTGTGATTAAATTTATACATAGACGTACCTTTTATCTTTGCTTCCTCTGTAGAACATTAAGAAATTTTAAAAGCCCATATTTGCCCACTTCAGGTTCTCTGCAAACAAGTCACAGATCTATGCAGATGAGAAATATTTGTTCTCTGTAACAAGTGTCTGCCATAAAGAAATCTGAATACCACAACCCATACCATTGCTTCCGTTGGTCAGTACCATGACTCTACATCTATTAACACAGTGTCTCCTCCAAAAACCCAGCTCTCTGAAGTCAAGTATTTACTGTTGCCTGATTCTCTAAAATGCCTCTGGTCCCTCTGGCGACAGCATAAAATCAGATGAACAAGGATCAGGTCTTTAAATGTACTTTGGAGCCCAGCACAGCAGATGGTGAGATTTTTAAACCCTGCCATGAACATGTTCCGTTCCTGCCATGAACCTGTTCTTCACCCATCGCTACCTAAACCGAGCTTAGACTCCGGATCTCAGGCACTGCCATCTAAATGCTAAATCGGACAAGTGTAAGATTCAGGTATTTTTTAAAAAGCAGATTTGAAAACTATGTCCTCTCCGGTGCTGGTCTGAAGGTTCCAAGTGCAAGCAGAAAGCCGCTAATTAAGTGGGCGTAATGAAGCCAGCGCTTCCCTGTCTGACTGGCTGCTGTCAGTGGCAGCAGGGAAGAGCAGCCAGTGAGGCTCAGCGCCTCCCTGACGTCCGGCAGGGAGGAAGTGAGTCTCTAATTAATAAGCTTCGGCATAGGTTCAGATGTTGTCATGCCTGTGACTTGATAGGTTTAGAGGAAATATATCTCTGAAAGGAAGATCTGTCCAGAATGATTGAGTTATACTGCAGTTAAAAGCAGAACAGATGTATAAGCAGAAGTGATGGTGTCACTGAGAATCAGTTACATATCCCATGGGAAAAACCTTCATTTGTTGGGTAAGGACAATATGCTACACTGCACACATATCCTCCTATAAATGTAATCCATTTTTCCTGCTCTGAAAGCATGTGTGACAGCTGTTCTGCCCAGAAGCAAAATGACATTTTATATCAAAGGCATTATTGATTTTTCTTCTTAACTGATTTGGTAAAGCATTAAAAGAAAGGTTAATATACAATACAAATCTACAGAAATTGTCAGTCAGCCTTGGAAGTGGAAAGGTTTATGGTGTTTTCTGCTAACTCTTTGCATTTCACACCCTTCTGCATTTTCTGGTTCTGTCAGGAGAAAAGGCTTCATATCTGGCTCATCCAGAGAAAAGTTGGAAAAATCCTGAGAAAAGCCTGCTCAGGCAAAATTCACAGATGGAAGAGGTGCAGTTGGTTGATTTCAGACATGCATCTAGGATAGCAATGAGCAGCAACAGGATGCAGGTAGCTGAGTTGGTAAGCCAGTGTCCTGGCTGCAGGACCAAAGGACTCCCAGCGCCCACTGGAGTGTGGTACCTTTGCTGTAGGACTTGAATTCTGCTTAAAAGCAGGTGAGGATCAGTTCCACACAAAATCTGTGACCTGCTCCCTGCAGGACAGTGTCTCCTCCCACCCACCATCTCCTGGGGGATAGTAGTCCCAGGCCATCTGCCTGGAAGTAATGAGCCTTCACTCTAATCCCCTTCTCTGTGGACCCCACTCCCTGAACAGGCAGCCCCTGTATCTCATCAGGGCTAACTTTATGCCTCTATGCTTACCATATGGTCTAGGACTTACTCTGTCCAGCTGGGAGGATAAACCACACCACAGATAGGGCACAGGTGACTCTTAAAAGAAAGAAGAGACAGTACCTCATTAGCTTCTTAGAGAACTCCTACACGCATGCTGTAGGTTCCTGTTACGAACCGCTGAAAGGCATGTCATCAGGATATATCAGCCATCAGCTTAATGCTCTACAGTTAAATTTTGAATGCTTGTGAAATGGTTCCCATGTCCCGTGGCAGAAAGTCAGTGAATGAACACTGTGAAGAAGTCCAATTTTCCTGCTCCTTTTGGAAAGAAGCCAAGACCATTGAAAGCAGTTTTTGTTTTTTTGAAAAAAGGAGATGGTGTTCACCGGACTGGGGAAAATTACTTGACAGCAGTCATATGGATTGAGAGAGATCAAGTCCCCAGTCCAGAAGAATTGTATTTATACAAAATGGAACACCTCTAGCAGGGGCTACAGCAAGAACACCAAATACATTATAGCCCCATAATCAAGCCACTTGTATGGGTTGTGGGAGAAGGAGGTTCATGTGCCACGTGAAAACAAGAAAAATGCATTTTTCTTACAGAAAACTTGCCTGTCAACAGAGGAATGTAACCTCACACAAAGTTTTGGTCTCAACAAAACAATTTTTGATTTAAAAAAAAACTTTTATAGGGAAATTCCAAAACAGCTCAATTTCTAATATTTATCTCCTGGGAATTCATTTACCAGGTGCACACAAGAACTGGGAACATTTCCTTTTTGGCCAGCTCCCCTCACTTGTGCTGGCTGCAAGCCACGCAGGTGAACCTCAGCTGCTGTTATCTAAGCCATGAAACACTTCGGAAAGAGAGAGAAAGATACAGAACGATATGCCTATCACCAATGAGCCGAAGTCAGAAGTTTCAGCTGTTGGTATCAGCAGGGAAAATGTAATGATGTTTTCAAGACTTTTACATTTGTAGACTTTGTTTAGCTACAATAGTCGTTGCTACAGGGTAGCTTTGCAGTAGCTATTTTATTTATCGCGATGAGACTTCCCTGTTTGGTGAGAAATACTTTTTTGTATGATAACACACACATTTTGTCTATTTATGGATCAAAGAAGAGACTCTTAATGCAAATAAAGAATGAAGAACCCCATTGGCTTTTCTAATCTGGTAGATGAGCTCAAGCCCAGCAGCAACTGAAGTATGCAGCTGAAAGATGTGTGTGATGGAGCTTCAATTCAACCTTGAAGGCTATAGAAGCTGTGACTGATTCATACTTTTCACTGGTATGCTCTGTCTCAACTGTAAACATATTCTACTGAAACCTGCTGGGACATCTGTTTCTGCCGAATTGGCTGTTTTCCATTCCATCTTTAGTAGTAGTAGATTTTCTGTTTTAAGTTTTGTCATCAGCAAATTGATTTTACAGGAGAAACTTGCCTTTGTCATCATGAATGATGTGTAATGGTCTCCAAAACTCAGTTCCCAGTTTACTGCAGAGATACTCCTTGCTCAGAACGTATTGCTGACCTCTGTGCAATCTCACAGATGCTACTAGTTTTGTTTCGAAATCAGTCATTGTCATCAACTCCAAATTAACAAAGACACTAAATCTAATGAACACGAACAGTTCTTGGCAAACATTCATTATGTAGCATGTTTAAATTCTGAATCATCAGTCCCATAAGCTCTTTTACCTGTTTTGTTGCTTGGGTTAAGTGAATTCAATAAGAATTTCAGTCATTAAGAGCTTTGGCAAGCTTAATTTCTGTACTGAAATTAGAGGGGATTCTGTTATCCACCATATTACTGAAGCATTTCGCACTTGTGCTTCTGCACATAGCATGTTGTACCAACCAGCCCTCCACACCGTTTTTCTTGTTTTAATTCAGATTGAAGAGGTATCCCATCTCACTCAGATAGTCCCCTTGAAGCCTCTCCCAGTGACTCTGTGGTAGTTTCTCTCTTGTCAGAAATATTGCTGCTTTGCATTTTTGACACGATACCATTTATGGTTCTTCATAGTGAACATCTCAAGGCCCTTCTGCTGATACTGAGGTTTTTAGGCCCACCCAGAAGGGGAAGATGCAGATCCAGGCAGTAAGAAGGATACTCCTTGGCTCCTTGTCCTGAAGTGACACTACTTGTGAATGTGCACATCTTCCCTGATCATTTTGGAGGGTGTTCACCACCTCTTCCTTTTTCCCTGTTTCTCTCAGTAGACATAACACTTCTGCTTCAAGACTAAGTATAATCTAAAAGCTTGTATGATAGGATACACAGAAATTTATCAGTACCATGTAAATAAGAGCATCACTGACAGACATAGACACGAAACTGATGTGATTGCATTCAGTTTTCATTCCAGCAACCCTCTCACAAAACCTTGGCATGCAAAAAGGTTTCCATATTTGAAAAGACCATTGAATAATATAAATAGTCTCATCTGATTCAGATTTCACTGGTAGCCACTTCTCTCTGGGACTGCTTTCAGGTTTCATACAGCGCACCTTGGCGTATGACACAGATGGGTATTAATTTATATAGCAGAGGACCTTGCTACTTGGGCAATAAATGAAGTTAGTGATCGGCATGATCTTCTGAGGGGCAAAGTTCACTTTGAGACAGAAGATACCATAAGGCAGTCTAGCTCTAGTTAGACGTCAAATTAACACTGATTTTTATTTCCTCCCTTTGATTTCAGAGGAACTCCTTGTGTACCTTAAGTCCTAAATTCAACCAGCATCTCTACAATTTGACATAACACATCCCATCAAAGATGACAAAATGATGGGACAGCTGCTTTGAAAATAAAATAAATAAAAGGATTTCATGTGAAGATTTTTTTTAGCATGTTAAAATCTGACATTGTGAGCCTTGAATATGGATTTCAGACCCAGGCATGTAAGCACCTAAATAAAAACTGTGGTCTGATTTTTAAAGATATTTTGTCCAAAGTCCCTTACTAAAACCTGAAATGGCTAATACCTGCTCTTCCCATCCGAGTGAAGTGTGGGTGGCCCAAACATGCTAACCAAGCCATACACCCGTATTTGGTGGCCTCAAGGCAAGCTTGGGGTGGAACTTTAGAAACCGTGATCGGGATTCAGTTGCCTAAAAGCACCTAAGGCTGCTTGAAATATCTAAGACATATACATGGATGAAGTGATTGTGCCCCTGTACTTGGCACTGGTGAGGCCGCACCTCGAATACTGTGTTCAGTTTTGGGCCCCTCACTACAAGAGAGACATTGAGGTGCTGGAGCGTGTCCAGAGAAGGGCAATGAAGCTGGTGAAGAGTCTGGAGCAGAAGTCTTATGAGGAGCAGCTGAGGGAACTGGGGTTGTTTAGCCTGGAGAAAAGGAGGCTGAGGGGAGACCTTATTGCTCTCTACAACTACCTGAAAGGAGGTTGTAGAGAGGTGGGGGTCAGTCTCTTCTCCCAGGTAACAAGTGATAGGATGAGAGGGAATGGCCTCAAGTTGCAGCAGGGGAGATTTAGATTGGATATTAGGAAAATTTCTTCACGGAAAGGGTTATCAAGCACTGGAACAGGCTGCCCAGGGAAGTGGTTGAGTCACCATCCATGGAGGTATTTAAAAGACGTGGACGTCTTTTAGGGATATAGTTTAGTGGTGGACTTGGCAGTGTTAGGTTTACGGTTGGACTTAATGATCTTAAAGGTCTTTTCCAACATAAATTATTCTAAGATTCTATGATTCTATGGTCTTGGTGGAGATGATACAGGAAATCTAAAGGAGACCCATGGTTTTCTGGAGTGTTTCAAGCCAGCCAGATGAGATACAGCCTCATGTGTCTCAAAAGGCACCAGCTACCTAACACGTGGATGACTGAAACCCAGCACATCAGTACCACTTCTGCTGTTGGATATGAGCTGTTTCATCAGCTTGTTGCCTTGGAACCAAGAAGGGAGATCTCCCTCCTTCCATCTGCCCTGCCATCCAGGAGAAAACCTAGGATTTTATAGAAATAACTCCCTGTCCAGAAGCGTACCATCCCGATACACCCGATACACAGTGCCCAATACACTTTCCTGTGTGCTCCTACAGACATGTGAGCGTTTGATTCTCCATTATTTAGTGCCCCGGCAAAGGAAGGCAAACGTCAGCTAGAGAGGAGAGTTAGAAGTGGCCAAAAATGCACAGTGACTGCATTTCCTCCTCTTTCCTATCAATACATATAGACATTTTTCCATTCAAAATAAAAATATACCAACCAATAGTAGCCACCTTCCTTTTCAAGATGAGTAAATTCATTTAGAAACAAGCCTAAATGACCAAATCTTAACATACTCCTTGAAATAAGCTTTAAGAAACCCTGACATGACCAGGGACCATAAGGGATTCAGACAGTGCATGAGTCCTGCAATCAGGTAAAAATGGGTCTCTGCTTGTAGGACCAGACAGTAAACACTGGAGTTTTTGTTTCTGAGACAGTAGTTAACCACATACTGAGGACACTCTTTCAGAAACTAAACCCTATGAAGTCTCCAATTCCCCATGGTATAAGTGAGCTCTTGTCATGCCTCTCCCTGCATGAAATCTTTCAGTAATCCCACCTGATTTTAAATAAGTCTTTCACATCACTTTTCTTTTTTTTTCTTTTTTAAGAAGACGGAATTGAAAATCAGATTCATGCAGCCAGTGACAGTCAGTCAGTGTTGCTCTGATGCCTTCAGAAATTGCAAACAAATGTGTTTCCGGTGCTAAAAAAAGAAACCCTAAATAAGTAAAAATCTCTCTGCCAGAGCATCTGTCCTAGTCCGTGACTTATACCTCTTCCATGCAGTCCATTTTTCTAAACAATGACCCAAGTGTCCTTGTTTTATAGGAAACTCTCTCGTCAGGAACTCCCTCCTGCAAATTCAGACATGCAGAAGTTCAGCACAGGAAGTCAGGCTGTCATGGCTCCAGGCATTGTTAATCATTTTTAAATGATCATTAAAAAGCAGCAGCAGCGAAAGGATGCAGCTCTGGTGAGGTCAGATAACAAAAATGCCTTTTTTGGGGGGGAGGGTAAAACAAAAACACATTTTGCAGACTGAGTTTTAAAACTCTCTATTCAATGTCTTGCAGCTTAGGATAGGAAAATAAAAATACAGTACTGGGCTGACAGTTTCTGAGGCAATTCCTACCCTGCTTCCTGTGGCCCCCCATTCCCAACAGACAGACCCACATGCCTTCTGTCTCTCTTTGTGCAACCACAGAGACTTTGCTGTACCCAATGCTGCCTCGGGTCTAATACCTCTGGTCTCCAAGACCTGCCAGTGCTCCAAGTACTGTACATTGCAATAATACTGCTCACTCCACAGTTTCTAAGTGCTGTGCCCTGCCTTGAAAACTTTTAAAACCTTTGACTTGTTAAAGTCTTTGGGTTTTAAACCTTTAAAATTCAGATCCAGTTTAAGTCTCGTCATGCAGCCCAATTTTTGCAGTCTATGTGTGCTGTACCTATGCTTTGCCATCATTAATTATGCCCACCCATGACTTTGGTGTCATTTCTGCCATCAACTAATGCTGACATAAATGTCATTGACCCTATTGTTATGAAAAACGAACAGCACAATGTATTTCTTCTCCCCTTCTGAACCTTTCCTATACACTACCATATGGTTTCTGTACCAAGGGCACTCCGCCATCTGGACTGTGGAGCCTAATGCCCTGAGGAAGACATTGACATAAACCAATTTATGTTAAGACCCAGACCCCAGACATACGGTATCAGTGTGGCCATACAGCTGGCCCCAGCAGATGAGGATGGATTACCGAGTCCCCAGTAGCTTTCCCACTTCCTCCCTCCATCAGTGGTCTGGGTTCTCGGCTGTGGCAAGCATGTCCATGTGACCCCCTGGCACCCAGCATGTTTAAAGACGCTGTCCACCCTGCCAGCAGACTCCTGCCATGGCCTCTTGCAGGTAGGAAAAGCTCTGATTGCCCACCCTGAAGCCACCCAGCAAATCCTTGTGGCACTGCCTCAGCCAGGTGAGAGCGGTCTCGATGGAGGTATCAGGATCAAACCGGTGGCCAGAAACCCTCTTCCTTTTATACCCCCTTCCTTTTTGTGAACTCCCACAGTTTAACCCCGAGGTGTCTCAGCCCCAGTTATACTCCTGCCTTCCCCTCCCCAGATCTTGGTCCCCACCACACCTCCAGGGACTGAGCCCTGCATCACCTCCTTCCCTCACTTGCCTGAAAAATAACCTCCGTTCCAGTCAGGAAGAGAGGATGGATATAGATGAACCTTTTCACCATAGATAAAGGCAGGACCTTTGCCTCCAGCCCATTTTTGTTACTGTCCGTGATGCAAATGCTGCCCATCACCAGTACACAGAGGAAACATCGATAACATCTGGTGGCACCTCCAACGTGTGCTGCCTGGGCCAGCACCTCAGGAGGGTGCTCTGTGTCCCAGCTCTCTCCTCCTCAGGTTGCCACCCCGGCCCATACAGGTGAAGCTCACAGCCCAACAGCACCGCTGGGCTAGCCAGCACAGCCCTGCACCCGCTGCCAGGATACCACAGTGAATCTTTCAATCACAAATATGTGTATTTTAAGAAAAGCTGAGAAAAACTAATGGCTGATGACCTTACAAAACAAACAGCAAATATTTGCTTATTAGTCTGCACTTAACTTCACAATTCAGTCTTGCACCTTTTTATTTCACTTTTTTCTTTTTCCCCCCCTGCTTGTTTCATTGCAAAGCATTGAACCAGGGTGCTTGGCAACTAATTCACAGCTATAGTTGCTAAGGAACCACCAAAGAAAGCAGATTAGTCTCCAGTAACCTGTCTCATTGTCAGAGATGTTTATTTTGCATAAAGGCAATAACTGTATACAAAGGGGTTTATTGAACTTGGATGAACAAGCAAACTATGCAGCATTATTTTTCCTTCCAATAGCTTTCTCTGCTGTCACAAAGCTCCAAGCAAAGATCTGAGCTTTTTCTCAGGGAACGGGATTTATTTATTCAAAATTGTGCCCTCTGTCCAGGGCCAAACTGGAGGATGTCAGCTCGCAGGCTGCACTCCGGTCTCCCCGAGGAGACATGCATGACGGATATCTGTGTCCTCTGCCCTTTCTCTCCAGGTATGCTCACCTGCCAGCCACACCACCAGCCCCTGCCCTGCCCCAGACCTGACAGCCAGAGAGGTCACAAAGGCTGCCAACGAGCACGAGCCCAAAGTAGCACTGCTGCTGGCAGCGGCATCCTTCTGCGGAGCTTGTTTTTCCCTGTTCAGCTGCTGACTGCCCCGTCTAGGTAGCAGGGGAGGGCAGGCTGCACTTGCAAGGCCGGCAGCGGAGCCTCCCCTGCCTGTGCCGCCCTGCAGCCGCGCTGCCCGCAGTGTCCTGTCTGCCCTCGGGCTCCGCTGCGCCGCGGGTCACCGCCACGCACCGCTGGTGGCTACTGCTGCCAGAGCAGCACTGGAACAAACCTCTTCCGAACGCTCTGCCTTCAGCGAGGAGGAGATACCTGTCAGCCACTTACCCTAAACAAGGAGCCTGACTATGTCTCTATTTTCCCTTGGGACCCAGTTCCTCCAGTGGTCTCACTCCAGTACTTTTACCTGCACCCAGAGCCTTGTCTCTTGGTGAAATTTCTGACATTTCTTCAAACGCTGTTTGCACATCAATAGGCAAACAGAAAGGGATGAGCTATTCAAGGATTACAGCAACGAGGGATTTGGAGATAAAGAACAAAAATAAATGCAAGAGGTAGTAAGGACTACTGCAGTCCTCCTCAGAGCTCCCAGGTAACACTGCCCATACCATCTCATCCAGTAACTCTGCTGTGCCCTAACACTGGCTGCTGACATAAGCACAGATTTGCAGACATTTGTGCACAGACTTCTGGAGATCCATGGACCACTTCTAAGAGGCCTTAAAAAGTTAAGTGATAAAAACAAACCTATCATCAATAAGCATAAACTCTCCACTACATCTCCACTGGCAAAATGTTCAGTGATCTGCGCATCAAAAACAGGTTGAAAGCCGGAAACCTAAAGTCTATATCCTTTACAGAGTCCAATTCAGATGTCCAATTCAAGACATGAAGTGGTGAAGAACTCCTCAGTTCATTGATGGACCACCCTAATAAGCCCTTTCACTTTTTTGTTTGTTTTTTAAAAAGCAAGTCTTAAGATGACAAGGGAGGAAAGTTTCCAACCATAAGTTTCCAACCAATTAGTTCTAAAATGAAAATTGCAGAAATTTCCTATGTGGCATGAATTTAAGTTCCACGGGCAGTCACAGTATGGCAGGTACACACCACCAAATAAAACCAGCACATTCTTCAGTGAACAGCAAAACTAATAAAAGTTGAGCTTCCTACAGATTCTTGTCCTCTTCTGCCTTCCCAATGTAGTAACTTCAGTTACCCTATTTCTTCATGTCACGGATGAGCCATGGCCAGTCGTCTTCTACGTGCATGAAGACTGGCTGACTGCTACCAAATGGATTGTGAAGCAGCTGAGTTATGCCTGCCTTTTTCTCTGAGGCACTAATTCAGGTCTCTTTCCTCTCTCCGGTTATTGATTTTCAAAAACCCATTGGGACATATTTCCTGTTAAGATTTCTATCATCTCCTTCAAACTCAGTTAAATTTGGCCAGCAGGTTGCAGAGTTACCAGGGGAGAGGGAACTGATACACAACTGGAGAGACAGACCATGTTACCGCAGAAACCTCAGTTCCTTAGGAAACCTGATTAAAAGTTGATATACAAGCATTACAGTTACCGACAAGAAACAAAGCTCTTGGAAAATTAGGCAATCCACAGTTAAAGCTTAAAGGAAAAATGATAAACCAAAGGTGTTGTACAATATTGTACAGCAATTCTGATGTAGGCACCAGTACAGGAATTTCTAGGAAAGGGCTCCTGGACAACCTATTTCTGGTACTTTGAGTCACCAGGAAAGATGTCATTCTAGGTTTAATGGAGAGAACTGTGCACTTACATTTTGTAGGAACTGATGAGAGACACATCATCTCACAGTGTGTTTTGTGGGGCTGGGTTTTTATTACTCTAGTGAGCAATGCTAGATTCTTCCCACCAGCACAAGATTACGATGTCAACATGGTACAGCTACTCAGGTGCTAGCATGGGAATTAAATTCACAGCTATATAGCCATAAATTGAACTGCTACCATATAGACTCCTCACAGATGACATTCAACAAAACATGGTGCCATCAATCTCTCTTCTCCATTCCCTTCTTCTCCCCAGGAGATCCCTAATTGGGGATGTCTGTGTTATACTACCTTATGTTACAGTGTCTGGAGGCTGATGTAACTTTTTCAACATACTGCAAAATCCAGCTGATAACCAGTCCTAGGTCATTTTCTTAATTTATCATTGATTAATGAGCAATCCAGATGTTGCGAAATTTTCCCAGTAGGCCAATTTGTTAGGTCAAGGAGAGGGGAAAAAAAACCCCACCACTTAAGTTAGATACTTATTTTGTAGATACTTCTACAAAATAAGTGTTACAAACTCTAAATTCTCCATGTCCACATTGTGAAACAACGGCTTGTGTTATATTCCCATGGCAATTTTCTTTAAAAAAGAGAGAGGGCTGTAATTCTCTTCTCTGTTTTCAAAGTATGATCTCACTCTCCAGATCTACTTAAGGACAGAAGCAGCCTAAAATTGTAAGGACAAGAACAGGAAGGGCATCCATGTACTCTTTTCAATAGTCCATGAAAGACTTTTCACACAAGTCTACACAATAACCTGGTGTGATGGTCCAAAGCAAAACTCTGACCACTGTCACGTAGCAAGATGTGTAAGAAGAGATTCCAAAAAGAATCAAATAAAATGCATGGATCGTGTAACCAAAACATACCACTCTTATCCCCTTGGTCTGCTTGGAATATTTGTACTTTAGGAACTTTATACAGCATTTTAATGAAACCATGGCATTTGTTACCAGTGGTATAGTTATGTATGAAAAAAGTAATTTCTAGTTTAAAATGATGTAAAAAGGATATTTTTCTCAGTTAACTCAAAAAAATTAGAACAATAATAAATTACTTTTTAAAATTCTGTAGAATCAAAACCTCTTTGAAACATGCTGATTTCAAGTATACCAGAATTTTCAAAAAAATCCTCTATAAATCAGGATGTATACATACTCTCATATTCTAAAAGTTCGGAAGTTGTTCCTATGAGATTTCTGGCTAACTTGTATTGGTTTATTCACAAGCTTTTCTGGAGAAGTTAGGCGCTTAAAACAATATGTCTTTGATCTTAAATCTAATTTCCTGTTCCTTCTGGAATTATTACCTGTACTTTATCCCCCAGTCTGAACATACAGAAAGCAAAATCTTGGCCAAATACCAAGCAGGATCTTCATCATGTGCTTACATATGTCAGTTCTGAGGGGACACACATCACTTCCACAGTTTATCACTCTGGAGAGCAATGCTAGATTCTTTTCTATACAAGACTATGATGTCAACGTGACATTGGTGTCATTCAAGATCAAGACAAGAGAGAAGGGGAGGTATTAATGCTTTGTTACAACAAGGCAAAAAGAAGGATGAGTCTTGGGTAATTTATGGATAATGGGCTGGAGAGAGACGGTAGCTGGGATCACTAATGGGGGCAGGGACAGGACAGGGAAATAGTGCATGAAAGGGTGAGGATTTTCCATTTTCTGCTCAGGCAGGAATGTAGCAGAGAGGAGTCATTATAATGCCTAAACCTCCTTTCCTTTTGCTGTGTCTCTGAGGCACTTCCTTGGCTTCTGTCTCTAGGTGAGTCTGAATCAGTTGTAATTCAGACCAGAAGTCAATTTGCCTCAAAGAGCAGCTAATTCAGACATTGGACCCCAAATGCCTCTTCTGTAAGTAGAGTTGTTTAGACTTCTTTACACAAAATGAGGAGTGCAAGGATGAGCTCTACTGCAAAACAGATCATTCCATCAAAGCAGTAGCCCTTAAACCACCCTTCAGCCAAGTGCCAGCTTTCTTCTGGAATTAAAGTAAAGCAGTCTATTTAGCTGTGTGTAAAAATAATTTTAAAATACAAGGTGCCTTATGTCAGTGTGGATGCCCATTTTGCACAAGGGTAATTCTGCTGAACTCAGTAGAGGGGCTTCACCAAATGTACTCTAATTAAAGGGAAAGCAATTAAGCATGAAACTTTAGTATTTCTTTGGATAAAGAAATAAGTCATTGCTGCTGCTGCTGCCAATCAACCAGAAGCAAAGCCTGGCCATAAACAACTCACCATCAAATAATTGCTGCCAGAACAGAAAGTTGTTACTTTTGGCTGTTGCTATTGGCATGGTCTCGTAACACACATGGAAAGACGTGGCTCAAATTTTGCACACTGCATATCAAAATTAGATAGCAAAGAAAGGATACAATTTCCTTTGAAGTGTCTCAAGGGTATCTTATTTTGTTCTAGTGCATGAATAACTAAAATAATTGACTGTGAAGACAAAGCACCTCATTAGAGTCCCAGATTTTAAGAACTACTGTAATCATCCAGCCTGACCTTGTGCAAAAACACAGACCGTAGAATGTCATTAAACAGCTCTTTTGTCAAGTCAAGTGCCTCCTGGTTGGGTTAGAGTATTGTTCTGCAGAAAGATATCCAACCTTGATTTGAAAACATCAAGTGATACAAAATCCACAGCATCCCTAAGTGCATTGCTCACTGCATAATCGTAGTCATTTCTAATCTAGCCTCAGCCTCTGACTGAATCTGCTAGATTAAAGGGCCCTCTGCAATCACAAATACTCCCTTCCATGCTCTTAGATCTCATGGGCTGAGTCTCCCTGCTGCAGCAAGCTGCACAGGCAACCTCTGGCTGTACTGCACCACCTGGCTGAATGCACAGGACGTATAATCAGCAATGCAGAGTGACTCCTGACTGTATTGGTCTTAATGAGCACTCAAAATCTGCAAGTGGGCCAGAGGTGCCACCTTCTGCCCTCACCTAAGGGGAAGAAATGCAAGGAGGCTGTGGCTGCTAAACAACTTGTCTGCCTGCATCTGGATGATAGTGGATAGAGAGTCTGAGAATGGTCCCTGGCCCAAACGAATCAGGCTCACAGGCCACGGGAGATGGTCTGAAACAACAGTATCCAAACTAAGTCATCTCACCAGTTCAATAATGATGTAGCCATCAGTGCACACAAATCCCTCACAAGACAAAAACTTTTCCAAAACGCTATTATTCATGGAGTTCATTTCCAATCATCTGCCTAGTTTTTAAAAAGATTGGGCAGAGCACTTTCCAAATGCCCTGACTAACGCCATGCACAAGGTCTGTTCAGCTTCCCTCTTCCTGTCATTCTGATCACACATTCAAGGAACGAGCTCCCTACCATGCACTCTCACATTGTAAGTTCATGCTCTGTTGATTATCCACCACAGCCCTCGAGCCTGTCAGAGCCAATGCTCTGCAAAATGCAATCTCAGGGCTGTACGCTATGAGTAGGATGTACATTCCTTGTTCCTTGATAGATGATGTTGTATCTGGATGTTAAAAGGTTAACAAAAACAAGCAGCTACACAACTATTTGTCAGCATTAGGACATAGCCTTCAGTAAGGGGAATACTTTTATTTAATTTACTCAAGTATTGCCTCAAATTACAGTTAAATGTATACTGCAAAGCCTCATAGCAAATATTATTAGGCAATCATGCCACATATGTTATGTGCCTTTATAAGATTAGAGCTCACTGGGGTCACCAGAGTGAACAAAGCCATTCCAAAATATTCTGTCTAAAATTACCATCAAGAGGGCTCCAAACTCCACTCTAACACAAGTCTTGAGACATTTACAATGTTCACCAGAGCAGGATTCTGGCCTCCAGAAAGAATTCATCATGAGATGAGCGTACAAAAGTGGAGATGAAAAAATGTGTGATGAAAAATTATCTTCTCCTTTAGCACAGGAAAAAAAGGGTTGCAAGAAAACAAAAGGTTTTCCATAAAACCAGAATGCTCCAAAAGTGAAAATATAGCGACAAATCAAAACCCAATAGATTTTTAGATTTTAAAACACGACTCCAGTGCTTTGTGGGTGCGACTGTGCAGGCACGTCTCAGGGACAGCCCCTCGGCCAGGGCTCCTGGTCTGCAATGTCCCACAACTACACAGCTGCCAGAGCGCACCGTGTCCCTCTCTTGTGCCTTCACACGTAAGACAGACCTCTGAGCTGCACTGCCAGGAAGGGAATTCCTTCCCACTCTGTAGTATACACCAGTCTGCAGTCTCAAATTCAGATTCAGTAGAAACTGGCAGCCACTTCAAAAGTAGTCTTCAAGGACATGACATGAAAAAGATGCCAAAACATCTATCTCAGCCAGTGTCCCATTTCCAAAAGTGGCCCGTAGCAGATGCTACAACACATAGAGTACAATCTTTCCATCATCAGTCTATTAGCTACACAGGAGTAAACAGAGCCAGAGACAGGATCCACACCTCTGGATTTAATAGCAACAGACAAATCCATCCTCCAAAAACTTTTATAGATCTTTTTGTGACTCCACTGGCACTTTTGGTGTCCACCATGTCCCATGCCAATGAGTTCTTCCTCTGTCTTACTCCTGAAGTGACAAATCTCCAATTATCTGTCTGAATATACACCCTGCTAACTTCATCAGGTGTTGATTAATTTTTGCTTTGTGAGGAAAAAAATGAATAATCCTTCCATAGATATTTTACATTTCTCTTCAAATTTTCTCAGGCCGCCTTCCTCCAAACTGCAGGCTTCTCTTTAGTCTTTCTGTGTATGTGAGACCATTTTGTTGGCATTGCTTCCCTTCCTTGTGACATTTCTTGTCCTACCTGTTCTTCTAGGGGTGAAGTGACCAAAACTGCCTGCAGTATCCAAAAATGGATATGCTAGACGTTTATGTCACATACTAATGACATTTTCCGGCTTGTTCCATACAACTCCCATGAGGGTAACAAGTACTCTTTTTGCCCCTCTGACCACATCCAATTGTTGGGCTGACATTTTCAGGACTTCTTACCATGTACATACACATGTAAGTAATGCCCTCTTTCTCCATCTGCCCTCTTTCTCCCTCTGTCCTACATGCATGTCTTTTGTACCTAGTATACTGAATTTTATGTGCCAGTTCATAATTCAGTATCATAAGATCACCTTGCAACTCTCCAGAGTCATTCCAAAAAGTTACATCATTTAAAACATGCTAATACAAATTTGTTATAAAAATACCAATATAAAGAAGACTTAGCTGCCTTTACTGCAAAGTCAGCCCTTTCTCAGATTTGCATGACTTGGAGAGCAAAAAAAAAATTTCAGTTAGATACTCTACTGGCTATAAAACATGCACTGTGTCCCTTATTAACTCTGACTAAATTTCTTGTAGAATTTGTAGAATTTTTTATAGCTCTCGAAGTTTTTAAGGGGCATTCTCATTCAAAACAGTCCCTACTCCAAATCTTTTCTCCAGCTGATCAACCTGTTTTTCCCCAACCTTATAAAATCGAAGGGTCAAAGCAAAGTCAAGGAGCAGAGAGATTTCCTAGAATGAGACAGTCAGCTCCAAAGAGAAAAACAATCTTTCATCTGTTATCAGAAAAATCTTAACATGACACCGTAGACACACAGCAAAAGCATATTACTGGGGCAGTAGGGACTATGGAA
This sequence comes from Mycteria americana, assembly GCF_035582795.1. Taxonomy (NCBI): domain Eukaryota; kingdom Metazoa; phylum Chordata; class Aves; order Ciconiiformes; family Ciconiidae; genus Mycteria; species Mycteria americana. Next base: position 20,568,253 of record NC_134396.1, on the reverse strand, counting down.
ACTACTTCCAACCAACATGGTGTATAATGTGGTACTGGCAAATTCTGTTGGAGGACTTAGGAAACTGTATCGTCTCCTCAGCAATGAGAAAGCGAAAACACAGTGCAACGAAGATAACTGACAAGCCAGAAGAAAGAAGGGCAGCAAGTGAAAGGTACTTGCAAGATAATCTCTTTGGGACTGTGGGTTTTGACCCCTGACAAATTTAAAAGGCTGATTCCAGATCCCAGAGGAGGACCTGGGAAAAGTTAGCAGGACCAAGGAGTGCTACCTGGGAGAGAATCCACATCTGTACTGTGCATGGGCCGTTAGGCCTCCCGTGGATACCACAGAAAATTACAATGCTCTGAAATCCCGAATTAATCTACAAACACTGAATTATCACCTAGCCTCATAAAGTCTATAGGATTTCCCACTTGACTCCCTGAGGCCAGTTTTCACCTGTCCTAGCTAAAGAAGGGCTTGTAACTTTTACTTTCCCACACCCAGCTCCCTGTCACTGGGCTAAGAGAAGCAAGCATCTTTTGGATAGCCAAATCACCCATGGGAACAGACAGATGAGCCACATCAGCACATGTTCCGGCACATGGTACATATTCTATGAGCAGAGCCAGGCTGCTGGTACACATATACTACAGCATCCCACTTCTATCATAAGGGTGTGTTATCAGCTGTAGCTGAAAGCAGATATAAAAAGTGTAAATAAGTGGGAGGAGGGACTATAGTTTATTCTCATCTCATGTGGTTACAATAAGTTTTGAAACAGCTTTGGAGGGTGGGTCTAACAAAAATTTACAGTACCTAGAAGTAAATAATTTTCAGATTATGATTAAGAGTTGTATGAAAATCATGGAGAAAGGAGACAAATTCATTCTGTTGGAAAAATGAGCCACAAAAGTGCATTTCTCTTATTTATATTTCACTATATTTCATAAACTGGGAAAAAACCCAACCCAAACCACAAAATGCTAACTTTGCATTACCTGTTCCTGAATCATCTGTTCAGGTAGCGAAAGTCAGTAGAGTTGTGTTGATTTATAAACCCTGAGGATCTGTAATCCACGTTTTTTTTAAATACTGGAGTTCACCATCAACGTTGCATTTTTTCACGTGCCTCTGACAGCATCCTGACATCGACAAAGATGAAACGAAAACGTCCAGTAAAAAGAAACAAAGGGAGGAATGGTAGCAAAGAATTTGTCTGTAGGTGGTCTAAGAACATTGTGCCAGAGGGTGTTTTATATTGTTTTTAACTAAATGAAGAGAAATAGGAGATGAGTTTTCCACCTTATAGACCCATAAGAGGAAAAATATGATCACTTGAGAAGAAGGTAAGGTGTAATGGGAAGATTATAAAACTACAGAGATGAAACAAGTTCAGATATCCTTTAGAAGAGAGCTTGGGAGTGTTTTGAAACAGCATTGTGGATCCTAGCTTGCAGCTTGTTTGAGGTGGCCCCACTGAAACCAGTGAAGAAATCTCCCACTGATTTAATGTATACAAATCCTGACCTGCTCCAAACTTAAAATCCCTGCACAAGATACACAAGAACTTGCATCATTATACATAGGACTTGACAATGAAAGGCATTTCTAGCTCCCCACACTGCAAACGCTTGCATATTGAATAAACAATGGTATGCATATTCCAATAAAAGTGCACTGTCCACAGATACTGCTATATTTCTTTCTGACCTACCCACCAAGACAGATTTTCTCCTGACTCACGTGGAAAATCCATGGTGCTAAACGACGGGATAAGCCTGTGGCTAGGCAGGAGGTGCTGCTGGCACAGCCTAGCACAACAGGAAACAGTGCAGCAGAGGTTGCTCCCCCAGGATTTTGCAAGGAGTCTCGAGGATTTTCCCAGGAGACGGCAAGTCTTAAACACAGCTCTATGGTTTTTTTCTCCCAGGATAAAACAGGTAGAATTTCTAAATTTTTTAACCTAAAAACCCATTTAAAAGGCTCAGAGTCATTTGGCAAAAAGACTTGAAGGCTCAGAAATATGGAATTATTTTCTGATACTGAATATACACATAATAGTAATTGTAAGTCCACAATGTATCACTTCTTTTATTTGAGAGTTAAACAGTCTAGTTTTTCTGTGGAAACTCAAGAAACTGCTGCCATATCAAATATCCTTCTAAATTGGTTTAGCTTTGGGTAATAAAACAGAACTGCTGATGCACCATAATTTCCAGAAAGACTGAGGGCACAGATGGCAGGAGAAAATGGAGCTGTCAGAAACTATGAGCATTCATATAGACTGTCACACTATCTATCCTGATGCTTTTCCCCCACTACTGTGTTTCTGCAATGTGCAGTGCCTCAGAACTATTGGCCTTCAAAACGGAACAATGTGCCTGGACTTCACATACACAAGTGATTTGGAAGCCACAGAAGACACTGTAAAAGCTATATTTAAAGTATCATTCAAGATAAAGGTGACAGATTTATAAAAATTGCCTCCTGCAGTCAAGGACAGTAATGAGAAATATCATGACATCTGCTCTATAACACCTCAAGAAGTGAAAAGTCTTCAAGTTTAGAAGGAGTGCAGTTTTATAGCCAAGAGCCGTATTTGGCAATAGATACATATCTGTTCCTTTGTCCTCTTTTTAAGTTCAGCACTGTATTTATAGCCATCAAGCTATTTTACAGAGTGAAAAATTTAACTTACTTATGATTTTCTTTGCTGAGATTAAACCCTTAAGAAACTCAAAAAGAGAAAGAGGTCTTTAAACTGTTCCCTCAAAGCAGCACAGATCTGCTACAGCATCACTGCCAGAAGCCAGACTTCTGTCACAGTCTTGCTCTCTAGCCAGGAGAACATCTTTTAACCGAAGATATTTTTAAAATGTGTTAAGGTATAAAAAAGGAAAGAAAAATAACAAAAAGCAGTGACTTATGAGAGGTTGTTTTCATACTTCTGAAATCAACCAACCAGTGGATACAACCCCATATCCTCCATATATGCCTTCGGTGACTTCCTCTGATCCAGCTGGAATCTGAATGCCCATAACAACTCTTTGTGTCAACCTGGTTCTTGCCACAGCAGGACTGGGCCAAACTCAGTGACTTTCAAGAGAGTTAGAGACACGTACAGACGGGAGAGCCTTTCCAGCTAGTGTAAATGAGTAAGGTAGAGATCTCACATTGAAGAGATAATGAAGCAAAAAAGAAACAGGAAAGAGACAAGGGTCCAAAACCAAAGAAAATAGTCAACAGCTTGTTTGATGAAGACTTCATGATAGATTTCATGAGTGTAGTTTCCAGATTTATTCTCATTTAACTGAGAAGACTGAAGAGAGCCAGAAGACTGAAAGAGAGCCAGAAATTCACATTGATCCATGATTTGATAGACACAATTAGTTCAGTAACTGCTTTCAGAGCAGTTCAGAAAGAAACAGAAATTTATTTTAAGTTAACATGAAATATTTTTATTATTATTATTACTATTATCCATGAGTTTAAAAAAAAGGAGAGAATTAATGTTACAGGTTAGAATATTTCTTTTGATCCAAAATGAAACACTGCTTCTCTTGAAAGTCTTCATTCAAAAAAATAAAATAAAGACATTTTCATTTAAATATTTTTATTTTTTAAAGTGTCAAAACAAAGCATGTCCTCTTTTCCTCCAGAATATTTTAAATAACTTTTTTCTGTATTTGAGAGAATGTTCTGAAATTATATATGTTTTGATCAAACATCTATTTTGGTCAAAACAAATCTGGAATTGTTGCTCTTGTTTATAAAATTCAGAAAGTATGGGTGAGGTGAAACATTAGGTCACTTCTAGCAGTAAGGCCAAAATAAAGTGAAAGCTGTTGCAGAATTTGGAGTTACATCTCCAAGAACCAGTCGCCATATTTTGATTGGTCAAACTATGCCCTCCCAGCCTTCCTAAACCTAAAGGTGGTACTTTCCTTCAAATGTTAGACAGCATCTACTTTACAGAATCTCGTTTGTCCAGTTGAGCAGATTAATTTATGGATCACTATAATTTTATGGAAGAATCTGGTATTAGGAAGCTAATTTCCTTAGCTGCATATGTGCTATTTCAATCTTAATGTGCCTCTTCTGCAGCATGAAGAAGAAAAAAGATGTATATTTAAGCTTAATAAAATACTATTTAAGGACAGACAGAAGAAACATTTGTAATGTGATTGCACTTGAAAGCATCTCATTAACTGGATCCACCCTCCTCCACAGAAACAGTAATTCCTATGGGCAATAAATCTTCCTAGATCCTGTTAATTATTTCCTCCTATTACGTTTATTTCTATCTGACACATATTTACTGAGGAAACTAGTTAGACAAATAAGGACAGAGAAGCCTGACCAAGTTTTAAAAAAATTTTCAAATTGTTGATAATGGTGGTATTTCAGACTTTCTCCCCCCCGTTTTAAAACTGGGGCCATTCAATTTTTTTTCTTATGTCAGGACATAAGGATAGCATGACAGGACAGAGACCAAAAGCAGAGCAGCTTCCCCTGGACATAACATTTGCTGTCCAGTCTTTACAGCCCTGCTTTCCCATCCATACCTGTACCTACTTCCCTTGAAAGTCACCTGGGAACTTGGAAGTTCACCCCAATTTAGCAAGCGGCTGATAGACACCGGTGTAACTCTCCAGCGTGCCAGAGAAGTGTTTTGGAGACACAAAGACTGCATTTCCAGGCAGAAAATACAGTGTGTATTTGCCCTTCTGATTCATACACTCAGATGAGATTGTGAGAATACCTCTGAAGGGCAAGGAATGAATGGCTGCTTTGTTTCGCTGTCCTCTCTCCCAGCCACCTGCAGGACACCCGGACATCGCTGTCGCAGGCTGGCCAGCACGTGATGTGAGCACATGCCTGGTACCACTGGCTGGGTTTGCAGCTGATGTTTCTCCATCGGCAGCAGTGGAGGTCTGCAAGCACAGATCTCTCCTCTCTCTCTCACTAGAAGGGAGTCCCAAGGCATACACAGCACATCCAGCCCCCCTTTACACCTTGTTCTCCTTTTATCCCTCCACTGTTCAGGGTGTTTCCCTTCTTTTCCTTCCTACTTTGTCACATACACTAAGAACCAGCAATGGTTCTGATAATGAGATGCTAACGCTGGGTCCAGGCCAGCCTTGCCCACTTGTGCTTCAAACTGTTTCATATATTTCAAGTATGTTTCATACATTTTCAGGTATGTTGAAAATACAGTTCCTTGAGGTTACTGTTACTTTTGGCTCCGGTAATTCAACATATGCTTAGCAAGACAGTGACTCTAGGTTTCTATACTAGGTCACCTCTGGTCTCAGTATACTGTATTTGAAAATAAATAGATGCTAGCTTTCTAAAACATCGTTGCAAAATTAAGATTGGGGTAATACAGAGTAAGAGAGAAAGTTTCTCCAAAGGATGACCCTAGTGCATCCATGCTCATTGACTGAAACATCCTGATTGTTAGGTCACAAACAGGAGGGGAAAACATTCAAACTTATTATGACACATAAACCCTCCCCTTTAGCACCCTTCTGTATGCTTTGTAGAAAGTAAAAAAAAAACCAAACCACAACACCAAACAACAAGTGGTTTTGCATGTCTGTAACAACAATGTTGCTCTTTGCAATATGAAATATGCATAGAAAAAGACACAGCACACACTCTTTACAGGTAATGTCTTTCTGAGTTGTATGTCTTGCCTATGTTTAACTCATTTATGATCGCATTTTTGTTAGAATACATGCTACTGCCTCAGGACAGCCTGGAGACATCTGTGAAACACCACATCCTTCCACACAGGATTTTCCATACTGGGTGGGGAAGGTATTGCTGGCGTTTGCATACTCGAGCCTCAGTGGATACAGTGATTTCAGATTCAGAGTTTTGAGCTCCAAGGTCTTCCAGAGGTCCCTTATATATGGGGTTTTCAGCTTCCCTCAGGAAATCCATTCTGTGGATAATAAAAGTCTAACTCCAGGAGAATAATTCCTTTTCAGCTCTGGTAGCAGAAGGACAGTGAGATGCCCTGACCTGCACTGTTATCTGCATTGTGTCACTGACAACACAAAAAAGCTACGAGAATGGTGCAGCAAATCCCTCAATTTTTTCATCTATATATTGACCCCAAGACTGTTCTCCACTCTAGGGCTACTATGCACATATATGCATGTATGCACATATGTATATATGTGCATACATTTCTATACACACACACACACACACACACACACACACATATATATATCACATGAAGCGCAAAGAAAGAAAAATGCTTAGGAGCTACTTGAGGTGGAGACATAAGGAGCACTGACCAGAGCAATCAAGGCATCCCAGCTACTGACAGACAGAAACCCACTGGGTATTTTGCCCCTGCCAGGACTCTGGAGAGCCAGATGTGTTGGGGCTGGAGGGTGTGGGGTGGAGACCACTGCTGTGGGGTTGCAGGCAAAGAACTGAGATGTTCCTGAGGGCACTTGCTGCCCCTGTGCACAAGTTATAGGAGAAATTATGAGTCTGGCTGTCTCGGTGTCCTGGGCCCATCACGCCATATTTATCCGCAGAGCCCAGGAGGGTGAGCAGGTTGCAGTTTCAGGGAGTAGAGGGGGAAGCAGGAAAAGCTGTAGCTGAACAAAGAGGGGTGGAAAGAGTCTGGAAGTTACAGATTTTAGGATTAGCTCAGACAAGGGAAGGCTTGGTGAGAGAGAAACAGGAGGCATCACCGTCCCCCTCCCCTCCCAGCCCCCCACTGACTTTTCCTCATTCCTCCTCTTCAGCCATAGTCCCTTGTACTTCATTCCCCTTCTCAGCCCTCAGCCCGCTCCCTCCAGTAAAAGACCCAGTCATTACCACCACAAAAGAGTTTTGCTCCTCCAAAGACAGGGACAGAGTAAGGCATGCTGGCTCCACTGCTGGAAGCTCATGGTATTCTGAGCCTGGTGAAATAACTCGGACACCCAGTGGTCTCTGGTTGAGGCCATGAACAGCTGGGATAAATCCAAGAGCTGCCTTGGACTTGCTTTTATTGACCTCAACGTCTAATCTGTCCCTGGCCAGCAGCAACAGAGAGCAAGTATGATTTACAACCACCTTTTCTAGTGTAGCCAAAGACTATTCTTTCTTCCAGGCCAGAGATACTTAGTCTGTCCCAAAACAATCTTTTTTTTTTTTTTTTCCTTTTTTTGCAACGCATGTTTTGCCTCTGCTCTTTGATGTCAATGCCAAAAGTCCCATTTATTTCATCAAGTGTAGGATTTGTCAGTGTGAGATACAGGGAAAATCAGCAGGCTCCCAGTTTAACATGCATGGGCAGGACATTTCACTATGTGACTAAAACAGTCTCCATCTTTTCTAGCTGAACCTGGTAGTACAGTAGCCACAGTGCATGAAAGGACCCTGCACGCGTGCAATTTAACGGGCACTGTAGCACCCGGGTGGCAGCAAGGCTTGTACCACACCACCAGCGAAGCTGAAGGCATGCCAGCAGCCGTGGCGGGTTGGTTGTCACATCAGGTCAGCTAACCGTCCTCACTGGGCAAGAAGGGAGTTACACACCTGATTTTTTGGTAGGCTTTGCCACGCGTCATGAAGTGCTACATTTTCCCGTCACATTTTTGGAAGCCGTTTCCTTTGTGTCCTCTGGTAGCAGAGAGAGACATTCATTCAGTGCAAAATGACTCCTAGACAGATGAGGAACATCAGCTCTTGACTCTAGCTGACCCGTGACTTCATACTACCCTGCACTGAATTCCCCCCAGCAGGCTGAGCTTCCAGCACAGCTACCTGGCAATGACAGCCCCATGTACCCTGTGATTTAGGGTGCTGCTCTTTCAGGGCCTTACTGCCATAACCCCAGAGAAAACACTAGAGAAATTCAGATACCAGCTTTTACCAGATAACAGCATCTTTTCAGACCAAGACAGGAGATATAAAAAACCTAATCAATAAGTTATCCAAGTGATTCCTGGCTTTCCATACCACACTGCTGGAAAGCATTTTCTAAGTAACCAGGACATTTCCCCGCTAACAAGCCATGGACTTGTATGGCTCTAGTTACTCAGACATGATTTGCATGCTTTGACCAAAAAAATAAAGCTGTTCCAATGTACTTCTCATAAGCAACCTGTAGTAGGCATTGAATAGAGAATTCCTTGAGCGTTTAAAGGAAAGCTACACCATAACCTTTTCTCATGACTAATGGCATTCATTTTGTGTTACAAGGACACTATTATGACCCAGGACACTGTGTTTCACCAAATTAGCTATTTTATTGTCGAACAAACTGGAAAACAAGATAAGACAGAGGTTTGATTGCTTATAACTCCAAATTATTTTCCATTTAAGTACGCTTTGGAATGTGAAGCTGTAAGTAGAGTCAACACGTTATAGCATATGATGTCAAATAACACAGAAGAGATGGCAGAAGGGATCTATCAACAGCCCAGCTAATTTCTAAAACAAAATAAGCTTCTGCGTTTAAAAAAACCCTTTTTTCCTACATTGTTTATTTGGCGTGGCAATTTGCAAGTTATTCTTTCAAGGTGTGTAGTCTCCACCATAAGTACCTAAAATTGGCTCTATACACAGCCGCCTCCCTGGTTGCGGTAAGAGGATGCGTGTGAAGCGGAGCAAAATGTGAGTGGCTCAGGGGTCACAGCAATGGCACATGGTGACAGGAATGGAAAAATATAATCATCAGACAAAACAACAGGCAAAACAAGCTACATTTACATCAACATTTCAGACAAAACCAGGCTCCCATGAAACCAGGACATACTTACAAGCAACTGAGGCCAAATCTTGTGGTAGCTAGTGTATCTCAGTGCTCATGACATTTCATTTCTAGAAGCTGGATGTTGCTGGAGCATGGTTATTTGCAGGACAAAGGTATGTTGGAAGACTTCACAGCGCATCACACCAGCATAAAAAAAATTATTAAAATGAGACAGTCACTAAAGAGAAGCTGCATTTCCAGCTGAAACTGTCATACATTAATAACAACTTGGCATGCTATCTAGCTCCCACAGGCTTTTCAATGACATTCTTGTGTCCTAATGTAGTCCAACCGCATACCTCTACTTCTCCACACACAAGAGTAGACTCCAGCTTTAATGATAGTGCATGTGTCTGGCAGTGATGCAAGTGGGTTAGAGGCAGGAACAGCACCTTTTGGACCTCAGTATAGTGGCTGTACTGTAAAGCCTTTCAGATGTGTGGTTTAAATCTGTAATGTCTCTTACAGTGGGTAGCATCAATTGCCATGCTGAACTCCAGGATGGCCTGGGCTCCAGAGGATGCTGCCGCAGGGCTCTCATCTTCCTGACAGGGCTCAGAAAGGAAAAGCTCTCTCCAGCCAAGCAGGGACTAGACTTCTATCAGAGACAGAGAAGGGATTTCCAGACTACTGCCTTAACTCGTCTGGTTTTGAAATCAGTAAGCGTAATTCCCAGTGGCAGCAGAGTTAGGCCAGTGAGATTCAAGTGAAACTGAAAATTAACAATGCCTGTAAGTGCAAGACAGTCCTCGGGATACACAACAGTCCCTGCTTAGCTTTTGTCACTGTTTTGCATTGACAGGTTTGCATATTTTCTTTGAGCAAAAGTCAGATCCTCCCTGTTCATGCAAGATGCCAGAGGCCAATTACTTGTTACTATTTATATAGTTTGTTGGCTCTGTACAGGTTTATTGAAAAAGTGATCCCACAGAAAGACCTTTGAAATATAAATGAATATAAATGAAATATAAAGCCATTTATTTCCCTCTTCACATCTCGCCTGGAAATTTCTTCTGGGTGGAATCTTTGCTAGACAAAGGCTTAACTGCTGGAACATGATGCCTGTCATAAGAACTGAAGCACACCATGAGAAGGAGAGCTGGGAATTGTTCCACACTTTTTCCTTTTCTTTGTCCTAAACTTCCTTTCATTTTCTTTTTCATGCACACTAATGTACTTTTTTGTGATCAGTGATAATTGCTCTTAATGTATGGATCTAGTCTGCAAAAATTGTATTACATGTTCCATTTTTTAAAAGCTTCCGTGACCCCACATTAAATATAGTCTCTCCTAACTGCCAGTCAAACACATCTTCAGATTCAGAGTTAATATCTGTTGAAAGTGAAGAAAGGACTTTCCTTTTGTTGGATCAGCAGCAATAAAATCTTCCAAACTCCGTAACATAACTGAGCCCTTGCTACATCTACATTAAATCAGTAGGGCAATTTCTTCTCTCATAGCAATATACAAGGATAACTTCCCAATCAGTGAAACTCTACCTACTGCAAAATTACCATTTACAGAAATAATCTGCTCTATCATTTGAAGCAGTTCTCCATGACACGGGGGCAGCCCCAGGCCTCAGGGCGCTTTGCACCAGACCCCAGGCAGCAGACTGGGACAGGAGTGTGCCTGCAGAGAGCCTGCAAGAAGATGTGTAATTCAGCTCACTCTCATGTGCCATGCCTCATAGGAAAGCAGGAAAGACTTTGTGCAGAAATTCTGGCTATGACTCTGAGCAGACAGAGGCAGGTCAACAGAATAAAAATTAGAACTCTAACTTTGCAGTCTTCTGGCACATTTCAAATATTTTCTGACTTTGGATGCTTGCCCATCTTTTCTGTAACACTAATTTGCAAAGTTCTGATAGTTTTATTGATTTTCTTTTTTGTAATGATGAAAATATAAGTATCGGACTACATGCTATGCTCTGATCAAGGAAAAATATCCTGTGTATCAGCAGACATAAAATGGCTCCAGCAGAAATTGTCGCTGGTGGATATAGCCCCCATTATTCATATAAAACACACTGCTGCCACTGATCATTATTCTTAATAGCAGTAATCCTCCCTGAATGGGTTTATTAAAGTGTCCTCAGCATCACTGTGGACTGTTAATGATCTGCTGGTAACAGCCCATTTTGCTGTGTCTACTGCTTAACACACATCTATTTCTGCTGTTTTGGTTTTTTTTTTCTCCTCATTAATCATCCACTGAAAACATTTTTAATATTCTCTCTTACTGCACAGCTAGAGAAAGCCTTCTGCAGTCATTCTGAGTCTGCTTATTCTGGATCTTCTGCATAAATATACTTGTAAAATCAGCAGCTTCATGTACCCCTGCCCTCCCAGTCCCGCTCCAGAAACAACTGCGGCGGTGGCCTCGGCCAGTCTTGTTAAGAGGGGACCACATTCTGCCTTCCAGCTCAGAGACTCAGCCTGTACCTACACTCCCTGCCCAGATAACACCTCAGCACACTGTAGCACCCTGCTTCCTTGGCTGTCTGGAGACGGTCCCCTTCGCAGCATACCAAGCTCCAGCCTGAAGCACCTCCACATACTTCTATAGAAACTGCATTGCTGGAGGAGGGGGATGAGCATGCATGTTGATGTGTGCTGGGTCTGATGCATGCACCCTGATGCATGCTGATGCATCCTGATGCGTGCTGGGTCTCACCCTGATACAGTGCTGGGAAAAAAACCTTAGCATAAAAATGGGTCCAGGCAGCTGGAAATAATCTCATCTTCTCAAGTCTATGTAAAACAGCAGAATCCCATCCACATTGTATAACACAGCGGAAGTTCGTATTTTTCTCCATTTCAACTTTATCTGAATTTTCTGTTTTGTAGAAAGTATCAATGACCCCAGCCAGTCAGCTTTCCAAAGGGCCTGGACCTCTTTTTATGGAAAAAAGTTTAAAAGTCCTCAATTTTGTAATCCCCAGCTTTCAGTTTGCTTCCCTTTCACAGCAACAAAAATAATTCTAATAGAAGATCTAAGTATGAAAATATCTATTAGTAATTCAATTAATCCTGCTGTTGGATTCCTGCCATCTTAGCTTAGGTGATCAACTGATGCTTTGCAGAGATACAGCAGGAAAATCCTACCATTGATTTTCTTAATAACTTTGCTGCTGTTTGGTGTTGAACACTGTTAATATCTGGACACAAAAATGTGATTCAATTATGTAAAGAAAATGCACATGACATTCCCTATAATTGTTTTGCTCAGTTAGCTTTTGGACTTTTATAGATGAAACAAACTGATAGAAAACAAAATTTGGAGTACTATTCTAAAAGGCAGTAGGGTTGAAGATATTCTTCATAAGGAGTGATGTTGTTTGACACCTCATAGGAAGAGCAGAGCCTTTTTTTTTGAAAAAAAATTCTGTTGAATTACCCCTTAGACAGTACTAGAAGACTTGTTTGCCTTACTTGTTTATTACAAACGGCACTAGACTTCTATAGGGTTGCTCTTCTCATTGTTAGACCTTCTGACACCTCTTTGCAACTTGCCTCTTTACCTTACTTCAAGGCCACAAGAAAAGCAAATGCATCTTTCTCGGTCACATACATCCACCACACAATATTTTAAAAAGCCAAGATGCAGTGGCTCAGTAGCTACATCATCTGCACTAACCAGTAAAGAGAAAATCTCACCTAAATCCAGAATAGACCCTCTCTTCAGCATTCCAGCAGAGCTAGCCTTTAAAGGGGTACTATCAATTTAGATAATCGACATTAAAAGGAGATATCAATTTAGATAATCGACATTAAAAAGAGATATCAATTAATCTAGCCTGGGTGTCAATTCAACAGCCAGCTTCAATTTACTACCTGGCAACTGTTCACCATATATATCTTACTTTTGTGTTAAAATACGGTTCTTATTCAGAAGCTTGGAACACAGATCAATGCCCGAGGAAGTCCTGGGAAGTAAATTGACTATGAAGACCTTTGACAGAAATCCCCAGGTACATGAGTTGCTTTTGCCTTGTCTAGCTGTCTCTGGTGCTCTTCGACTCATTCGGTTATGAACTTGTGCCATTGTCTTGAAAGATCTTTAAGGTCAAAAGTAATGGAAAGAAAGGCGATTTCAAAGTGTGCCTGGAAGACATCAAATTCTCTTGTCATCAGTCACATTACAGTATAGTTAGATACATCATCTTCCCAGGTAACTGGCTGTCCAAGAATACAGTTTTTCTTCCAATGACAAAAGATACAGAAAAAAATTATTGGAAAGCCAAAAAATCCTATAAGAGATTCTAAAAGAATAAAAGGTATGTATTTCTATTTTATGCATACAAAAGACCAGAGCCATAGCCAAGACCTAAGTCTCTGAACAGCCCCCTACAATCAAGAGTTGAATTTGAATCCAAATATCTCAGCATTCATGTTCTATTAAATCATTAAGCTGTAACTGACTCTATACTCCAAGGCATTTTAGAGTTTATTTCTTTGTTGTTGTTGTTGAACTGACATTGTAAGAACACTGAAACTTCAGTTGCCTCTCTCTTCCCTGCTGTTTTCATTTGAGCTGGAAACTATCAATTGAAAGCACAGTTTTATTTTAAAATTTTCAGTAAAATCAAAGCACAGAGACAGTGTAGGTGAAAAAAAAAAAAAAAAAAAAAAAGACAAACCCCTCACATACACACACCGAGTATCTTTGGCCCTTTAGAGAAGGCTTTATTGTACTAAACTCAAAGGGCTGGCTTTCACCTTTCACAACTGCAATGATTTTAGTCATGAGTAAGGTAAGATGCCTTTAATATGTTTATGTTAAGCAAAGCAGTAATTTGAAACACGGATAAGAATCATCAAGCCCACATTAAGAAGCCAGGTCCCTGTAAGCAGGGATATTCAGACTTTTATTTGAAGCTATCAGAAGAAAGAGCAAATGATGCTTTAGGCTGCCACACACCCCTTCACAGTCATTACAGAGCAAGAGCAGTGAAATGCCATAACAAAAAGCAATGGTTTCATTTACGGGCTTCTCATTCAATACTCCCAACTCACTTCATTAGGACCAGATCTTGAGACCACAGAAAAAGCCACTTACCCAACAAAGTTAGAGGCAGCATTCAGAATGATGAATAAATACTTTTGACTAATTGTGGTAAATCCCCAAACTGCACGGAGTTTTGGCGAGCATTTTATCAAAAGGTGTTAATGTCCTGTGGCATTAAGAGTGCTACGTTTTTTTTTTCCCTGGACGGAGTAAAGGGTACTAGGGGGGTTGCAGGGGCTTCCCAGGCTGTTAGGGAAGAACCGCCTGTGATCTTTTAGAAAGACTCGTTGTCTGTGGTTTCACGTGGTGCTCTGAAAGACTCCATTGACATGCACTTTCAGAGCATAGTGACGTTAGTCTAGTTATTTGTCCTTTTTATTGGTCTTTCCATAAGTGGTTTTGCATTTATACCTCTCACTATGAAGGAAACCTGTTTTTAACTAGAAACTCCCAGTTATGCTGGTGATAAATCACTGAGGCATGGAAGGAAAGTTAGGGACTGGTGAGAGTCTCTCCAGACCACCCTCAGTATTTCAAAGCCATGCTGTGCTGCATGCACCCAATTTTCAGTAGTATTTTCCATAACCATGCAGCCACCTGGTCTCTTTTAAGAGTGAAAGGCTGGGGGCTTCTCTTTAAAGCTTTGCTCTTCTTATAGGATCTTCAGAAAGTCAAAAGCTTATGTCCAAGAAAAATCTCTGTCCTCATGATGACTTTTAAGAACCAAGGATGCCATTTTAAAATTATAGCTGTGTGTGCAATAGTAAGTAACTTCATATACTGAGAAAAACCTGGGAAGCAACAGACGAACTAGTGCCTGTGCATTTTGGACAGTTATTTAGCTCATTACACAGGTTTATGGCCTGTCTGAATGGAGCTTACGCAGTTGTCACCACTAACATGCTAACGATGATTAAGCCAAAGCATCTACATGAAATAATAGTTGAAAAAGCTGGATGGTATTTCTTGTAGAAGATACAGAAGCTGCAATCCAAGTTCTGAATTTTTGCTTTATAGTGATGCCAGTACCAAAGCTAGACTGAAGATAGGTCTTAAGGAAATTTCTTCTAGCTACACCTGAAAGAAGCTGATACAGCAGGATCATGTAGCTGTTCACTGCAACAACTTGGGTTTGATTCAGTTAGTAGATGGAACTGTTTATATTTCACTTCTAACTGAAATGTTTTGGAAGCGATGCCCACATGGCATTGTTCTATAATAGGGAATTAACTCAAATTAAGGCAATGAAACTGGACAAATCTTCACAACATTGAACTATAGAACCTTTTACAAGACACTGAGATACTCCTTGTATGGCCTCAGGTTGCTCTTTGCTAGTGTCCAGCTCCCCTGTAATTTGGGACCAGCTGGACCCCCTTGCCTCTGTGACAAAAGAAAAACACTGTGAGACACATGGGTGTTTTGAAAACATCCAGGATAGATACAGATAGAAAGAAGTGGATTTGGTGTGCCAGTGCAACATAATCTGGGACTTCAGTGCCCTTGTACAGATTTATTGCGTTTAACTGTACGGTTTAAAGCTGCACAGATGACATATGAAGTATATCCACTAGTACAGCCTAGGGCTCACAATACTTGCAGTGGGGCAGCTGAATAGGTTTTAGTCCCTTAAAGTCTTATCAGCATGTGAAGAGGAGTTCAGCAAAACGAAAGTTTTAAATTAGAAAAAGTAAGCAACTAATACTGCTTTAGACAGCTGCTATATGAGGTAGCAGGTGGTGAACCTACCCAACAGGCCCCAAGAAATATTAATATTTAAAGGTCTTACATTTCGCTAACTTCAGGTAAGTGCGTGGCACTGTCTGTTACCTTAAGGGAGTGGGAGCCATAGAAATCAGAATGAATTAATTAGAGAAGGGCTTCCAGCTTCTCTAAAATGGTTCTCTCACAGCACTTCCCCAGACCTGCTCTCCATCCTCAGCTCATCAGCACGCCGGGCAGACACCCCACTCTGCCTCTGGTGCCTCCCCCATCACCAGCCTCTGTCCAGGCCACAGCAAGCCAGGCACATTTAGGTAAGTACTACGCAATATGAAAAGTGGTGTGAAGCTCAACTCTGTCATGGTTGCTCTTGGCGCATGAGGCTAGCAATTTTTGGAGTTGGCTGTCATCTGTCACATCAGTTTCACCTGTAACAGCCTGCGGTTCTCATGGAGCTGCGTATCTGTAGCCACCACCATTTTTTTTGCTGTGTGATGCAATTCTTTGCTATTCTGGGCATTGCTTATAGGTAGAGAGCATTATGCCACTCTCTGAAATCCATATAAACTCTACTGTCGAGACACAGTTTGGCAATTAAAAAAAAAATAAATAAGGTTTGCTTTTTACCACCTAATATTACATTGCTATCATTAGAATTAAATACACATCCCCACCCAATTCAGGTAAAAGCACATACAATGGTATCTTAATATGAAATCTCCCAGTCTTCTAGGTTTACAAGCTGGTCTTTTTTTGGCAGGAAAAGAAGAGATACATTATGGTTGGTTTTTTACGCTAGTCAGGTGTTGCATTGATGAGAATAATGTTTATTAACCTGTGACTCAAAAAGATATTGAAAGATTAATTATAAAGTTTTGTTCACTGTGCTATAAATCACCATGTTTAAATATCCAACTGGCTGCACAAGTTATGTTATTCTAGGGATTCATTCAGCATTTCAGATGAAAACATGTTTTAGAGGAAAAAAATAAATATCTTCCTTGAGGAAAGCATTAGTAAGTTTCAGTGTTTCCTAACTGAAAGAGTTTAAATCATGCAGACTACAAAAAAATCAGGATTTTATTTTTATCGGGGAGTAGAAAATGGCATTTTTAATCATATGGGAAATTACAAGCAGTTCTAATTATACCTGCACTGATATCTTAAAAACACAAGTGTATGCTATAAATTGTGTGCTATATAGTACGATATAAAAAACACTGTAAAATAAAAATTTTATGGCATGAGTTTGAAATGACATTAGCAATAATGAGGATGCCACTGATGATCTAAGCAGTGTTGAGACCTGTATTGGTACCAGGCTTTACATTCTTTTACCTGCCAAGTCACTGTCTTAAAGAATACAAGAACGTGCTGTTTGCAACAGTATCTGACATTTTTCTTGAAAGCAAAATCCTGGAGTCCTGCAATTACATAAGTCTAATTTCTGACTGGCCACCAGTACTTAAAAAAAATCATCAGGTTTTGGGTTGGGGTTGGGGGGGAGGGGAGGGTGTTTGGCTTGGTTTGTTTTTTTTTTTTTTAATAACCTCCATTCCAGCAGGATCAATTCTGATTCATTTAAACACAAAACATGGCAATACTAGCACATTTCTCAAGAGGCATTTCAAAGTTACTCCAAAACCACCCTGACATATGGTTTGCGCAGAACAACATGTTGTCACAAAATTAGTCTAGCATCTTAGTACAGTCTAAAGGCAGAGGATATCATTCTGTCTCCATGAAGATCACATCCCTCCACGAGTGCAGGCATTCGGTTTTTGTCCTTGCAGATAACTAAACAGCAGACTGAACTATTACTTATCCTGACAATGCAACTGGGGGGGGGGGGGGGGGCGGGGAGAAACAAAGAAAAAGGAGAGATCTTGAGAGTAGATTTCAGTGTGCATTCGCTGTGAGAAGCTGTTAGAGGTCTGGAAGGCTAGCTGAAGTCATCAGGAACCTCTCTGGTATGGGCATAGGTGATCTGTTGTGAGCGAAATTTTTATTATCCGGCTACAGCTGCATATTACATACACAGGTGGGACTAGGCTGCCCAGGTTAAGTGTGAAACCGTATCTTCAGCTGATATTTACCTTGATTTCAAGTTTGCCTTGCTGCAGTTCAGCCCAATAGATCTAGGCAGATGCAATTCAGGGCAGGGCAGGGATTCAATCTGCTGCACAAAATTATCACCTTGAGGAAAGACTGAAAAGAGAGGAATGAGCCAGAAACTCCAGAGAAAAGAAGCAGCTGCAGAAGCTACAGGCCTTTCTGCTTCAGGTCGCTTCTTGTCAAATTTTGGCTTCTCAGTCAAGTCTGACATTCAAGCACATTCAGGGTTAAGCAGCGTCTTTTGCGGAGGTAAATGCCAGTTGCTTTAAACGGGGGTTATTCTGAGTCTCCAGGATCGAGCAGAACTTCCCTGATCCACAGCATGCCATGGAGGATGCCACCCAAACAGTCAGACTGGCTGCAACTGCCTGGGAGGCCACAGTAGTTACCCACTGTCGTGAAGACACACCAGCACAGCTTTTGGGATCAGCATTAACATGGCCTGTATGTGCTGCACAATAACCAGTGGCTCTACCACGCACCTCACTGTACAGCTATGTCTTATGCTTTTGTTGTCTTTTCTACAGGCTATCTAAAGTAATATTTCTTAAATTTCACTTAGGAAAAAGCACAGTTCTCAAGTTTCTCCAAGAACTCAAAAGTCAGAAATTAGAGAAAGTAACCAAGAATTATTTGAAACATCCAACCACCTCTCTTTTTGCCAGCAGCCACTACTTGCGGGGTCAGGGAGGAGCACTCTTCGATTGCCAAATTCTCTGGCATGACCCCATAGCACTCCTTGGTGTTTAAACAGTGTTTGACACGGCAGGAGTCCACCCTTCACTGGCCCATCCCACTCCCATCATACGACTTTAATGGCCTTCAGTAACACGTAGTTCAAGGAACACACATCTATGTTTAAGGTGCTTCACTCCACTCTTTCCTGGGGAAGTGAGACCTGTTAAATCCCTCTAATTGTCCATCTGTCTCTCTCCTTCACCTATAACAGCTTCTTCAATTTCGTCCATCTTTTACCTGTCTGTCAAATGTTGAAGGCTCAGAAATAAAAATCTCCAAGAAATGTTGTGAGAATTCACATTTGGATAGAAGACTTATTAAATCACCTTTTGAAGGGGTGAATTAAAGCCACCTTTCCCTTATCAAACAGAGAAGCTTCATCCAGTTGGTCCATAAGCACACAACTGCTGGTCAGCTGATCTTCACGTGCCAAGCTTCCAGTCAGCAGTAATGTACACCAGTACTCATCTGGACCAGTGTGAGGGGAACTGGGAAGGCGCTGGGGTGGGGTAACGGCGCTGCAGAGAGCAACGTCAAGGCCATGGGAAGAAGATGAGATGCTACAAAGAGAGGGTTAGTAATGTTTACGGCACACACAACACAAATCCTTTGGGAAATCAGGCTTTATTAGTTTCAAGGATTATGGTATGACACATATAAACATAGACAGTGGGGAGGAACCCAAAGTACACGCTTTGTGGTACACTGATGCAATAGAAATACGTTTTAACTCTGTGCCATATTAAAAAGAAGTGACACTATGAATACTGATCAAAGCGCAAAGCCATGTCATCCTATGGAAATAGGCTTGGTCTAGACAGTCTGAGCAGACTTAGCTCATTAAAGACGACACCACCCGCAGCCAAGAATTTAATGAGGACTTTCACAACACCCAGGCAGACTTCGTAACTGGAACATTCAAATGTCTGAGTTGATAGTGAACAGTCCTCCATTCTCTGCAACGGAAGTCAATATTATCTTCAAAATTAGCAAGAACTCAGGATCTCTGGAGCATGAATTCTTAACAAATCTTTCTCCCAAATTGTAAGCTCTCAATCGCTGTAGTTCTGTTGACTAGAGAAGATTCACATTGAATGCCAAGTGAGCAGCACCACTGACCTCCATCAGAGTAGAAGCTAAACAGTAATCTAGAGCAGTTAATTTTTTTTAATCAAAATTTGCTCATCCAGAAGACAACCATTAGAGCAGCCAAGCACTGTGTGCCATCAGCAGCCTACTGCTGATCCCCTACAGACTGCTAAGAAATGGAGGATCTCCTCCAGGTATACAGTAGACAATATCATGTCAATGTCCAAACAAAGTTTATGCCTGGTCTGAATGTAGATTATAGTCCATCATTCCAGCAGCCTTACTCTAGACAGGTTTGCAAAGGAGAGCCTTTGTATATATAGAACCATTAAAAGTTCAGTACCTCATCCACACCACCAAACTTTCAGACATTCCCTAAGCTTTAAAATAACTTCCCCCCTTCCCCCCTTTAAGTACCCTGTCCAAGCAAATTTTATGTTTTTCTCTTTCAAGATATTTAGTTTGGGGAATATGTAACCACTGTCAAAAAATGTCAGGCAAACTATGGATAATAATCTAAAATTTTATGAAATGCCAAATACTAGCATAGATCTATTAAAACTAACTTCTGTGAAGCTTGCTGCTTCTACTTGGCATAACTGGCATAATTCAAAATACTATTGTCTCCTGAAATCTGGACAAACTCCTATCTGCATCATTTCTGCACTCTCTGCAGTAAGACAAGACCTGGCAACCTTGAAAAAGCTCTTTCTGAATCCAAACTTTGGATCCAACTTCAGTTTTTAGAGGAAAGCCATCATCCTGACCGGGTTTTGCCGAGAATGTTTTGGCGTGATAGTTCGATGTTTTAAACAAAACAGCTGTATTTGTTTGCTGTTAGAGAATACCCATGCCTGCCGGCATTTAGTCAAAGCGTAAATTACATTCAGCAATACCATAGAACTGCACTCCAGCATTCTGGAAACATACTGCTAAAAATCCAAATGGTCTCTTGCTAAAGAAAATCTTCTTTACACTTCTGCATTCTGAACTAGCTCTTCCTTCGCCATTGGGGGCAAGGGCTTTCTGGAATATTTTTGACTCAGGTGATGTTTGAAAAGACCAGGTAGTATCTTGCCTACTCACTACAAACAACAATGTGCAATAACACAAGCGAAATCATAGCACAGTCAACTTAGAGACTACAGAGCCAAGATATAACCTAATGCACACGGGCAGGCCAAAAGACAGTGCTGAGTACTTGGCTTCTACCCTGAGCAATGTAAATACAAGCATCATGGAAGGTGGTTAGAGGGGAAACATCTTATTCCAGGGTTCACAGTGACCATTTCCAATTTCACTGTTGCACAGAGGGACCCCCTCTTCCCATAGGCGGATTTCTGACTCGCACAGCTGTTTCTAGCACCTTGTCCATTGAGCCTAATTTGAATAGGTTTAAAGGATTAAAGGGACTGGTTCAGAGAATTAAAAGTAGTAGTTATTCTCTTGCTTATAATACAACCCCAACATGGCCAATTCTAGAAGAGCTGAGTTACTGTTAACAAGAAAAAGCAGCAGTAAAGGCGAAAGCTGTCCAGTGACTAGGGGATCTGCCCAGGACTTGGAAGATGCAGGTTCATCACCTAAAACCACCATGGATGAGCTTGGGCAAGTCACTTACTCCTTGCCCCTTGGCTACATGGGGAAAATAAGCATCATGCTACCCTACAGAAATATAAAGATAAATTGAGAAAGGCAATGGGAGTTGTATGCAGACTTAAGACATTTTTCCTGATGAAGTCTTTGCTAGTTAAGGACCCAATAGACTATTCAAAAAAGCAAGATAAAATGTACTCCTTTATAGTACAAAAGTATATGTTAAAACTACAAGCTATGTAAGACAGCAGCTCATTAAAGCCAAGACAATCTGAGCCACATACAAAGGCCATTTAAACTCCAAGCAGTTCTGGTTGCTCTCTTACAAAGATCCTTGCAAACATCAGTACTAACTGATAGCCTAAAGATTGTGGGCCACAAGATTTGATAACAATGTAACTCAGAGATTACTATTGTCTTCCAATTTTGTTAAGCCACAGATGAAGTGAGATCCTTCCCAGGATGAAGAATTCTGGGAGATGTCACTCACACCGCCTTTGGCTGGCACAAAGTAGAGTTGGGCTCTAGAAGAGTACATAAACAAGATTAGGGAAATTAAGCCGGCTTGTAATTTACATGTGTGCTGTTCCATAAACATGATCACAATAAACTCATCCCTCACATCATTCTTTCAAATACTGTATTTCTTTGTCCTGACCAGCAATTTCACGCACACCACATTTTTGGCATCTTCCTTCCTGAGACAGACTGACCCTCTGTTTCCTGTGCCTCATCTGTGCATCACAGGGAGGCATGCCAACCACTAGCTTCTAACGGTGCCAGACTGCGTGGGCCAAAAAACTTCTTCATAAACTAAAGAGTGGTTTTCTCAGTGGGAAATAGCTGTACTGGTAAATTGTAGATTTTAAACTTAGAAATAAATACATGCAGGAACCAATAGCATTCAGAATGTATTCCTGGTGTTCATTGACTTGCAAGCTGAGAAGATTTCTAATAGCTCAAAATATATACAAAAGCATCTAGACTTCAGTTCAACTAAGCCCCTGAATTAAAAAGTAGTCCAATCCATCTGTTCATGCCTTTCTCACACACTGAACAAAATAAAGCATAGCATGGCAATCCTGAGAAAAGCACCTTTCCTCAGGGCAATTAAACAGGTCTTAATGTTCAAAGTTTTGGGATGGTGCTCTGTTCACTGAAAACTAACAGCTTCTTTGATAGGCAAGATTTGCTTTGTGGCAAATCCATTTCCTCTAGTTCAAATCAAATAATGAAAACATTAAACCTAAGCATATTGGTCCAACACAATACTTCAAAAAATAATTTTCATATTTCATTTTGTAATAGTCTTATATTCCTAAGGCATATAATTTGTCCAGCAAGTCCGGGAAGATTTATAAGAAGCAGCAATAACATATTAGCCTAACTGCTACTGTTGGGGGAAGAAAATGGACAAATGTTAAACAAAAATAATTTTTCAGGGCTGAAACAGAAACAGTAGAATGTCAAGATATGTACAGGTAAAGAACACAATTCAACTTAATGTTAATCAAATAAAGACTGGTCAGGTTTTATCAATTCAGAAGAACGGCGTAACTCCCAGAGCAAGTCTGGTCTCTAAATGATGTAGCATCAAATGATTGTGAAGGCAGTAGGCTTGTGAAAGACTGATGGATTGTTTTCATTAGGGGAACGTGTATTTTTATTCCTTAAAAAAAAAACAAACTGATCAATAAAAAGGACTAGCACTAGTTGCATATTTCATGCTCTTTATCTTTTTGGCTATTTGGCCTCAGTAAATAACTAAGGCCATAAACTATGCCATATTTGAGTTTGACTAAAACAAGATTGCAGCCTGCTTCACTCGAGATTTTTCCCAGACAAGTGTTTTCTTTGACATTTCTTTTTAAAAACAAGTTTTACACCAAATAATAAGACTGAGCTCATAGAAAGTCTATATCTTATTAAAACATTTGAGACTCCTACACTAATTTTCTTCAGACCTGGCTTTTCTCCATTAAAGCTCAATGAAATACCGTCAGCCAGCTGCCTGCTTTGCAAGGTCATGAACCAATTGCACAGAGATTGCTTTACAAAGTGAAGAAAGCTTTTATTAAAACTCTGCAATACACAGCTCTTTCAGCATCAGTAGGCGAGTAATCCCTCAACTGGCCCAGCTGAGAGCAGGATTTGTAAGCTGAATGCCCAGTGGTATTGTTTGTTTGTACTGCAGTAACACTTAAAGGTACTGTCTAGGGAATAGGACCTGTTTGTCTAAATACTGCATTTTCTCATGGCTGGGAAAGACAGGTCTTTTAAGAACAAACTGGAATCTACAGCCACACATCTTACTGTAGAAGAAACTAGAAGCAGAGATCAATAAATATTAAGATTCTCACACTTTTTCTACATCGTCTATTGTCATTGTCATCATTCCCCAATGTCAATAAGTATTGCAGAACTAAAACTGAAAAACAATGACAATACAGCAGTATTTTTACAAGCAAAATACCTTATTTGGGGAAAGGAATTACAAAATTCCTTTCCCCAAGTAAGGTATTTTGCTTGGAAAATGCTAACACGCTATTTCAGCTTCCTCCTCATCCCTCTAGCTTAATGTACTACCAGCAGCACACACTTCATAGGTCCTACTTTTTTTACTGACTATCATCAGAGGACTGGACTGTAGTTTGCAATCATCTGTTGCAACCAGCACTGAAGCCTACAACAGAAAGGCTAAGTAAGAATGTGATGGTCAGATTTATGATGCTGTTTGGTTAATGTTTCTCTTGATTCACAATTTATGCATTAGTACAGTCAAAACAGGAAGTGAATACTAATTGAACAACAACCAGAAAATTGCTATAATGCAAGTCAAGGATAGGACACCACAGGGAATGTGTACAGTAAAATAACTTAAATCTGATAACATGGTACAAGAGGTGTTAAACACCCTAAAGACACTTATTTGCACGCTGTGATTTATGCTTGCCTTAATGAGATGGCTTGGTTATCTAAATGCCTTTCAGAACAAATTTCCAGTAAATAAATCCAGAATAATGTAGAACTTATTTGTAGACTAACTTCTGTTAATGAAGAAGTACAAAGTCCACCAAATTCATCCCTTCCACAGACCTCAAGTTGAGGTTTTGTTTCGAAAGTACACCATACATGTGTCATTTTGTGCCTTATATTCGTATTTTCTTTATTTCCACCTATACTGCTGCCAGTTCCACAATGAATATGTTTCCTACTACTCCTACTGATATACAAATATGATGCTTCAGGCTCCAGGCAGAAAATAAAGGCCAGAACAAGCCAGCCCATTTATTGATAAACTAAGACATAAAAGGAGCTGCATAGTGCTGTGTTAACATTTCTCAGATGCGAGTTGCTTTGTAGCCCAGAGAAAGGTTCATGAACATCCTAAACTACTGCCCACCGATGCTTTTCCCGTAACCCACCATATTATTTCTCACATTCAGCAAGCTTTAGAAGTTAGACCCATGTAATTAATCCCATTTAAAGACTAGTCTAGTTAATTAATGAAACTAGGCTTCATGGGAACACCCCTGACTAAGGCAAGATTATAGCTCTGAGCTCCCCACTCCTCTAGGTTGAGTCACACAACAGCCCTTCCACCCATACCCAATATGGGTTCTGTTGGGCAAGGACAGAGATCCAGAAATGAGTCAGGTATCTGCCAATGAGTACATTTAATGCAAAAGTGAATTAAACACAAAACAAAACAGGGGTTGGTTATTTAAATGAAAAGAACCAGAGCTTCGGGTGCCTGATTTGGAACTCCTTAAACAGGTAGCCACTCCCTCAAAGTCTGAGCCATTAAGTCTGAGCCAAAATAGCTTCAAGGTTTGGGAACACAAATCATCAAAATTCATAGATTTTCATATGCCTGGTTGGCAAAGGCTGCTTGTGCTTTTTAATTCTTTTGTAATGTGTTTTCCATTTCATTTTTCCTTGGGCCTTTTTAGTTTTATCTGAATTGAAGCCATGCTTGAATTCAAGCCATGCTGCCTTTTTAAAAAAAAAAAAAAAAAAAAAAAAAAAACCACAACACCTTTATCCCTGTTTAGATATCATAACTAACAACTGAGTTTCATTCTAGTATTATGCTGGTACATAGAACTTCAAACTAAAGAAGTCACATATTAATGCATTGTTTGGACGATTTGGTGTACAAACTGGATGGTGCAAGTCAAACATGACAACCTAATTATATAGGATTTCCTTTGCATTTTCCAGGCAAAAAAATTAAGAGTTCAGTACTGTGTTTCATTCAACTGCACCTTTTCACTTTCCTGGTCTGGATATTTGTTCTGTCTGATGTCTAAGTTGTATAGAAACGATGTATTAAAAAGGAAAGAAATCTTGACAGTTTGTTACCCAATATTCAAGATAAATGAAATCTCTTTTCACAAAGTACTTTCAGCACTAAGCTTATCAGATCACTACTGGCTGAACACTTGCAAGACTGAGGGCCTCCGGCTACAAAGCAAAGTGTTTCCTGAAGTGATTAATGTCAGCCTGAAAGGAGAGAAAACAGTGTAGCACTTTAAATTAGAATAGAAAATAACAAAATTAAGCTCAGTTAGTTGCACTAATGCCAATGGTGATGAATTTATGAGATACCCTGAAGACAACAATAGTATGTCATACTGCTGAAAAACTAGACCCGGGAAAGCTAACTGTTTATGCCAAGATGGTGAGAAGATTATATCATTGTATTCTTATGCTATTGTTCTAGACAAAAAAAATACATTGAGGCTTATATTGAAATTGCTGATCCAAATGTATCTGCTGTACAAGCAGTGAAGTCCAGAGAGCTATAACCAAGAATGAGCAGCCTACACGTTGATTGTAGTAGCCTCAAATTCTTGTGTGATGCCCTCATTTTTTCTTTGAGGACTTTAAAAAGAAAAGGAAGATTTGCTTGTAATGACTATAAATAGGGTTCTTCTACTGAAACTCCTTTAACAGGAAGTCCCTTTTGACTGCTGGCTCATCAGCCAACCCATACTGTGATTCGAGTCATGGCAAAGCATCCCACTGTGTTCTGTCAGGGACTGTATAGTTATATCAATACACAGGATTGCACAATAACAGGACAATTGATCTAGATTCTTAAGAGAATTCACCAGCTTTGCCACAGGCTTCCCAGCTGACTTTAGAGAA
Organism: Mycteria americana; assembly: GCF_035582795.1. Lineage (NCBI taxonomy): Eukaryota > Metazoa > Chordata > Aves > Ciconiiformes > Ciconiidae > Mycteria > Mycteria americana. The sequence goes on along the minus strand of NC_134396.1, from coordinate 20,542,074 downwards.
GCTCTTTCAGAGCTGTATTTCAGTTCCTTGTATTTAAAGTGATGATTAATCTCAATTTTGCCTTTGCTCAGTCTAGTTTATCTGTTAGGAGCCAAGCCTGAAGACCTTCTTACATGTGGTTAGTTACCATGTACTACAACAAATGCCAAATGTTGCCTGAAGTTTGTAGGAGCAAATATTAAATCTTCCACTGCCATGATCTACATACTTTGCAAAACAGACCTAGGGCTCCTGGCAGTCTCCAAAACAAGACATTGTAATTCATCAGGAAAAGAAAGCAGTTTTATTTTAACCAGGTATTCTGATGCTCATTTTCAAAGTTACATCATCATCAAGAAAAGAAGAGAGTGTCTACATTAGCATTTTACTTTGGATGAGAGACAAACTTCTGAAACCAATCTTGTGATAGTCCCTACTACCAGTATTTTGATTTGCACTGCAGGTGGTCTCAGAGCATAAAACCGGATTCCTTTTGGATTAAACTAAACCAGATGATACACTCTGAGAGCGCACCTAGTACTCTTCAAGCACCAGTGGACTTTCAGCTCACAGGACCAGACTGGAGCTTCTCAAAAATGTTACATATACATATATATATATATATATATATACACACACATACACATATAGATTGATATACACAGATAAGTCACAAAATGCACATAGTGCAGATGCTGGGTCTTCAACACCAAACATTTCAGTACATCGAGACATTAGGAGTGATCCTATAATTATATTTTTAAATATTTGAAAGTTACTCAGCCGTATTCATTATTTAAGTAAGAGGAGCAGTACTATTTTTAGCAAAGTTAAAACTACACAGAGAAGAAGGCGTTAACCGCATGCAAGGGACTCAGCAGAACCTATCAGCTCATCTCCTGGAGAGTCAAGACCTCCATCAAGCATCTGGTAAGAGACCTCAAGTACCTATATACAATACATTCAGCCTCTACAAAGTCCCATTGTGTTTCCATGGCTTTAGTCACCTTACCTCAGTTTTCCTCCTACACCGCCACCAGCAATCACGTCTGCAGATGCAGGTCTCTGGCTGAGACCTTCCAGATGCCAACTTCTGAAATAAAACATAATTGAAATCAGAGTTGGACCCTGTCCTTTTGCTCAGCACATATGCTTCTCAGAAGCACTCATCAGGACTCTCAAGCAGCTATTCCAGCTGAGTGAATCTCAGCACCCTCTGTCACCTCACTTTCTTTCTCCTCCCTCCTTCTCTCACTCCTGCTTTTGTCCACTGGTTCCCACTCCCTGAGCATGTTAGAGTCCTTCCTGAGCTGATTCACATTGCTAACCCAGTGGAAAACTGTTTTTTCTTTCTGGGGTAGGTGAGGGATGACTAAGCTAATATTCTGCAGGATGAGAGAATTAAACCAACTCACAGGGAATGTAAGGGACAAAAACAAAGTGAGGACAGAAAGTGCATAGCTGCGACAGGCATAAAGAGGAAAAAGTCCTTCTCCTTCAGTAGCTCTCACATTAGGTCACCTGTAACACTCAATTTCAGCCCAGTTACCCCCAACCCCCATACTTTTCAGAACATTTCACAACTGGAAACTCTATCTCACCAACAGGCAAGGTATTGCAAACAAGATTCCTGCGCTCCAGGACGATGTTGTCACAGATAAACTACAGACTGCCTCAGCTTCTCAATACCAGCTTCTCCGATCAGCAGCCAGAGGGTGACCTGTCCCCCATTGCAACCTGCCCTCAGCTGAGCTGCATTCACACCTCATTGACTGGCTTTTGGTGACCCTTCCCTGGCCAACACAGGTTTTGTACACACCATGCCATTACATGCTATAACCCCTCTGTCATCTACACTTTATAATCATTCCCCTTGGAACACCATGGGAATCAAAACCATCTCAGTTCAATTAAAGGATCAACTGACACTACAAAGTACAGCAGCCTAAGCATTTCATTATCAGCTTGGATATTTCTACTACTAAGAAAACTTTATACACAGTGTGCTGAGACAATTGCTGTCAAAACCGGATTGATAATATTACAGTTGTGTTATTTCAGAGACACTGTTGTGTTTCCTCCAATTCCAAAATGAGTATTTTGTTGTATTTCTCCATGTTTGAAATATTAAGAAAATAGAATGAAGAACTGATCATCAGCTCTGGTGATTGTTTTCCAACAGCTTTTGTAAAACAACTCGGGTTGTCTACACTGGAAATTTGTATCAATATAAGCTGAATTTTAATACAGACTGATGCAGTCTCCTGCTGGACAACCCTATTCTCATACAAACACCTTTTTTTCTAGTTTTAGCTTATATTATTTTAGAAATATAATATCCCTCCAATAATATCAATAATCGTTGGGACAGAGGGAACCACTCCTTAAACCCATATGACTACAGAAATTTAACCATCGCAGTGTGATCAGTAAGACTTCCCAGTGTGTACAAAGCCTAAGCTGCCCTAACAGGTTTCTCTTCCAGTACCAAGCAGAAACCCTTAGGTGAACATGCCTGAAAATTAGACTAATAAGGGTGACAAAATTTTTGCCTTCTTAAAACTAACAGCACTTTGCAATCACACAAGCATTTTGTGCAGAGGTATCTAAGTATGCAGGTTATTCCAATACTGCAAAAACTTCTGAATGTCAAAACCCAGTTTATTTCTCTGTGAGACTGGAGAAAAGAAGTCTTATTTTGATCTTCTTGCTTAACTCACCATCCTCTGATCTCTGACAGTCCCTGGTTCAGCAGGCAGCAGTTGGGATAGGAAGGTGTTTGAACCCCCAGCTTTCAGCACTGAGGTAATTGTGAGTGCCCAATGTACAAACTTTCAAAAACACATAGGTTTTGCTTACCTTAAGAGCTAACAGTTTTATTGCAATCCTATAAACAGGGGCTAGTAAATAATTTTTTTTAAAAAAGAAGCAATTTTCCTTGAGTTTGAAGTGCTGCTGGGAGCAATATCTGTGTTCTACTCTGTTTTTAAGGGGATGTTGGAAAACTGGGGGAGAGGCAGCAAAGAATCACAGAAGTAATAAGAAAAAAAAGCATAATTGTGAGAGACTCTAACAGAGTGAGTAGTGCTGGATGCTAAAGCACTTTTTTATCTAGTTGGGAAAGGCACAGCAAGAAGCAATAGGTAAAAGGTGAAGCCAGATACACTCAAAATAGTCTAACAATGTGGTTTGCTAACCTCTGGAACAAGCTACGAAAGGAAGGGTAGAGTCTCGTCTCCCCATGCTTTTGAATCAAGCCTGAATGAATGCCTTTCTGAAGCAAACTCTGGAAGATATTCATCCCAGCCAAGCACCAATAATGCAAGTAAAATTCAGTGGCCTAAGTGGGATTAGTTTAGAAATCCAGTGATCTGTCCCAAGCTCCGCAGAACTGTGACTGACACCAAATAAATTAGAAGCAGGATCAGGCTGCATAAGTTCATTAACTTAGTGAAAAGAGATCTAATGAATAAGTAACTCCACAAACACCCAGCACAATGATTTCTATTTGCACCCTCAAAGGCTCCTCACTCCAGCTGCTTGTCAGGCAGACGAAGCCTGTCATTCACTCCTTTGTAACTCTAGCCATTGTCCAAAAACCCTTTTCTTCTGTGGAGAAACCCCTTATTTTGTTCTTACGGAGAAACCTTTAAGAGATGAGGGAAAGGGAGCCTTTAGCTGAAAACAAAGGGAAATAGAGCTTCTGCCAGCAGGAGGCTAACAAGCAAATGACAATTTCTATCTCTAGGGTCTGAGCACAATCTCTGCAGGCAGTGTCAAGCCCTGTGTCAGCTCGCTGCCCTGCCAGCGTCCCACAATGGGTCAGGATGTCTGCTCGGGAGAACAAAACTTTCCTCCTCCGAGGAACCGGCTCAGCCAGCTCCCAGGCACAATGTTCCCTGGCAGGGGCGGTTCAGCATGGTACCCCTCCGCACCCCTGAGGTTGGCTGATGGTCTAAATAACGCGAATTATAGCTGTGTTGAAACAATCAAGTACCAATAATGGCAGAAGCAGAGCATGAGGATGTGCCATGTGGACTCTGTTTATCATTTAATGTCTTGTATTAATAGTCATTATATTGTAAAATAATGTAAGGTCTGTGCCAGGTGAAAACATGACTTGAATTTGCACAGCACATTACAGCCCCAGAGAAGGCCAGGGACTTGGATGGCTGCACTAAGGCAAGTCATTTAACATCAGAAACTAAGCCAGCTGCAGGGGGTGTCTTTCTCTAAGCTTTCTAGGCAACTCTTCTTGATTGACTGGGAGGAGAGGGGAGAAATAATTTCTCTGCAAAGCAGCTCTATTAAATCCATCTAGGCAAAGGCCAGAAGGAATATTCCCCCATTGAAAACATAGAAAAAGAGAAAGAAAAATAAAAAAGAGCTAATTCAATCACAAGATGGAAGAATTGCACAAAAAGCAGCTCTTAACACATGGGTTCTTCTGTACCCTATGAATGCATCACATGAGAGAAAAGACCATGAGCGAGTGAATGCACCGCAGTTGGTACAACATGCCAAGGCCTGGTTCAGAAGCACAGAGAAAGGTCTCAGCAGCTGTGGCATTCAGGACTCTTTCTGAGAAACCATAATTCAGAGTCATTCTGAGTTGTCTTCTTTCAGCATTTTTCTAATGACATACATTTTTTTTTCTGCCTGCTCCCTTTAATTTTTTGAATTCCTGGACAACCACATTTGTAACAGAAGACAATGGCTGCAGAATGAGCAATGAGGTAAGTCTGTCTCATTTACTACATATAAAATGCAGGTTGAGTTCTGTGATAATACGTTGCTGGGAAGTCATCTCCAGTGATCAATGCTACTGGTTTCAAGGGAAGCATGAATTTTGCCCAACTCATGTAAGAAGGAACCTCCCAATCCCAAGGGGATTGCAAGCTTTCATACGCAGACCTCAGAGGGAAAAAAAAAAGAAGGGGAAAAAAAGCTATCAACAGATGCTACAGTCAAATTCATCAAAGTGAACCAAGCAAGAGTTCCTCCTTTACGTGTTCCAACAAACATACTCTTTATTTTTAAATGGTCTTTTAAGACATGCTTCATAATCATTCTTTGATACAAATAATTCCCTTTCTGCCTCTGCAAGGCAGTAAATAAAAGAATAGACCTTTTTGTGATAAGAGCATCTATAAGACTAAGAAGTGTTCTTTTTTATGGAACTGACCTCTTAATGAGTAAAAACAAAAAGATCATTTATTATAAGTGATCCTCTGCCAACAGCCCCCATGCCTGTTACCAATTTCAAACACTTTATGTTGCCCTTCCAGAACGGCTTTGTACTCTTTCCCACTCATTAGAAGATGGCTATTGTAAATAGCACTTCCAGCATTAATATTAAATACGAAAAGAAATATGTTCAAACCAGGTTATGGCTGTAAGGCAAACTGACAAAAGCCAGGAAATTCGTAAGTTAAATCCAGCCCTTAGCTCACACTGTTGTGAAAACAAACACGTGGGAGTTAGCGAGGTGCCCAGGGTCAGCGCAAAGTGTGCGCTTCCTGGCTTTTGTCAGATGGTGTCAAAACATCGACCTGACCTAAACACCAGATTTGCCGGATTTAAAAATGGCCTTGCACGCAGGGAAGAGGGAAAAGCACACCCACCTTCCCCTTGTGGCTCCCCCAGCTTCAGGGAGGGATGGCGCATGGCCACAGTGCCTGCCCTGGTTCCCAGGGATGGAGAGCATGTCCCAGTGGTGACCCACCGCCTGCTGGGGTGGACACCTCCCAGCACACGTACCGAGGGGTGTCCCCTGGGTAGTGAATGGTCTTATTTGTTTGGCTTGTCCTTACAGAAAAAAAATCAAGAGCTTTATTGCAGGCATCTCAAAATTCCCCTCGTCTTCACCTCATGAGCATCGCGAGCTCTTTCGGGCGGGAGGTAGGTGTACAGGCTGGGTTTGAAGGACCGTGCTGCTGGGGTGCCTGAGGGAGAAGGGGCTTGCCGGGGCGGAGGGGCTGCTGGGGCCAGCCTGTGGCACTCATGCACCTCTGCAGACACCCTGGAGCCGCACAAGGGACAAAACCTCCCGTTCTTCCCTAGCAGGAAGGACTTGGGCACACACCATCCCTCACATTGGAGGAGGGCTCTTCCACTCAGCAGCAGCCCTGTGCATCCCTGCAGGCTCGGGAAGCCTATCCCCAGCCAGCCAGGGCATCCACTCGGCCCCACAACAGCCCCGGCAGCGTGCCCGTAGCTCAAGGAGGCACACAAAGGGTGAACGGCCTGAAAAATGTTCATTTAATTCTAAAAGTTAAATTACTTCAGTGGACACTGACTTGATAGTCAATATTGTAGTAGATTTTCCCAGTAGGCAAAAAGACAAACTGGGGGGGGAATCGGGAGGGAGGGAGGGGAACTTACCTAGAAATATTTCTGCTTTTGTAGGAATAGTTTTTCTTGTTCCCACATGGATGTTATACATGTAAAATCAGTGGGCTCTGGTACTCACTTCTAGATCAAGAAGGTGGCAGCTAATCCCTGCATTGCCCATGGAAGGGGAGGAAAAATATCTTGGCCTAAATCTTTTAGCTAACCTTTTCTTTAACCAACATGTTGGGGAAAAAAAAAATTGCAGTATTGTAACTAGTATCTTATTTAAACTGGGTTAATTAAACAGCTTCAAACCTCTTATCATTAAAAACACATTGTACATAGTTGTATTTATACTAATTCCTGTCAGTTTAAATTAAATTGAAAAGAGGCTGAATCAAGCTGCGCTCAGGCTGTTGGTGCAGCTTTTTGGACCACTTCGGCTAACACACACCTTCTCCTAACCCAGTGTAGATCTCACCCAGAATACCCTCAGGACACAATAAATATTTAATTGTATGACAAATATTTTATCTGCCTCAGGAGGCTGACAGGAATACAGGTGGTCATCTGAGTGCAAGCTGAGAGAAAACAGGTGAGTCAACCCCATACTGAAGTGTGAGCTTTTTATTCCATGACGCCCAGTCTTTGAAGAAATACAGCTTTTATAACCTACGAGAATAAGGAGGAGGCTGCTTATGGAATTAAATGTTCCCAGCTTCTAATTAGAAGGAGAGTAATTGCAGTGCCCTTTATAGAGATCTTAATAATTTATTTCATTTTCAGGACAGGTACATTTGTGCTGTATAATTTTCATACATATGCCAACCAAAACAGGACACTTTTTTTTGTTTGGACTATGCATTTTCCTTCTCTTTAACCCTTTATTTAAAGGTGCATTTTGGCACCTTTCAAGCTGGGAAAAAAATAAATAACAGAGAAATATTAAGCTTTGAAAGTGACAGAATGGAAAATTTGAGGTTTTTTTGAAATTTTGCTTCTGTTTTGTTTGGTTGGGGTTTTTTCTCCTTACATAACCTGTTATACTTTGAAGCAATGCAAACTTATGGCTTCTTCAGCTGTCATTTACCCATTTCATTGGTGCTTTTCAGCAAAAATAAAGAAATAAGTAAAACAATGATTCATTCAGAAAACCATTAAAGCACCGTGTTTACTCATGGCCTGGAGTCTTTTTTTGGTATTTTAGGTAAGAAAAAGAAAGTCCCCTCTACTTTAGGCTAAATTAGAGACAATATCATCTAAGCACACACTACATCAAAGCTGAGACTTCAATTAATTCCAGAGTTATTTATTTAAGTGCAAGTTTCTCACTGGCAAACTACCACTGAAGGGCCTCAAGAGGAACATGGAGGCAACGAGGGGAATTCCATTATTCCCACCCTCCAACCTCCTCTCCTGGGCACAGGACCAACACCAAGAAAATAATACAGTCACCAAATATAGCACAATGGGCTTTTTCCTCCTTAATTACCTTTAAAATTCCCAGCCGAGCACAGAGACCCCACACAAGCTTTCTATGCTACGTATTAGCACCGGTTCAGCTGAGTGATGAACCTCAGAAAATAAAAGCTTCATAATGGAGCTGCTGACACAGCAAAGAGCAGCCCCGTATACCGAAGTGGTTTCAGAGCGGCCGATTCATTCCATCATTTTGAGGAGAGGCGTTTCTGCCTTTGAAACCCTGCCTTTTGTGTTGCTCACACTCCTACGGGCTGCTCCCTGCCAGACTGTTTGCTATTCTTTGGAGGCTTCTGCTGCTTCCTACATCAGATGGAATTTACCTTCATGTAATTATTTGTTCTGCGAGCTTTGATCTCCACTTCCCTTGTAACTGCAATGTAGTCACACTTTGAACTACAAGAAAGTACCAATTTAAGGCTCTTGCTGCAAACATCATAATGGTTAATCCTAACAAAAAGGTGTTAATTGGTCTCCTGGTGATTCTAAGCCGCAGTCACAATAGGTTCTTATATTTGTTTACCACCGCTGTATTTCCTCCTCATCCCGGTAAAAGTGCATTAGATCTGATAACCTTTTAGGCAGGCTTCTCGTTTTTCAGCTCACGTTACGATTTAGGGCAAAACCAAGTATCTACCCATGTTGGAGGAGCGGTTCTGGCCTGACCCGATGTGATTGCAGAGTGCTAGCTTCACAACGAGCCGTCTGAGGCTGTGTACTCGTGGGTAAGAAGTAAAAATTTAGATTACTCCAAAACTCTTTCTGAAGCACAATAGAGCCTCTGTATGAGATGAAAGCTGTTTCTTCATATAATAGATTCACTCAAACCTTTGGCCCTGACAGGGATTTCATAGACCTGGGGAGGAGCATTACTCTGTTTCATTTTTGGATCTACCTCCTGCTCAGCAGTCCAAGAAATTTAAACTGAAGAAAATGCTTAAGCCTAAATAGCTCAAACTAATGAAAATGGCTCATCATTCTGGACTGCGCTGTTGAGTTTTCAAGAGCTTTTTTTATTGTTAAATGGGTTGTTTTTATAACAAATGCCTGACAAAACACCTTCCCAGCAGAAAACCACACTAGAGTCCCTACTCCTCAAGGCGGGGCTGTGTATTTTATTTGTCTATATGGAACATGGTGTGCTTTTAAGCACTTGGTGTGCAAACACATCTAGGGCATTACCCAATGGAAAATTAGGCTTGTTTGCTTTTTGTCTTACACAAACAGGGTCCTTACTTTTAACATAACCACTGAATTCTGGTCACAGTCAGATACACCATAACCGTCCCTCAAAAAAAAAAAAAGTCCTCAAATACTCAGTTGAGTATTTGAGTGAAGACACTGGAACTGATTTTGTCAGGCCCTCGGGCTGTTTCTCAGTGCAATGACAAAAGGACCAGACAGAACTGTAATTTCGGTGCTCAGCTTGCATATTCCTGGAGTGCAGAGGAGTCGGCTGTTCAACAGACGATTACTCAAAAGATAAACATGGAAATGGCACAGGACACCAACATCCCACTGCGCTCTTCCGACTCCTAGGGACATTTCAGCAGTCTCAATGATGAGCAAACTGCCAGCTCTCCCTCTGACTTTCCCGTTTGGTATTCTCACAGGCAATTAAAATATTTTTGTTTACTTCTACTAGGCCAGCCCTTCCCACTGACCAGCTCTCCCGAGGTGAGGTTTCCTGTTGTCCTCTTCCTGTGATTAGAGCACTTCAGAGTCAAACACTTCAGAAGTCCTGCTGAAAATGCCAGGAGAGCCCCGGCTGACCGAGGACAACTCGTGAACCCTGACTGAACTCCCGATTCCTCCTGGTGGATAGGGCTGTAGATCTACTGCAGCACGATCGCTGTCAAGGTACATCCCTGAGAAGAGCGGTCTTGAGGACCCATGCAGCCTCCCCACGGAGAGCCTGTCCTCCTTCCCAGCCACACGTGGAGGTGCCTTTCTCCCCAAGAATGGCCCTTCCTCCCCCAGCCAAGGGCTGCCCTTCCTCACTCTCCCCTAGAGAAGCAAGATGGATCTGTATTCCCTAAATTATCTCTGTAGACATTCTGTGATACGCAATGCCTCCCAGGTGCTCTCCTGCATGTAAATACCTCTAAGCCTGTTGATGAGCAGACAAAATTATATCATCATGACTCCCTTCAAACTGCCTCATAAGCATGGGAATTCAGAAAGGGAATATTGGTCATGAGAGAGGAAGCGGGTGGGAATAGAGTGACCCAGCAAGCTTGATGGGAATAGAGTGACCTACGTACAGGATCCAGGCTGGGGGAAAGGCAATGATTTTTGTTGCTCAGCTGCAAGCAAGGAACTCACTCTCCTGGTGCTCTACATATCCAAACCAGGAGCACTTGGTGATGCTTTTCTACCAGTAAAGGCTTTAGCGAGTTGCTACACACATGGATGCACACTCAATTGCAAGCTCCTATCCCAGGGTTATAGCAAGATGGCAGCCCTGAAATGAAAACACCACTATGAGGGTTTATGTTGGAAAAACTTTTTTTTTTCTTTTTCATGATTGTTTTGCATGACTTCCTACAATCTCCTGAATACAATCCAGACCTTTGGCAGCTGCAATCCACGGTCTGAGGCGTTGATAAATTTATTTTGCAAAATATCTGCAGTATTCTCATTTCATCACAATGACCCCTGAGAGTGAGGGGAAGGGGCAAAAGATCTGTCTGATTTCCCAGCGATGTTACAATTTAGAGCTTATGCATTTCACATCTGGGGAAGCTGACAGTAACTCTGAAAACGTTTGTGTTCTCACAGTTAAAACTTGAATCTGTGCCTTCTTTTTCTGGCTCCTACAGGCTGTTTTGTGCTTAGCTTTTCTTTTTTTTTTTTTAATCTCCTGTCTTTAGATAACTAAACATTACATGGGATTTTGTTATGTTTTTTTTGTTTCGGGGGAGGGGTTTGGTGTTATTTTTTCTAATTGGCTTTGAAATGAAAAAGCTTTTAGAACAAGCTATGCAATATCTCCCAGTTCTCCCTGTTCCCAGGATATTTACAGCCCCACCTTCCTAGGAAAGCAAGGGGTTTTACAACAGCAACTTGATACAATAAATCTAACCATAATCATAAATCACACTTAGAAGTTACACATCAGGATTATGTAGGTTTAGCAATGAGTCTGGGTGTTAAAAAAAGAGTAAAAATCTTGCTATGACAGATGACAAGCCAAAGTTTAACACCTTTGATTTCAAAGTGCAATTCTTAGCTGGGAGAACAGGTCTTTACTGTATCTTACATAAACATCCCCTTGCAAGTTAAGTGTCTGCAAAAATTCAGTCATAGCATTTTTTTCTCACCTGGGCACTTCACGGTACGTGCTTGAAGTCTACAGCTCATATTACAGCATGAACGTGCAAGGAGGGGAATTAAAATTATGTGATTATCTGGAGTAGAGTGGAAGAGACTGAGACAAGTTTTCTGCTGTTACAACTCTGCCAAAGTCAAAGTTAGCAGAGAATTTCAGTCATGTCTGGGACTTGGGACTGAGGGGTTTTCTTTGCTAAAGAACAGGGCTTCCGGTAGCAATGCTCCATCCTGAGCTTCTTTGCTTGATTTACCCTACTCGGTAAAAAATAATCCAAGGGAATCATACGTTTTATGGCTGCCTGTACCATAGTAAAAAACTTCACAGCTTTCGGTGGGTTCATCCTCACAGGACATGTACAAAGGTAGGAATTTGAGGCAGGAAACTAAGGCTCAGAGAGAGTAAACAATAGTTTAGTGTCACTCACAAAGGTTGTGGGAAAACAATCCTTGTGTGGGGTCTGTTCAGCATCAAACACACACTTGAATCAAACCCTATTCTCACCTTTCTTTGCAGGACTTTCAGTCTTAACCAGCACTGATGCTTCTTTGTAGAAAAACGTTTTTCCTGACGTTAGTTTTCATTACTGATATCTCATATTCTAAGTCAATCTGGAGCAAAACTCCTGATCAAAGTCAGCAGTAAACAAGGGCATAACCAGTTATGAAGGTGGTGGCAATGCATTCAAATTCCTTGCAGTGCTGCTGCACTACGTGTCACTTAGACACCACAGTGACAGGCATGGCAGATATCTCAGGAAACTATTCCTCTGTGATCTTCTAGTCACTGTTCTGCTCCTGAGCTGAAGAAGCAACTCTGTCTCTCCAGCCACGCTATATAGTACTAACATAACTAAAATTACTAAATATTAAAAAATAATCATGTAGTGTTCATGTTTTCAGGGAGATATGCACAGAAATCTGTTATATCTGCAACTGAAAATCTGTAAGGACAGGCTCTCTCTTTTCAAGTGTCCTGGTACTTCCAGCTGCCAGCACGGGAATTCAGCATTTCTGATAAAGCACAAAAGAAAAGGATGGAGCTGGGAGTGGAGGCCTACACCATTATGGTAAATTAAAACAAATCTTTGAAAATTAAATTATAATTGGATTAGTTCTGAGTGGCATACTTTATCCATTCTCTGAAAGCCTGTGGCTTGTGCCATGGCTATTAGTCTGCATACTGTTATTCAAAATAAGGAACAAAACCCTTCTTTATTCTAGAGGCAGCATCCAGTGCAAGGCTGGATATAGTCTGTGTGGGCAATGCTCGAAGAATCCCCAATTCAAGATAAGGAGTAGGCCATGAAGGGCTTTATTTCCCAACATGTGATCCTTTCCATAATACATGCTTTTCCCTCCATACCTCCGACACTCCACAATGTTCTCATATCCTTCATCACCACCTCTCCATCTTTTGATACACATCTTGCCCATGTCCCTTCCCCCATTGTTGCAATGTTCTTGGTTTACTGATTTTTCCCACACAACACCATAGATCTCAAATACAGGTCACACTAGACTGCAGTCAGCCCACCTCACCTACATCCCCACTGCAGCACCCCAGGGTCCCCCAACTTCCCCGCCTTGACAACACCATAACCTCCTCAGTTCCTCTTCACATCTCCTGCCTCCTGCAGCGACAGCCTCAGCTATCTCTCTCTCTCCTGTGCTCCCAGCAGCATCTTCAAGATCCTCCCCCGCTATCTTCCTACAACCCCAACCCCAGTTCCACACCGACATTTGCCAAGGAGCAGCATGTATGCACCATAGCTGGTTGTGGAGCCAGCTAGCTGGTACACATGTGGCAATAGGCCCAGCCACCCAGGAATTCAGGAATGGGAACAAGGTGTGCACCAACAAGCCTGCCAGCTGCTGCCTCTCAGGCAGCCAGTGTGACATGCTGCCTGCCAGATGCCTGGCAGGTCCAACAAATGGCTTCAAGGATGGCATCTGGTCCCCAGGCCTCTGCTGCTCCCGCCCGGTCCTATTCAGCTTACTGGGAGTTTTGCCAGCTGTTTGCATGAAAGTGGGATCAGATCCCAAAGAACAGAACAGGCGCCAGGCTCCCTCTCCCATGATGTTACATCCCCATAGCATCCTTATAACCTGACTGCAGCCTTCTAAACACCACCTCCTTGCACTCCGCTGGTGCCCTTGCTCTTGGAAGATGCCCCGTGCACAGCCCCAGAGGTCCTTCTTCATTCTCTTTGGAGAAGTCTTCTTTGTCAAGATGCAAACAAAAATTTCAGCCTGGGCATTAGGATGCAGAGAGGCCAAGTCCCCTGTGTCTCACTCTGAGCCTGCTTCCACAAGATCTCTGTTGTGCTCATTTGTTCATCTATACACCTCTGCTGGCTGTCTAACATCCAGAGTGCACATGGTTTTTGGGGACAGGGACTGCCTTTTCATCCTGTTCTTGTACAGCATCAAGCACAGTGAGGTCCTGATCTCCTGCTCAGGATCACAGTCATCAAAAGAGTTTAGTTAACAATCCAATAAAGTCTTACCACGCATTCAGTTTACAAACATCTGAGTGCCTGAAATTAGAAAGGAGAGGCTTTGCCATCATACACTCAATTGGAAATCTGTGGGTTTAACACTTCCTTTGAGTGAATTGCTTACCGGGAAGAACGACCATTCAGTGACAATGGGGAGTGAGCCCTTTTTCCAAATGTTGACAAGAAGTCTTGATTCAAAAATTTCCATAAAGCATGTAGGGAACCCCCCATCTCCCCAGAGGCGAATTCATGCTGCCCTTGCCAAAATGACTTTTTTGTGGCTTTTTTATTTCCTGTTATCATCTTCTGCACTTCTGAATCCCCAGGGACGGTCTGCAGGCACATTCCAGAGGGGATATTGAATATTTTATTGACAGGCAAGTACTAAAGAACTGGTTCCCATAGCCACTATCTGCAAAAGTCTTCCCCTCAGGGCTCACGCAAGGGGGAAGCGGGTCCCTTCCTACACCGCCCGGGCTGAGAACAATGTCGGGAAACCCACCGCTTCCAGTGAGGCTCAAAAATCTCTGTTGATCCCTGACAGTTTTGCTTGCCTTGAAGAAAGAACAAATACACATGCTTGAGATGAGCATTCCTAACTCATTATCGGGCCTTTAGAAAGGTGCCAGCTGCATTATCTAAAAATAGCTCAGGTACCCATGAGAAAAAAGTTACCTGCCAAACTCTGAGTAAACTGGAGAGGCTATTGCCCAATATGCCTCTTAACAGCTAGTCTGAGAGGCGATCACTCTCACACCTCAGAGGTTTGCATATGAACTCGCTGAAGAGGAGGCATTTAAAGTGAATTCATTAGGGTAAACACTTTGTTACTGGGATAGCCATCGGTGCACAGCTCTCTTTAAACTTTTCATTTTCAGGGCTCTGTGGCCCATCACATCTGGACTGGATCTTGCATCTTACCGTGCAAATATTTCAGGATCAGGATGGTTTTCAGTACAGCACCTGTCATACTTCAAGTCCCATTTGGACTAGTTAATGCTGCCTGGTTGACCGCAACAGCTCTCTTATCCCTCCAGTCATGCCAGTTCACTGACTCCTTTCAACCCTTCTGCCATGACTCTCTATGTATAGGCAAGACACCAGATATGGCTTTCTAGTGAATCTATTTCCTCCCAAGTACTCCTTTTTTCACATACATCCCAAGCCCTAGCCATGCCAAGCAAACAGATAACTGGTCAGTGTTCTGCCTTGCCATCTTCTCCAAGCCCACATGCAACTTGCTTCGTTTCTCTTGTCCATTCAAAATGTCTCTCTTGTATACTCAGCACTTCTTGGACAAAGCTGTCTTTTTCCATGGCTCATGCAGCCATGTACACATGGGAATGGCTATATTAGCAATGCTGAAGAATGTAGCTCATAACACATTCTCTTCTTGGCAAAGCTGGTTTAGAAGTTCTCGTTTGTCCCTCCCAAGAGCTGCCCATTTCTCTGCTATGCCACAGCCTTGCGTGCCCTCAGTCGTGCCATGCACTCCTGTCTGCAACCTGGTTTGCAGCATATCCCATGAGCACTTCTGTCAGCACCAGTGAAAGGGTGGTGGCTGCAGAGGAGGGTTGCAGAGAACGAATGAATGAATGAATGGCTGAGGAGGAAGAGAGATTTCTCAAGCTGACTTTGTTTTTGAAGAAAACACATGGAACAACATCCTCAGATGGGAAAGATTTTTCTTATCTGCCCTCCTGCCTATTATCACCCCTCCCATATCCATAACATGAGCCAGCACAGCTACACAAACATCACAGAATAATCAGTTTAACTACTGCTAGAGGCCTCAGATCAGACCAGTTCTTAGGAAATCTGTTTGATAAGAGGGGAGATTATACAGCTTTTTCGACTACCATTGCCAAGCATGTAGTTTGAACACTGACTTTTTGAGACAAAGGGCTTTTACATCTACCTTCAAGTGGTACTACAAAGTCACACTCAGGTGATACGCCAGCAGTGTTCTATACAAAGAAATTGCACCAACACAATAAAACCCACTCAGGTGCTGTCACCAGATTAATTCCAAATTGGCTAACGGCAACCTAAAACAGGTTGAAAACCAGGTACAGTGCCTCTGACCAGAACCTCTGCATATTCCTCAGCCTTGCCAGAACAGCAGGTCTTACTCAGCCAATGCCCCAAAGCCCCACATGAAAGTCCATTTGAACATGCAGTTTGTATACATAGACTGTGCAGTACATCCAGAAGGCATTGGGCCTCTAGCAGATAGATGTGTTAGGCAGTGCATTTGGGCATGCACAGAAATTCCACCTGCTAAATACATCAAATTTACTATGCTTGCATTAACCAACTGTGCAGACCATGTGTAATACCGACAGCAGTCTCAGGTGGCACAGTGCCCCTGCTTATGTTCACCCCTGGGGCTACACCACAGAAATATGGAAGTCCCATATAAGTGCTTCTGCTCCAGCTTCCCCCCAGCCCTGTCCTATATGTAACGGTCATGTCCACTGCTAAAGAAAAAACAGTTGAAAGGCACAAACTGTTCAACTTAAGTGCAACCACACAACGGCCTGCCTCTGTTTGACCACATCCATTCGTTCTCCTACTCCTGGGCAGGATACTCTGGTTGTCTCCAGGTAACTTTATGTTTTCTAGGAGAGCAAAGGATGCAAGTTACGAACATGGGCCAGCAAGGGACTGCGGGAATTGCAGAGTTCACATGAATTAGTGTTGCTTCATAAGTAATGTGATCTCCTCATCTGATTACCAGAGAAAGCAAAATATATAGGAAGAAAATGAAACATTTTTTGTCAGTCTTTAGGCAGAAAATGTGTAAGAGAAGAGCTATATTTTGATCAGCTACATTACCTCCTTAAGCAGATAGCTCAGTTCATTCCAGGGAATCAGTGGCAAAACTCCTATTGATTCTAATGGAGCCAGGATGTAACCCAGTCATCAAAACCAGTTTGCTCTTCAGACTGTTTTGACCAGAAGTCATGTGACCCAAAATGTGTGGGACAGACAAGCTAAAGAAAGAACAGAATTAAACAGAACAGCATTCTAGACTGAATAACTCTCAAAGTAATAGTGGTTTTCTGTGCACATAACCCATGCATTACAAAACTTAACGTTGTTAAAAGTTTGTATATTGTATATGAGAAATTGTATATCAGAAAAACAGAACAAAATTATCATTAGGGGTAAACTTCCCTTTCTTTTACTTGTATAACCTGTAATCCTGCTGAATCACATGCTTACTGGCAGGTAATATATGAGTTATAAGTACAAAAAAGCTGCATTGAAAAAAACAAATCAAACACCACCAAAAAACCCCTCCATTATGTAAAATATGCCCAGTAAGACTCCTCTATTGTAGCAGAAATTGATGGGGTCATTCCAGCAGATTTCTTTAACATCAGAAGGATCTGAGATAGCACAGTGATATAAATGCCAAAGCACAATTGTTACCAACCATTGACTCTCAATTAGCCCTTTGTAGAACCAAGATTATTAGGAATTAATGCATGAGTCTGCCAGCTTACACACAGAACTGCACAAACAAGAAAAAGAGTATCTCAAGATACAAGGCATTTACTAGATCAATACAAGAAAGGAAGGTACTCACATTTGAATGATAAAACATAGTAGGAGACAATATAGACAGAACAAGTTTTGCCAAGAAAGTTTCAGGGGATGCTATCACATGGATAAAACAAATATT
This sequence comes from Mycteria americana, assembly GCF_035582795.1. Taxonomy (NCBI): domain Eukaryota; kingdom Metazoa; phylum Chordata; class Aves; order Ciconiiformes; family Ciconiidae; genus Mycteria; species Mycteria americana. The sequence continues at coordinate 20,524,761 of NC_134396.1, read as the reverse complement.
AGGGAAACAATCTCACTCAACGGACAATGAAGTGACAGGGCCAGAAGAGGAACAAAGGACCTGCGGAACATAAGTTTTATATCAACTCACTCTGAATAACAGATAGTCAGGAGTCCTTTCCAAAGTAAGCAATTCTTATACTAACACTGAAGGGGCGAGATACAGTAAAATAAAAATATATAGTAATGGAAAGAGTATAAAAAAAGAAACATGGCTGAAGGTAATGACTGCTGAGCAGATAAGCCATTTGCAGGAAATATTTTAAAAGATCCCAGTGGCAGCTTTACAATATTCCATAGATAAAAAATTGCAAAGTGCGTCATAGGAGAAATGGTGAGAAAAATGCCTTTAAAAATAACGACCAAAGCTCTTTTCTTCTACCTTACCTATTTCAAGACAGTTTGAAATAATAAATTAAGTGTTGTACCACAAGAAAAATTAAGATCCTCAATGTGATTGTTACCAAATGGCAAGAGATGTTTAATCATTTGCTTCAGTAGGCTTGTGAACAGACATTTGGGCAAATTTTGGAAGAATGAATACTCTTAAATGAAATTTCCAATTCCACTCTGACTAGCCTGACTGCAATAATATTGACTCTGCATATGAGAAAACCCTCTCTCTAGTGCCCTTCTCTGCATTTGTATGCTCATATTAAGAGATATTTCCTTCTCTCAGGGAAGCCAGATATCCACTAATATGAGCAAGAAAGCCTCCTGGAGCACTTCTTACCTAGCCCAGGAGAGGGAGGAAAGCCCAGTCTGAACACACCATGGGTCACTAGAAGTCAGAGGACAAGCAGAGAGCAATCGTGTGGGTTTTGGGACGTTCTTCCCCAGGATTACCCTTGTGAGCTGCAGTGATTAGAGTCCATCCAAGCTTAGGAAAATATTATCCCCTTAGCTCTGCGCTTTTGATTGACCCTTTCGCATTGTGTCAGCTGATGACTACAGGTTTATGTGTCTCCCTTGGGTTTTGTTCCCGTTGTGCATTAAGGAAACCTCCAGGGACAACTCCGCTACATTCACCTCGCGGCTTCCCACTATCCATTTCCCAGTGTGAACAAAGCCAAACAGCAACCAATGCCTTCTACAATCACTCACTTCTGCATCTCTGGAGCTGCGAGAAGACAAGCCTTTTCAGCAGTCAACAGGCAGGGTTCTCTGAAATGGAGAATGTTTCCTGCTGCTTTCTACTAGTAAAAAGTTATCTGAACTTTCTCCAAAATGATGCACAGACAAATCTGAAGAGAATAAACAAAAAGTCTGGCAATCGACAATTTCCTCCAGACAGTAGGTTTCTATTTTGAAAGTAGGATGATCTCAGTTGCAATGAGGTAAATGCAGTCAGATGCCTCACAAGGTATGTCACTGGGGGCAAGCAGGGTATCTCTGTGATACAGAGAAAAGTTGGGTCCCTATGCTGAAATTGTTTTAACTCTCATTCTCCAGTTTCTCCTTGTTGGTGCTCATGAAGGGCAGAAGGGTACTTGCCCAGAGTTTGGCCTGTAACTGATTGAAATATGGGCCCTATATTTATTTCATTTTTAAGCATCTAGCTGAAAAAAGGCTTGGGATGATTGATAGGAGGATAGTGCTGGAGAAAGTCATGTTACAACTTAAAGCACAACAGATTTCACTTGGCGCTATTCAGTGGGAAATTGAAATCAAATACAGTAGCAGAGCAATCTGTCAAAGAAAACTTGTTTCACTGAGCAGCAGAACCCACTTAAAAGTACATAACTCACCAGCATACGAAACAAATGACATTTTCATTTCTTTCATTCCTCATGTGTTAGGGATATGGGATCTAATGCATAAGATCCATTATTATAAATCAGAAAAACTACGAGTAAGAAGCAATGTCTATAGGTTACTCTGTGCATTTCAGTGTTCTGCACCTTTACCTTCTTCCCCAAGGCTTATCTCTCAGCCACATCTGTCTTAGTAAGAATGACATAATGGGAAATCGTTACAGGTTTGAAGAATTTTTAGAAGAATACCTGACTAAAGGATTAGTCATTGCGCTTCCTGCATTCCACAGATAATGACAAGGTACTATCTTCATCACTAAAAATAAATTTTCAGGGTGGCATATTAAACTATACCAGGCAATTTGGAATAAAGGGCAGGCTGTGTAACAAATTGGATTTTCACAAGAACAACAGAAATATTTTGTCAATCAAAGTTACTTCTGCTGACTCTATAGTACAAGTCATGCAGGAGAGTCTGTGAGTAAGTAATTTGGGTTGGAATTTCTCAAGTTTACCCGTGCAGAATAAAACAAACAGCTCACAAGAGTGCTGAGCTCCCGTGTGCCAATGTTGATTACTTGAAGCCATGAGGAAAATGATAGAATTATGTTTATCTTTTTGATTAGAAAAGGGCTAGCTTTATTTTTTTTGGCAGCCTGAGGGTGTTGAGCTTTTACTTACATTTCCTGCTGGTTTCAATGGCAGCAGTTGAGATGGGTTAAAAGCCCTACTCTCTGCGAGCCCTTACTCAAAAGTTATCACTTTAGAAGAGGCACAAGATCACACGGATTGCCCAACAACTTGAACTTCAGTGGACAGTAGTTTGAATTAGTAGGCAGGGCTGTGCAATGTGGTACCCTTTGGCAAGAGGGTGGCTGGAGAGGGCTACAGTAATCTCCTTAGCCACGACAACCAAAGCAGACAGGAACCATGGCTCAGAGACCTTAGCAAGTAACTTCCTTTTCCCCTACCCCACATCACCCCTTTTCATGCATATTCTATTCCCACTCCCTTTTGGACCCAATTTGGCAAATATAATTTGTGGAACTTGTCTTGGGGTTAAATTCCTAACCTCGTCATATTAAACTGCCAATGTGCCATACCCAAGCATCAGCTCCCTCCATCCTGTTTTAACTCCCCCCTGCTCCTGCCAGGCCTGCAATGCTCTGACAAGTCATATGTACAGTGTGAACATGTATATCACACATAAGATCTCTCACACAAGAACGTGCATTTCTCATGTCTTTTCTTGTATTTCTCAGCCTGTGTTTCCCCATGAGGTTTTGCCTGCCACTTTATGTTAAACCTGAGTACTACATTTCTGGAGTAAGGGAGAAGTCTCCTGGGTAACAAAAGTATTTTATCAAGAAGAGAAACATGTGCAGAAACATGTCAGGGATACCTTTGGCTGTAACCTTTCCCATTACAGTTTTTTATTGTATTATTTGATATCAGAAAAAAAATTTGCACTTGGAGACTATAAATCATTAACTGCAGGCCCATCAATATTGTGTTTCAAGGTGTCACTCTCAAGCCAGCTAGAAATCAAAGACATATTGATCCATCCTGTTGCATGATTAGCAACTAACCACTTTTTAGTTTGCACTCCAAACTGTTTTTCTGCTGCTGAATACACATCAGATTTTAGTACAAGTCAGCAAAAAAAAATTGCTATTTAGGATGGAAAAGGGGATACGTTTTTTCTTGTTGTGTCCTTCAGTTATATAAAATGTAGCACAAAAGTATTAATGAGGAAAATATATACTCAAAGATGTCAGAAAAGTAGCCCACTAGAATAAAATTATATGGCTATAATTTCACACAAATCCTTTGTTCCAAAATAGTGGGGTTTTTGCCACCACACCCAGCATAGGTCACCAGGCCAATGAAGTGCCTTCTCTGACCCCCTGGGGAAGGAACCAAACTCTGAGATGAGAAACAGACAGTTTGGTGGGCCAGCACTGAGAGGTAGGTAGCTACAGAAGTGGACTCACCTCCGAGCTTGGAAGAGAAATCTAGATTTCCCCGTCCTAGTATGTTCCCACTTCTCAAAGAGCTGTGCAACTTATTTGCCCAGACTGTGAGAGATGTTGCTGTTAACATTTGCCCGTTATTAATAGGTACTGTTTTCTTACCCAGGAAGATCACACTGCTGCACTGCCTTTGTATCAAAGGCTCTTGTACCACCACACCCAAGAGCAATGAGGAAGAAACTTATCTGATGGTCTGATGGGAAGAGCGAAGAGGGAGATGGTGGAGACAGTACTGCTGTACAAAGCTCCCTGTCACCTGAATGGGAAAGACACCTCTGACTCTAGCAGACAGCATGTGACAGAAGGTGGAACAAGCCCAGAACTGGCCACAGCATGCAAATCCTACTTCCTGGGAAACTGCATGGTTTTGGAAAATGTTTTCTTTTTAAATCAGAATGAATGTTTGATGAAAGGTTAGAGCTGCACATACACACCACCAGTGACACTCTCCAGGGCACTCACCTACTGGGAAGCCCAGACTGCAGCTTTTGTTATACCTGATCGGAGGCTGGGCTCGGGACCTCCAGATAAGGTCCCTCACCGCTGGCCTGCTGTCTGGCTTGAATGTGCTCAACTTGTCTCTCTTCCCATTGCCTTTCAATGGGGAGTATGCAAAGAAAGGCATCACCACATATGTCCTCTGTTCTTAAATTCTTTCCATGGACATCTAGTTCCAAGCACTGGCAGAAAATAGGATCTTTAATCTGATCCAGTAGAATCAGATATATGTGCTCTCCCATTTCATCCTCCCCCTTTTCTCCGTCACCCTCTCCTGAAGTCCCAGTCCTCTGCGTGAAGCCTTTTCCAGCCATAACTTCAACAAAGCTTTCTCAAGAAAGTTTCCTTTTCAACAAATCAGCATTTTACAATTATGTTTCTCATGACAGGAAAATTTTCCAACTCAGCCTTAGTAAGACCTTTCTCTGAGACAGGCAGAAGTTTACCCTTACGCTTTGCTGATACCATTTAACTTGTCATGCAAATAAAGTCTCATTGACTGTGTGTGCAAGCCCTTGAAGTTAAAGCCCTGGCTTTTTCCTATGTAGCAGCAGTCTGTCTCAGGCAGCAATGTTCCTGGCATCCCACCAAAGTCCATGGAAAGATTGCTGTACGTGTCAGCAGGCTTTGTTTTAGACTCTCTCTGCATAACCAGCAGGCTAGGCCAGTACAAGATATACCTACCTGCATTAAAAATATCATGGCATGTTATAATTCAAAACTAGATGGTACCTAGTGATTATCCTACCTTGACACTTGTGTGGCTCCCTTGAAGAGATCCAGCTTCTTTCAAGAGCATTCCTAAGAAGACCCAGCCCCTGTTACAACATTGAAAACAAAATAGATTTGTTCCTCATGGGAACTAAATGTGGTGCTCTGTGCACCTACAAGGAGAGGGTGGATAAAGATGGCAAGTGTCCCGCCACCCTCTGATCCTGGAGTTGGCCCAAGAACTGCAACCGTAAGTCTGGACAGCACTGGACAGACTGCTGCCCACACCAGCCTGTCCCAGCATGTCCCCAGTTCAGAACAGGGATGAAAGATAGGGTTGAGCTGTCATAGCTGAGACTTCTCCAGGCTTTTAGTGCAATGGACCATCATAAAAGGGCCATAGATGTTTTAGGATCCCATGGCCCTGAACAATCCCTAGGAACTAACTGCTTTCCAGTGACCCGGATAGCCAAACCTGAAAAGATCAATTAGTTACTCTACTACATTCTCCAGCGACCCAGAACACAGAACTGCAGCCCTAGAAACTTGGTCTGCTTGAAGCTCGCAACCAATGCGTCCCTAGATAACCACAGTAGGCAATTTTGCAGTACGTGGAATTGTCATTCTGACCCCAGGCTCCTAACAGCTCTAGTGAAGCCGACTGCCTTTTTCCTTACGAGCTGTCAGGAGCGACCGCACTGAAGGCAGTAACCACACCGAGTGAAGCTCCTGCTGGAGCAGCACTGAGTGCCGAGTCTCACAGTGCGCCCAAACCCATACGGCTGACTGGTGCTCAGGGGATCAGTTCAGGCTTTTCTGCCACAATGAACATGTCAATTGTTCTGCACAAACTGGACACTGACTGCATTCCAGTAAGGAGGCAGAGGGTCATGCGAAATAGGGCTGGAAGGGACTGCAAGGGGTCACCTCATCCATCCCCCTGCCCCAAGGCAAGCTCAACTCTACCTAAACTATTCCTGGCAGATGTTTGTCTAACCTGTTCTGAAAAACATCCATTGACAGACATCCCACGGCCTCCTTAGGCAGTAAAAATAACTTTTTCTGATCTTCCAGAACTCAGCTCAACACATGTACCAACTTACTTAAAGTACGAAGATGAGAGGGATGTCAACTTTTAAATGTGCAAATGGGATTTAACTTCTCAATTTTAAGGAAAGCCCTCACGGATACAAGGGTGACAGCACAGTATCTCACATACATTTATATTGAAAGAGAAGGAGGCCTTCCAGAGCAGCCAACAAAGGAGTGTAGGCCAGCAGCTAATCTGTTCTGAAGTAACATCCATAACTCTGGATTATGCCAATCCCTTTACACCAACGCTGCTGCAGGCAATTACAAAGTACCTGTGATCCACCTGAGTGCACACAAGTGCATCGGCCCCTCTGTGCTTTGCAGAGCAGTCTTCAGCTGCAACGTCAGCAAGGCTCACAGCCTCGGTGCCTGGTAGGATTGGTCTTGAGGGAGGTTCCTGAGGTGGCCCCAGTGTGACGTTCCCACACAGTCTCGCTTGGGAAGTCACCAGGAGCAATCGGTGCAGACAGGTGCTGCCATTTCCATGGGATCTCCCCTTCTCTGGGAGACAGGAGGGAGACAGTTACCCCACAGTAGGCTGATGGTTGCTTTAACTGATGGTGGATGAAAAAGCAGAATAAAAGAATATAACTCTGTATGACAGTATTTCCCCATTCAGTATGGATGTTTGTGTATGTGCTCCTGTATGCATGTGTTCAAAAAAGTGAACAAGAGACAAGTCTCATAAAGGTCAACTCCTGGTTTCAGCCTTTTCAAGAACTCCTGAACTCCATTCCACTAGCTGGAGTGGAAGAGACCCTAAGCCATAGGTCCTATTTGATTTCAAGACAGTTTTCGGGGGGGGGGAAGGGTTGTTCCTTGATATCCTTGGCCAAAAAAGGATAACATGTTTATTCTTTCATGTGCCCTTTCTCCCCACCAGTAGAATGGCTGCACACTGGTCATGTTGAACACAATTAGAATTTCACCCTCCATCACAGAATCACAGAATCACAGAACCATATAGGTTGGAAGAGACCTTTAGGATCATCAAGTCCAACCATAAACCTAACACTGCCAAGACCACCACTACACCATGTCCCTAAGCACCTCATCCAAACGTCCTTTAAATACCTCCAGGGATGGCGACTCAACCACTTCCCTGGGCAGCCTGTTCCAATGCTTCACAACCCTTTCAGTGAAGTAAAATTTCCCAATATCCAGTCTAAACCTCCCCTGGTGCAACTTGAGGCCATTTCCTCTTGTCCTATCACTTGTTACCTGGGAGAAGAGACCGACCCCCACCTCTCTACAGCCTCCTTTCAGGTAGTTGTAGAGAGCAATAAGGTCTCCCCTCAGCCTCCTTTTCTCCAGGCTAAACAACCCCAGTTCCCTCAGCCACTCCTCATCAGACTTGTGCTCCAGACCCTTCACCAGCTTCGTTGCCCTTCTCTGGACACGCTCCAGCACCTCAATGTCTCTCTTGTAGTGAGGGGCCCAAAACTGAACACAGTATTCGAGGTGCGGCCTCACCAGTGCCGAGTACAGGGGCACGATCACTTCCCCAGTCCTGCTGGCCGCACTATTTTTGATACAAGCCAGGATGCCATTGGCTTTCTTGGCCACCTGAGCACACTGCCGGCTCATATTCAGCTGGCTGTCAACCAACACCCCCAGGTCCTTTTCTGCCAGGCAGCTTTCCAGCCACTCTTCCCTGTAGCGTTGCATGGGGTTGTTGTGACCCAAGTGCAGGACCCAGCACATGGCCTTGTTGAACCTCATGCAATTGGCCCCAGCCCATCGATCCAGCCTGTCCAGGTCCCTCTGCAGAGCCTTCCTACCCTCAAGCAGATCAACACTGCCGCACAGCTTGGTGTTGTCTGCAGACTTACTGAGGGTGCACTCGATCCCTCCGTCCAGATCACTGATAAAGATATTAAACAGAACTGGCCCCAACACAGAGCCCTGGGGAACACCGCTTGTGACCGGCCGCCAACCAGAGTAAACTCCATTCACCACCACTCTTTGGGCCTGGCCATCCAGCCAGTTCTTTACCCAGCGAAGAGTACACCCGTCCAAGCCATGAGCAGCCAGTTTCTCCAGGAGAATGCTGTGGGAAACAGTGTCAAAGGCTTTACTGAAGTCTAGGTAGACAACATCCACAGCCTTCCCCTCATCCATTAGGCGGGTCACCTTGTCATAGAAGGAGATCAGGTTGGTCAAGCAGGACCTGCCTTTCCTAAACCCATGCTGGCTGGGCTTGATCCCTTGGTTATCCTCTACATGCCATGTGATAGCACTCAGGATGATCTGCTCCATCAGCTTCCCTGGTACCAAGGTCAGGCTGACAGGCCTGTAGTTCCCCGGGTCCTCCTTCTGGCCCTTCTTGAAGATGGGCATCACATTTGCTAATCTCCAGTCAGCAGGGACCTCCCCAGTTAGCCAGGACTGCTGGTAAATGATGGAAAGGGGCTTGGTGAGCACATCTGCCAGTTCCTTCAGTACTCTCGGGTGGATCTCATCAGGCCCCATAGACTTGTGAGTGTCTAAGTGGTGCAGCAGGTCACTAACCATTTCCCCCTGGATTATGGGGGCTCCATTCTGGTCCCCGTCCCTATCTTCCAACTCTGGGGGCTGGGTACCCAGAGAACAATTGGCCCTGCTATTAAAGACTGAGGCAAAGAAGGCATTAAGTACCTCAGCCTTTTCCTCACCCTTGGTCACTGTGTTCCCTCCCCCGTCTACTAGGGGCTGGAGATTCTCCTCAGCTCTCCTTTTGCTGCTAATGTATTTGAAGAAGTATTTTTTGTTGTCTTTTACGGCAGTAGCCAGATTGAGCTCTAGCTCGGCTTTGGCCCTTCTAATTTTCTCCCTGCACAACCTCACTACACCTTTGTAGTCCTCCTGAGTTGCCTGCCCCTTCTTCCAGAGGTCGTAGACTCTCCTCTTTTTCCTGAGTTCGAGCCAGAGCTCTCTAGTCAGCCAGGCTGGTCTTCTTCCCCGCCGGCTCGTCTTTCGGCCCCTGGGGACAGCCTGCTCTTGTGCCTTTAGGACTTCCTCCTTAAAGAATGCCCAGCCTTCCTGGACTCCTTTGCCCTTCAGGGCTGTCTCCCAGGGGACTCTGTCAACCAGTCTCCTAAACAGGCCAAAGTGAGTAGGCCATCCCTCGAAGTCGACATGTCTAGAAGTTGTCTTCAAAATGCCCCTGAGGCAATTTACAACATTTTTTGGAAGCCTGCAGAATAAAATTAATACAACAGTTAAGAGAATAGCAGATTGATTTTAGTATAATCACACAAGCCATTCTTAGAAAGAAGGGGAAATATAGGATAACTAAAAAGCAAGTAGTGGAGTTTATAATGGAGAGCACAACAGAGTGGGAGAGAAGCTCCTCTGTGACTGGTGGGTTGATTGGCCTCATCCAGATAAAACACATGAGGAATCTACATCACTGCCCTTCTCCCTGGAAATGCACAGTTAGGTGAGACAGAGGTATGGGTTACTCCCAGGCAGAAGTGTAATTCCTGAGCTACATGACTGCCCTGTATTCATCATGTAGAGCTAGCTGCACAACACTGGATGTCCCAAAGCTTCCCCCTCACACATGGCTGCGAGTTGCTTTTGCAATATCAGTGACCTGAATATATGAGAGCAAAACTCTCAGAGAGAATTAGATTCAAGAGGCTTGAAGCTTCCCAGGAATCTGAAAGAGCTGGCATTTAGGTCTTCATGGCCCACTAGAGCCAGTTAAAAGGTCAGAAATAAAAGGTTATTGACCTGTAGATTTTCTTGAGACTGAGAGGGCACTATGACTTCAGCCCTTGAGTTCTTCTCACAACACAGGGATCATAAAGGGTCACCAACCCCACAGCATATGAAATCAGGAAAATGGCTGGTAAATTTACTCTGCGTTTTATTTGATTGTCATTGAATTTAAATAAATTACTAAGCAATTATCACTAATCGGGAAAGTTCATGAAGGGCACAAGTAATTCTCACTGCAAGAAATACTAAATGACATTCTGTGGCCTAAATTATATAGCCAGTCAAATGATGATATCATAAGGTCCTATCTGACCTTACAGTCTATGAATCTCTGTTGTTTGCCTGTAGCAAAGCTATGTCTCTCTGCGTCTGATTTTAGTTTTCCCTGTATTCTTTAAACTATATCTCTCAAGAGCATCCTAAAATCTACGCAGTTACCCTTTCTTCAAACAGATACAGTCCATGCAACAAATCATATTATTATCTGTTACGCACAAGAAGGGTTTGTTCTTGACATGTTGCCAAGAAAGCTTGAGAACACAAGTCTCTCTATCACTTTGATCATGAAAGACAAGTGGCTTCAGTTATTTGAAACTGTATTTGACAGGATGGAAGTGAGATAGGAAGTGAAATGTTAAACTCCACCATAAAGATCAATGCTTGAGAAACATACAAGCAAAACAGAACAGAAGTGGATTTTCAAAAGTCAATACAGGACGAGCAGGGAAAGACTCTGGCATACATTTTATCAAATATCCCTTTAAAAGCCTGGCCCTGGTGCAAGTGAACTCTTGATTGTTGCTGTGCTCAGAGCACCCTGGCTAATTCTAGAAAGCCACTTGCTGGCAACAGCAGATTGCTAGTGTTTAACAGTGCTAATCGGCATCAAAATGCTGCTGCAGCTTTAGGAGCACCTTTTCACCCACATTCTTCCCTCACAGCGACTAAATCCTTGAAGTCAGTAGAATTAGTCCTGATCCAGGCTGGTGGAAATGAGAGGAGAATCAGCGCCTTGTCCCTTCAAGTGATAATCCTTGTAATCATCTTTTCATAACAGGAAAGCAAAAGCCACTGCCTGAAGAAGTTACCCCAACTTTCAGCTGGACTTCAAATATTTTGCACACAAAGAAAAGCCTTGGAGAAATGACATCAGAAGTGGATGTTTATTTTAGTGCAGTTCTCCTGGCATTACTGAGCAACTCAAGTTTTGCTTCAGGCCAAAAGCATATTATATAGATGAAAGACTAATAGCTTATCTAGCCAGCCTGATGACTATTAGGATAGGGCTGAGCAAGAGCAAATTTTTTAAATGGAAATAGTTGCAATTTTTTAAAAGATTCAAAGATCTGAGGAATTCTTTGTGTCTTTTTCTGTATGGAGTTTATGTTCAAAGGCCATCAGCAGCCAATATACTAGTGAGACAGAAGCAGGCATCATGGTGACTGCTGTTTTTATGATATTATCAAAGTAAACTGGATTAATAGCCCTGGAAGCACTCATCTTCCCTCTAGCCAGGAGAAGATGTATCTTAAGCAGTAACCACTTTAGGTCCCACTACTATGGATCCCTTCACATGAGAGAGCAACGCAACACAGCACAGCTGCCATAGCCATTAACACTTTTTGCACTCTGCTTTATACTCCTGTGGATACCGTGGACAAGGACACATAACACGTAAACATTGAATAGCAAGCTAGTAGTCATTGATTTTTTCCCACAGAAACTGGCCCTTCATGTGTGTTTTCATCCCACAATATCACTTGGCAAATGCAAACTGGTCCATCCATTTTTCATCAAAGGGCACACAATTTCAAACTACCTCACCCTTACCATGGAGGAGGAGCAGGCGTGGGAACCTGCAGACCAGCTGATGTAGAGTAACCTGTTATCTCCAGTAACTTCTTCACATACCCACAGTTGGAGAACTCTCATGCAGTTCTGCAATACTGACATCAGCGTACTGGGAAATCCATTTTCAGCCCACATATGAGAAGCAAGGTTCTTCAGTCAATTCTAACCAGAGATCTATGAGCCCTGAGCCTAAACCACCAACTTTCCTACTATTGATTTATCTAAGAAAATCAGTTTCAGCTGTTAGCCTTTTTTCTTCCTCCAGTGAAAACTTGATCATAATTCCTTTGAAACCAAAGTTCACATCAACATTTGTGATATGAAGCCTGGAATAACATATTAAAATGTCAAGAGCTGTTGTAGAGATCTCTGAGATAAAATCAGTGACAGACACCATTGCAGCAATCTGGCTGGTAGGCCAAATCAGAGGCTGATATATTCTCTGACCTGCTTTCACCGGTTCTGAGCAGATTTTGGAGAAGCAAGGGAAATAGGACATTCCCATCACGTCTTGCTAAGGAGAATAAAAGAACTGGAAATGTGGCAGTAGGCCTCAGAATGAGCATTTAAGAATCACTAGCCCTGGCCTGCTGTCCATAAGTTCTCCACGGTAGCATAACAGCAGAGCCACCAAAATGTATCTCCACTTGATCTTTCCACTGCTTCCTTACACTCTGAGATCTGACAACACTCGTTGTTTGTTTCCCATGCTAGACATCTTGCTTGGGGCGTAGGAATCATCTTTTGGTCCGCATTGCAACATCTGCATGCACCAGGCAGATCTCATTGTGTGGGGTGGGATATCCTGACATATGGTATTACAACAATGAGAGATTACATTTTGCTTTTGTTGTATTTAATCATAGCTAGAGATACTGCAACCATTAATCCCAGCTATGATGTGAAGCCAGCAGGCCTGGATCTCTTCTGTTTGTGTTGTTCCCCACCATTTACTACTGAATGCCCCCCTCTGTTCCCTTCCTGTCCAACAATACCCATTGATCCTCTCTTTTCTTTCCATAATTTGGTCATTACTAAGAGCTGAAAGCCTTCTCCTCCACTGCTCATTATTTACTAGCTGTTTTCAAATTACATCCAAAAGCAGAGCTGGCTGACATATACCCTGAAGCAACAGAGAGAAAAAGAGCAGGAGAGAGAGCATTTCCCTGAAGAAAGAGCCACAGGACCTGATCGTGTTCTTCCACATCTGTTCCAGTTAAACATTTTCCTCCTGCTGCCTTAGCTGTTCTCAATCCCATGCTGGTAGAGTCAGGGATTTGGGCACTACTGCTGCTGACGCAGTGATTGGGCTAACCCCAGGCACCAATGCTGCTCAATAACTCTTGAAACGGAGGTAAAGGTTCATCCTAGTGCGTTGTGGTTGTGACTAGAGCAATAGGAGTATTTTCACACAGATTAATCCAGCAACGCTAGTATATAACTATTTAAACTGTTCTCTGAATTGCAGTAACTGGTCAAACCTGTTCTAACAACAGCTTCTGGCTTTGAGAGCAAGCAACTCTAGTGAAGCTGCTGCTGGAGGGGATCTGCTGTTTCAAATGGAAGTATTTTAGACCAGTTTGGATTTTCTCCAGGCAACTGTAAATGATTTTTGGGACAGGGCAAAGTCCTACAGCTATCTCCCTAACTCAATCATCATTCTTAGTTCACGGCATTCAATAAATTTTTTCCCACCTTAGGAAAACATATCATTGTAGGCAGAGTGCATATTCCCACCAGGTACTTTAACATAAGCTGTTAATGACTTGTGACTTCCTTATGCAGTCAGGCAGAGAAGACTTGTTTCACACTAAGCAGGTAAGCAAAATTTAAACCAGATGGTTCCAAAAAGGAGGGGCATTGAGAGAAGCAGGATTAACATAATTTTATACACCTAAGCAAGGGGGCCAAAGCATGGGAGGAAAATAGCAACACATCGACAGCCTTCAGTGCTTACTTGGAAGACAAGACAAGCAGGTCACCATCTGGAGTCCTACAAAAATGTGGTCAGTTAGGAAGTTCTTGGAACTACTTATAAACCTTGACCTAGAGCATTCATTTAATATAACAAGGTTCTTGGTCAGCTTCTGGCTTGTACAATTGGACTATAAAGACACACTGCGAGGCATTAATTGCGTAACAAGAAATCAGCCATGAGAAGACCGCTTTAAATTTCATGAGCCATCATGTGAATCCAATTTCACCTGCCTTTCCAGTTCAAACAACAGAACTACATGGATATGTGGATTTAAACAAGTCCTCTCTTTATGTAATAGCAGCTTCAGTTGGAGTGGAGGGATGATGCAAATGAAAGTTTTTCGTAACACTTTACCAGCACCTCACTTCACTCAAACAGGGAGCAAACTGGTATTTGCAATCAGACTTAAATCTGGTTCCAGTAATTAAAGGGATCTTCTAAATCTCCTCCTCAGTGGCAAGAGACTCTATTTACTGGTTAATTAAAGACTGTTTCTTAAGCCCTTTCAGAGCAGACATTAAAAAAAAAAGAGTGAGTATGCAGGGCTGAAATTATTGGTTAGGCTCTAACCAAAAGCAAAGATTTACATTTATCCACTAGCTCATGTGTGCCTGAGTTTTGAAATGTCTTGTTTCCTTTGATACAGCTGAGGGTGAGAAAGAAGGTGCATGTCTCCTAACACCTTCATGGGCACAACTGAGCTTAACAGAGCCCCGTGCCCCAGCTGGGGTGGGCAATGGGCTACGGTGCCGGCGCACCTGGGCTCTCACATGCACCAGCTGCACGGCAGGTCAGTCTGTTATCAATGCTGCAGGGGACCCTGAGCATATTGCAGGCGTCTAGGGACGTGCTGTACGAGAGAGGGGGAAGGACAGTAAGGGACAGATTAGCACAGCTGCAATATTAGCACGACTATGTCACTGTCAGACCAATCGAGGAAAAAGTACATACGTGATATCTTTAGATGTTAACGTTATTTCACTTTGAACAAACTTTCCTATGTTCCATTCTAGCCATTGAGCTCATTAATTTTCAGCGTAAGGGTGGTCCAGCAGTCTGGATGCTGTTTAAGGCTCTGGAAGATCAGGATTTCTTTCTGTCCCACACCACAAAGTTGCTTTGTAACCCCTTGTTATCACAGCATAAGACAGTGCAAATTACATCTTACGTGGCTATACTCCTGTGACTCCCTGTACTGAAGTGACTGCTCAGTAAAATTACTTCGTGTACACAAGACTCTGTCCCCCTTTGCCAACACACAGCATGGAGCCTCCCTTCATGGACCTGTTATAAGAACAAATACACTAGAAACCACCTGGTTTCTGGGATCCGTTTCAGAGGACACAAAATAGGTTTTCAGCCAGAGGAGCATGTTTGGGCTGTTCTTAGATCCTAACGCTAAACTGCAAAATCAGACTTTCCAAAGCCAAGATCTTAAAACATTTTGCTAATGCATCTAATCAGTTAAAGGCAAGTTCTTGCAGATCCACTGCTGAATTGTCTGCGGGGTGTCGTTCGGTTGGACAGAAGTGAGTCCTCTTCCTGCCCCGAGCCAACAAGCAGCAAAGTGCGCAGGTCAGTGCGGCCCAAGCACAAGCTGCTACTGCTTCAGCTAATATACTCTGACCCTCTACAAGGCTTAATTCCTCAGATTTAGAATAATGTTATCTACTCCCACACAACCTTCTGTCAGTCCAGGCCATGAGCAGAAAAAGTGGCGGTCTAGCCACAGTATATCTTGCTATCAGTTAAAAAAGTTCTCCAGCATCCTTCCTCAAAAATGTAGGACTCTGGACATTTGCAGTAGTTTACTGCATAATATAATATTTACTTTGATAATATTTCTCTACCTCACAGCCAGGATTAGAAAGATTTATTCAGTTCCAGTGCAGATGTCTGTTCCATCCTATGCAGCTTCTTACACCATCTTTATCAGCATAAGACCAAGTGAATTCAAGTGGTGTGCTGAGCACATGTGGGTGTTGCCAAGGACAGCTGAGTATGAGGGCAAGGGGTGCTTTGTAGGTGTACACCTGTATACATGCACATATACATGCAGGCTGCTATGCTTTGGGTTAGAGAAGTTGAGGAAATGTGAGCATAAAGGCAATTTAATGGGTCTTTGATTCAAAGGAAGTTAATATCACAGTTTTCTAAAAACCCTGTTCTTATTCCCCAAGCACCCCAGTTGTCTCTTCCCACAAAAGTCCCCTCTCCTGCCCAGGGGGTCCTAACCTTCCTGTGGAGGTGCTGGGGGAGCGACACAAACTCCAGCCCCGGCACCTGGGGCACTCGGTGAGTTGACAAAACGCCATGCACTGCAAGAGTCACACACCACAATGCAGCTTTATGAAGACAGCCTTCGACTGCTGTAATACCTTAACAGATAGGCATGAAACCAGGACAGAATCTTATACAAAAGCATCTTAACCACTTGCATTGTGTACCTGAATCAGCTGCCTTTTTTTCATATGCTTAAATCTAGCTGAGTATTTTGGAACAGAGGCTGCGTAAAAGGTCTCCAGAGACAAGGGCAGTTGTATGGTGGTGCTCCCTACGCTGGTTGCGTTCACAGTCCTGAATTCAGCACAAAACTACACTCCTGGTCTTCAGAGGGCCCTCTGCCTTGTTCCTGGCTCTTGCCATCTCGTAGTCACTTGCTTTTCCAGCAAGTGGTCTCCTGTCTCTGCTGGCTTGAACATCTCCCTGTCCTCTGTACAGTCGTGGCTGTTAGGAAGTTTCCTTCCCTACCAGCAAGGTTAGCTTTTGGAAAGCTCTGCCTCAGCCTTCTCAGCCCTCCCCACATATCTCCTTTCAGTCATTCTGCTTATTTAATCCTCCCTTTGGACTCCTTTCTCATCCATAGCAGGGAAGTGTGAGAGACAAGTAAATCTTCAGCTGTCGTCACTTCTCCCCTGGCGAGAAGGACTGACAACCTGGCCTTTTCCCACGGCTGAGCAAACTAGAACCCATGGGCTACACGTTTGCCAGTAAATTAAACCACTAATCCGTTGTGCTTAACTGTTACAACAGGTCTAGGCATACTTTCTGCCAGGGTAAATTCACATTCTCCTAAATGTTACTGATTTATGTACATTATTGATTGATCAGCAGGTTCTGTTCTTGTAACGGGATGTTTTACCTCTTTGTTGCATACTTTCCAACAGGAATGATCTGTCTCAATTCACTGATCAAAAACCGATCACAACCTGCAAAAGGCAAACCCTGCTGTGGTTAAAGTCAGCAAAGTGCAATGCCATGCAGCTTGCTCTGTTTGTGTAAGTCACTCCAACGCCCAGCATCAATCAAGAGGTGAAAGCTGCTGACAAAGGCCACCTTTCATAAATGTTTCCTCATCCCACCACTTTCTCAGCCCTTTCTTTCTCCTCTGGGAAACAAGCAGCCTTTCACTTTGCTCCCAAATTCTCCTAAAAAAGTATGTTTCCCAGCAGCGCCTAACAAAATCCCACCTTCCCTTCGGAGCACGTTACAGTTCCCCATCACCTTCTGGTGGCCAAAACAGTCAAAAAGTTATGAAACCTCATCCTTCCATTATTCGCAGGGCAGAGCATACAGAGGTCGCAGAGCATCCCCTCTGCACAAGCCTGTCACGTCCTGCAGCAGCAGTCACGTACAGCCCAAACTCCTCCTTGCTGACAGCAGGGACAGTCAAGCAGTACGAACCACTCTTCAGCCAAGGCTATTCAATACTCCGTCGTGAACTGGACACAAAACACGAGCCTATTCAAAGCATGTAAGCACGTCTTCAGCATTTAGAAAAAAAGAGGCATGAGGCATCAGGTAAAGAAAAATTCCCTGTCTTGGAAAAGGGGGATATTTGTGAAGGCTACTCCAGAACATTGCCTCTAAAACATAAAGAAAGAGGTCCAAAGAAAAGGAAAAGGCTTCTTTAAGCTTTTGTTAGCTTATGTATCAGTGTGACCTTTCAAGTTAGCTGTATATCTAACTAGTTGTATATCCTTGGGAGGGTCTCTTAAACTCTGAATTTCAGTTCCCAGCCACACTCAGCCATCACTTGGTGTTTCCCAAGTAACTCCATCTCCATGGAAACACAGGGGGAAACGCCTGAGACGTGCTCTCTGTAATGTTGCCAACAATTAACATTTAAAGGCAATAGTATGATACAAACAAGATAATTTAATTAAATTATATAGAGTTATGGTTGCCTCCAGATGGGAGAGACTTCTTATCCTTTAGAGATTATATGATAAGAACAGTCAGTTGCTTCCACCTTTTTAGTCTTCATAACCAAAAATGAACGATTTTCACTTGATTCTACTGGATGTACATTTAACATTTTTAGCAATAACAGTTAGACCTTGAATCTCATTAGCTTTGCAGTCAGGAATGAGTCCTGACCAGAGAACATGGGTTTGCATAATGCTACAGTGTGCAGACACTCCTGCAGATTTAAAAATGTGTGTGTTTTGGGGAGAAACAGCAGCAAGGGTTTTCAAGTTTCTCAAGCTAATAAAGACCAATTTGTAAATTAATTTAAATGCCAAATTCAACATCACCAGCAAGTTGGAGATTTTCCCATTGGAGGCAGAGAGATTCCAGTTCCTGAACACCTCCAGCAGGACTTTTGAACAAAAGGTACCCTGTTGGGAAGACTGCAGAGAGACTGTGTATGATCAGAAGAAAGTGGGATTGGCTGCTCACTGATCAAATACACCCAGCAACTCTCTAAAGCTCATTAATCGCTTTGTAGCTACAGTCTATATCACTGTGATCATGGTTTTGTAATGCAAAGAGAAAAAAAGTGAACATCTAAGACTATTTTAAGCACATTTTTTGAACAGTGGACATCTTGAAGAAATAACATTCAACTTTTTGGTTGAAAATAATTATTTTTTTAAACCATGGGGGGACAAAAACAATAGGCAGAAGATTGTGGCTACAATTCATGGAAGAGGGGAATAAAGATAAATCTGAGTCTTGAATCTGCAAAGGTTATTCCCTAGAAAATTCTCCCTGTTCAGGAGATCTCCTCACCCACACAGCCTTGTTTGAGAGAATGCTTGTGGGCA
Source organism: Mycteria americana (assembly GCF_035582795.1). Taxonomy (NCBI): domain Eukaryota; kingdom Metazoa; phylum Chordata; class Aves; order Ciconiiformes; family Ciconiidae; genus Mycteria; species Mycteria americana. Next base: position 20,506,089 of record NC_134396.1, on the reverse strand, counting down.
ATGGCCACAGTCAAGGGAAACTCCACATTTTTCCAGGTTTTTTTTTTCAGGAATATTGTTGGAAGTATTCGCTCAATGCCAGCAGCACAGTCAAGACAAAACACAAGCAACTAGTTCTCTCTTTCTGATCGATAACACAGGTTAACTAATGTACTTTTTAATTCACCAGTAAACCAGCAGTTAACTATCTGACAGCCTGTCCTGCCTTCATGGCAAACTGGTTTTGTAGCTTTGGTTTGACGATTTAGCTAATAATATATGGAGGCTGAGCAGCACTTTTTCCTTCCAGATCCTTACAGAAATAGAAGGTATTTGGCTACAACTACCCAGTTAAATAAAAACAATCTTTTGATCTTAAAAATCCCAACAGCACCACTGCTGCCACCCTCCAGCTGCACAGCAGTGTGTATGTGTTTTTTTGAGAGTGAGTCCAAAGCATAGGTATGGAGATCTGGAACACGACAGGAAGGTTTAGGTCTGCAATCATTATTTTCATAAGGGCTGATGCCTTTGTTGATGATTTGCATTTCATCTCTACACATTGGGCTGGTGAATAAACCATCTCTTCTAGTTTCTGTGTCTAACACAATACACTATTTACCCACGTGCTAATAGACTTATTCTTCCTAACAAAGTCTCTCATACCGTTATTTTAGAACTTGCAGCAACACCTTCTCTGCCTACAATATATCAGTGCCATAACAATGCATTATTAGCAAGTTTTGTACTTTGTTGGCTATAGGTCTACGTAAGTCCTGCTCTGTTTTACACACCCATTTCCTACGAATTTCTTTGTGAGCACTACATTACCAAAAAGATACAGAATCAAGATCTCAGCTACTGGCAGAAAGGGACACTTACCAGCTAATAACAAGAAATATTTTCCTTCCAAACCCTACATATTTTAATGTACTTGCTAGCCAGACCCTCCACCCCAGAGATTACTTACCTTGTCCATTGGAAAGATATAGCCTGTCTATAAAATAACACTGATTTCTAGGTATCTTCCTTATCATAAAAAGACTGATCCTTATTTTATTACACTGTGAAAATATAGTTTAAGTGGTGGAGCAGCAGACTATCTCTCTGAAGCTTGTATACCTGGTTAATATATTCAAGGTTGATATAGTAAAAGTCCTGGTGAAAGAAGACACAATACATGGAGTTTGTAATTTAATAGATACTGCCTGTTCCACAAGAGACTTTAAATTCAGCAGCTATATTATAATACATCATTCTCATTTTAATTTAGTACCAAATCTTGGTTGGATGGGTCATAGCTAGCCTCTACTAGCTGATGCAAACCATACACATTCATTGTAAACAACTTCAATAAAACATCCTTTTACTATAATGTCATTTTAGTAGATGATTTAAAAAAGAGAAACATTTGTCTATTTTTAAAACACAACTGAACTGAAAAGATGTAGTCCATGACCTGATGGGAGAGTGTGGAGACATATCCAAGCTCTTCAGAGCAGTGCCCAGTGACAGCACAAGAAGCAATGGGCACAAACTGATATATAAGAAATTCCACTTAAACATAAGCAAAAATATTTTACTATGAGGGTGGTAAAACAGTGGCACAGGTTGCCCAGAGAGGCTGTAGTATCTCCATCCTTGGAGATATTCAAACCTGACTGGACATGGCCCTGAGCAACCTGCTGTGGCTGACCCTGCTGGGAGCTGGGGCAGAGGTTGAGCTGCACCATCTCGAGGCCCCTTCCAACCTCAGCCCTTCTGGTAGTCAGTGGCTGTGTGATGCTTGAACACGCTGGATAGACACTCATTTTCAGCCCTTCATACTAATAAAACTATAAAATTATTATATGCACCATTTCCCAGGTCCTGCATGCACACATGTCCTGGGTTGAGATCTTCTGTCTCTTGCTGCAGGATCAGGCAATGAATGAGGTGAAGGCAGAGCATTTCCCTGAGCTGTGGCTGCTGGCAGGCAGGGGAGCTCTGAGACTTGTCACAGGCTGCTGTAGGAGAGGCAGTTCTCCATCTAGGTGACTTCAAGGAAATCCTTTCATATCCAGCAAACCGAAGAGAAACTTCTCAGGAAGGCTAGTTATGCCACAGGTGCCTGCTGCAGGTCTTCTTGCAACTTCTCTGATGCATTTTATAAGGTGATTAATCCATGCAGGATGCTGAACTAACAACTGTCTGCCCCAGCCTTATGGTTGCCCTGGTCTCAAGATATGTGCAGTGCTAACAGTGCATTCACTCAGCACATCTCCATCAGAGGTGCTGATAGTGTTCAACAGTACCAGAGAACGGGTGGATCACTAGTTGTCATGGCCATAAGAACAGAAAAAAATAAGTTTAGGAATTTTGCATCTAATTCTTCACAAATATTGTGAACTCTCAGAGTGAGCTGTCAAGATCACAAAGTAGCTAGTCTCTTCCTCTTTATTCAGAGAAGAAAAAGCAATGCCATTTCCCTCTCCACCAATACAGTTCTTGGCAACCTGCTGGAAAGTATTTTATACTTTTTTTTAATGTACACACCACTGTTTAGACAGGGCAAATTTCAGTGAACACATACTATGTTTCCGCATTTTATCCCGTATAGAAACTAATATAGCATAACTAGAAAAGAATGCTAAATAAATTCTAACAACGACAATCTAAAACTATTAAAATCATATTGTTTATACGCTCGGTATTAGGATTTGCCAAGCCATCTTAGTCGCTTTTTGTCTGTTGTGTTGTTCAAGCACCCTTAGGAACAGGTAATCTCTGTTTGTCACAGGAACAATCTTTTTGATGCCCTCAATAGAAAAAATAAAGAGTTTGGCCATCCCTCAACCCTTTATATTGGGGTTTATATTTCAACCCTTGAAATTGTTTCCTATTAGCATGGGCCTCCGTCCTGCAACTGGCATATGCTAACATTATGGTCTCTGAATGAATCCACTGAACTCAACAGGAGTACTCAGGCTGTGTGAAGTTAAGCACACAGAGACATGTTCGCAGGGTAAAGGTTGTATCTGAGATGACAGGGGGAAAGCTAAGGCATTTTATAGGCCAGCTTTTAACCAAAATAGCTCAACAAAAATAGGAAAAAATTATTTATCTAATTTAGAGATCAAAATGAATCCATTGTTTGCCATTCCAACTAAGTTAAAAATTACTCTTACACCTTTTATTTAAATATTCTTGTTATGGGGCTTGATTGTACAATTGTCTAAACAGCCAGCTAGTTTAGCTCTGAATTTATAAAGCCCATATCACAGTTTTTAATGGGTTTTTTTAACCATAAATATTTTTCCTCCTTCCAACTTTGAAATTTATTAGAGCAAGAGAAAGAAATTACTTGTTCTTCCAAGGACTGAAGTAGCTGCAAACGTGCCTCAGCTTATAGGCAGCTGCTTTTGTAGTAATCTGAAGTTGAGCCTCGGCATAAAGTCAGGATCCAGGGCCACGTCCTCAGTTTCTGGGTCTGCAATCAGCTCTGAGCCATCTGTCCACCAGGGCCAGCAATTACAGCAAGGCTGTTTCTCCCCATTTTCCGTCTGTGGTCCTGGGCAAGCAACACCAAGCAGCAGCTTAACATGACCCTAAACGAGGCAGAAGCTTGAGGTGACCATCCCTTACCCTTTCCTGAAAGCGAGACGGACCGTAGATACCCACAGGCTTTTGATCAATAAAGTCTTATTTTATTATAGCAGGAGATAAAATGACTTTTAGATAGAAACACCCAAATGCACTGCGTGAGGTGAACAAAGTGGAGATGCTTGGACACAAATACCGTGTTTTCTTGAAGGAAGAGTGTGAGACAGAAAAACATGTATTTTTTTCCTGCAGCCTTGCCCGCTAGTCCAGCAGCTGTGAGCATTGAAGAAACCCCACAAAATCTCCTCTGGATCACTAGGAAACTCTCTTCCTTCAGCATCTTGGAGACTTTGCATTAGGTCTGCTCCAACTGGAAAAAAGCTCCTGTATTTCTCAAGGTGCCACAGTCACCACTTGTGCTATCAACGCCTCCATCCCCGCCTCCTGGGCTGCACACCCAGAGCATCTCTCACAAGCAGCTGCTTTGTACCCAAGCAGATCTCCCTCCATCCCGCAGTGCCCACCTTGCTGCAATGCTGTGGCCAGGAGGACACAAGCAGGTGTGTTTCCTGGCCGCTGCCAAGTCACACCTTGGAAAAAAGTTCCACTTTTGTACAGAAAACCAAACAAACCAAATGTCCATCACAAGGAGATTGGCAAAAAAAATCTGCAAAAAACTCCAGGGGAGGAAAGACAGACTTACCTGCTCTGCGACTAAAGGGGTGGTATTTTCATCTGGGTGGGAGGTGGGGAGAAGGGAACTGTTTCTATCAACTCCAATTGATTTGCTGAAATTGCAGAGTAGCTAATAAATCCTGAGATAAAACACTCCTGGTAACAGGGGGTGTGTTTGGACACCCACAAGCAGGGCGAGGCGGTCCCTGCAAGAGTGTCTGCATGTGCCCAACTGTTCCAGAACCCCGTTTGCAGGATCGAAGATGAAAGGCATGTTTCAGCTAAACAGAAGAGGACATACATCAGCAGTGATGACTAACCTTTTTAAAGCTAACAAAACACTAGCTAACACAACACATTGGATCTTGCCTTATGACATGAGTATTTTCAGAGTTTTTGCAAAGTTAACCAGAAACAGCTAGATACAGGCCTGTGCCAAACAGGGTTGTGAACGGCTAATAGCCGTGAGCCATGTGAAAAAGGAGCTAAAGCTCTGCTACTCAGGTAGAGCAAGACAAAGGCAGATCCTCTGCAGGACTATCAAGCCATGCGATACAGCTCCTGGACCACATTCAACAGCAATATGTAAGCAAATACTGTCAAAAGCTTTTCACTTCCCTTCCTCCCAACGTCTGTAAGATTTGCTGCTCTCCCCGTCAAACTGTATGGGCTGGGGCAACAGGTCTAGGAGGAGTTTACGCAGGAACGGGCTGAAAGAGCAAAGATGGGGGTGAAGGAAAGTAAGGGCTAAGTTGGCATGGAAATGAAAGCTGGACCGCTATCCTGTGTGCCCAGGGGCACTTCCACCAACCCACTGACCTCCTCTCACCCAGCTGCTTCCCGCACGCTGAGCCAGGCCGCTCCAGCCAGCCATTCGCCCTAGGAGAAAATCCGCATTGCCTGAGTCCCTTTACAGCAATCCCCAGGCTTTAACTAGTCCTTCCCGTATTTGTTAGACAAGATGCTTCTACTTTTGGAATGGAAAAGAAAGCCTATTGCCTTTAAGATAAAAAGTCTGACCTGCATCTTTCTTTTGCTCAGTACCTCGCCATACTGGTAGGGATGGAGCAGGATAACATTTTGAGTCTGTGTAAATACTCTGCTACCAGCAGCTCCCCAAACCTATCTGCTTCCTATCAGCACTTTTTAGCTAAAGAGTAACTGTCTGCCTGAAAAAACTATTGTCCCTCACCGCTATATAAAAAGCAAGCTTGCTTGTGTTTACCTTGTGGCAAGTGCCCCCTAGTTCTGTTAGTTCTGGGAGACATCATCTCTGTAAATAGTTTAACCCCTTCTCAAGCCAATTAAAAGCATGAATGAGATGACAACTTTTCACAGCCAGTCTCACAAAGCAGCCTGACATCTCGTTAACCGGCACAGTGCATGCAGTGGCTCCAGAAGAAGGTGCTGGGAGACCCAAGGAAGCTCTGCGGCAACTCCTGTTGCATCCTTTCACAAATCCCCCGTGGCCCAGCTTCCCAGCCCGAGGCTGGGACTAAATATTTTTGCTCCCTCACGAACCTGTTGTTGCGATGAAATGTGATGAGGTATGTTGAAATCTCATGGAAAGAGCTGCAGATTTGTAAAATCTTAGTTTGTATTTGTGACTCTGGTTTATATAAATATATAACTGCAATTAAGTAACACAGTCAACCATAAACTTTACCTCTGAATCAGCGCATGGGCTATGACCCACAAATTCCGCACAGTGATTACAAAATATCTAATGAACTTCATCTAATAAACAAGTGTTAAGTAATTTACTAAATGTCTGATAATATAAGAGTAGGATTAGGAGGGGTCTTGGCAGAAATTCCAATGGCTTTGCCTCCTTCACAGCTTCCCATCACTTCAGAGATAAAGATTATGGTTTCTAGGGTAACTAGACACACACACACAAAAAAAGAACACATTGTCTAATTTGGTTTCCTGAGACTGTCAGAGCATTGTCGAGCCAGAAACATAGCCTAAACATGATTATGAAAGAGATTTGTAATTTATTTAACCACTTGTTTTAATTCACAGTCATGCCTTACGTACATTTTTAGTTTTAAGGGTAATTCTCATATTTAAATGTACAGTTTCTAACAAATAGTGACACTTTAAAATGCACAGACCATTATTAAAGACACATAGAGGACAGATGGTCCTGTTGTGTATGTGCATATGTTACCACTGGGGGAGTTTGTACTTTGATTCATGCCACACCCACACATAAATGTAAAGATTTGAATAAACATATAATTTTCCTATGATATTTACGTTTCTGTATGGTTTATGTGCATACAGATACACAGATGATAGACCAGATTACCATTTCAGATCGCAGCCTTTCACACTATGGAGGGGAGTAAATCATGCAGGTCTTACAGAGGTGTAAGGGCCAAAAGTGGTGATATGCCAGTAAAGTTGGGGACCAGTGACCCTTTAAAACAAAAGAGACTTAACTTTTTCTCATTTGGTATTTGCTAGCCAAGGGTATGGGCACACGTATGCGTTCCCACATGGACATTTGAACTGCCTCTTTGTGCACAGCTCCGCTCCATCTTCTTTTTTTGAAACCAGAAGGAGAAGACACCATGCTGCTGCTGCAAAGCCCGCAGGACACTGCCACCTTCTACCTTCAGGCACACCAACCGTTCTTCACCCACATGGGTACTCCTGACCTCTTCTCTCTGCACTTCCAAAGCTTTGTGTCATGGCATCTGAAGAAGCAGTGTGTCTCCACCTCTTCAGGACCCATCTTTTCCACTTATCAAGGTCAGGGTGACTCAGAGACAGCATTCCTTCCTCCACCTTCAACAGCATTTAGGTTACTAATGCTGGGTCAGACAACTTCCACCCAGTTATCCAGGACCTACTCCAACATACCGGTTGGGACGACACCAATATATTAACTGCGCTCAGGAATGTTCCCAGGCACTGGAAGGTGATTGTCAGTTCTGCTAAATTGTTTGAGCGGCCCCGGCATGTTTTTGGCCCATGCAAACTTGCACGCCTCTGGAGCGTTCCTGGGCAGGGTTCAGGAGCCAGAGCACTTCAGCGGCCACCCCAAGCAGCTTGCGTGCAGCCACCCTGTCTGGCCAGGATGAGGGGCTGCTTGAAGAGCTCATGGCTGTTTCGTGCCAGCTGGCCTCAGTGCCAGAGACCGTTCCCAGGCATGTTCAATTTACTAGTACAGGCAGAGCCTTTGAGACTTTCCCAGGTCAGGGCTGATCACCCAGGTATGCCTGATGGAGCATACTCAATGCTAATGAGCTGATTCCTTTCTAATAATTCAAGGCATTTAGTATTCATACTTACCATGAACAGAGCCAATACCTTGCAGGTGTCTATTTTACAGATTATCAGCTGTTTCAAATCTAAATTTAATTATCCATTTTAAATTCTTACCATAAATATCAGACCTCCAATATGAGAAGTCTTCCACATTCAGAGCCAAGCAAAGGAGTTTGAATCCATGACCAGATAAAAGCCATCCAGTAAGTAACCCAACGCCCTAAAATGACACCAGTGAGTCACTCTACAGCAGTCTGTTCATGCCCAGTGCTGCTGCAAGCATCCCAGGCCCTGGTGAAATCCAAATAAAAAAAACCAACCCACATTACTGTCCAGCAAAGAGATTGCAATGAGCACTGTAACTCATTTAACCTGTGGGTCTGTGGGAAGGCTGATTTCTTCCAGTATCCTTCATATTTCAAGATTCTCTGAGATAAGCATCCCACTCTCCCAGCCAAGACTGATTGCAAAGGCCTCAAATACAAGTTAACTGAACAGTGCTGAGGCCTGAAAGTTACTTAATACTGTGGCCCTGACTCTTTTGGGCAAATAAACACCCCAAAGAAACCTGTGACTTACAGGGGGCAGCTGCCGGAATTTAATAGAGGTAGATTAGGAGATTTCAGAAAACCTAATTCTTGAAGAAAGCGATACTTCTTGCTACTGCCTGGCCTTTCTCTATCTCTCCTAAATGAACACTACAATTTCATTTCCAGGGCCAGGAAGCCAGGTGCTCAGTTACACAAGTCATGCTATACAGGCTAGTGACGGCAACTGAAGCATCAGCATCCTCGCTGCACTGTGCTGACCTGTGGACACCCCTCTTTTACTTCCTCCTTGAAAGCTGTATAGGCAAAGGGGTGAGATGGTAGGTAGTAAAACAACCCAAGCAAGGAAGAAAGGTCCTGTTCCTTTGCTCAAAAGCAATGGATGCACACTTGAGGAAAATCTCTTCTAGGCAGGACAGCAGGTCAGTACTTGGCACACCTGAGCAACTGAACCTCCAAGGTGTGTGCATGAATACCCCTGCATGATGTTATTTTAGACCTGGACAGTGGTCAGCAACACCATTAGGCCAGAGAGGTGCTAAAGTCAACATAGAAAATCAATAGCATTTAAAAAAAAAAAAAACCCCACCCACAAACCAACCAGCCTGTATACACATAAGAATGTAAGTAAGCTTAAAAGATCAAAGAGTTTGGCTATATATGTGCATTATATAGAACAACTGGAAAGTTTTACACACAGCCAATATTTTTTGCCTTGAGAACAATTAGGAAGGATTTGAGATGCCTAATTCTGCTTCCAAGTCGTATCAGGCACTAGCTAAACTGTACTGCAAGCACCAACAAACTTGCATTTCCTGTTCTTAAACGTTTTGAGGCTCTCCAGTTTTAACTGCTGAACTTTGAGATAGAGATCATAATAACAGCAGCAGAACAGAACAAAGGGAAGGGAAGTGCAACTGAAGCAGAAGCTTAAACCAAAGCAGTAAACTGCATGTTGTCGATGTGCTTTTATTAAGAAGCCATGAAAAGGACATTATAAGGGATTCAAATCATTTGGGGGTGGGGAGGGAGGGGAGGAAGAGACAACACTTGAAATAAATGTTCCATGGAGAGAAAATCTCTAATAATTTATTGACCTTCGGTTTCACATTGTGAAAAAAAAAAAAAATGCAAGTTTTACAAAACCTTAAGATGTAGTGGCAAACAAAAGGACACAACATAGACAATTTTACTTCTTCACTTGCACAGTTTTCTTTTAGCACATGAACCACATCTTCAATAGCCAGGAAAGGGAACATTATTCTGCTCTAATCACTCTTATTCAGACAGGTCTCAGACCTAGAGAAAAGGGGCTGCACAATTATACCAGAAGAGGAAGGCTGTCCTTTGTTATATGTTTCTACAGCAACCAGCCTGCAAAATAAGAGGAACCTTCCCATCTTATGCCAGGGTTTTTGTGTGCACTCCGCTGTGAACTGCATTTGCTTCAAAGTGTGGGGTGTTTCGCAGGACTGGAATGGTCAAGTAGCTAGCCAGGATTCCCACATCAATTCAAAGAGCAAAAGCCTAGCGTATTCCCTGCAGAGCCAGAGGCCCACCCTGACTTCAGCTTCCTTCAGCCTACACACAGGAATTAATCGAGGACTTGAAAGCAGACCACAACTTTGGAAACAGCTGCAGAAAATCCATCCCACTTTTGGAAGCTGCATGGCGCTACAAAACAGATTTCATAAGCTAAGTGGTTAGATGCAGTGCAGCTTCACGGCTGGACTCTAATCAGCTTCACAGAGAAAACAGGTCTCGAACCTATATGCCCTTATTCAAACAAGGGGGACCTTGTTCTTCACTTCCTTGTACCTCGTGCAGTCACTAGCGCCTGGGGAGAGGTCATGCAAAGCACAGGGAGTCTGATTTTATGGCTCCCTTTGCACTCCTGGGAGTAATCCACAAGATGAAAGGCAACAGCAATCCAAGGCTGTTTGCTTCAACAGGGCAACCTGTGCAAGTGCAGGGATACGGAAAGGAGACCTACCCTACCTAAGACGTTTTCCTATTGCTTAAAAGCCATATAAGAGAAAAGAACCAATGCGGCGGGGGCGGGGGGGGGGGGGGAGGGGGAGAAGCTATGGGTTTAAAAACTTCTTTAATCTATCATTTCAAGAAATCAGTTTAACCAGAGGAACTATAACTGTTCACATCTAGCTAGGCCTCACCCTTTAAAAAACTGCTAATGCCTTTGCTAATTAATCAGTGTTCTCTCAGTATTCACAGAACTCCATATACTCTATTTCTGAAATGTAAGGTTCTACTCCAAACACCAAGTCAAATGCAAGGCAGCACAGAGAAACTTCCAGTGACCAGTGTAAAAACTTTCAGATGACAAAGCTTTCACAAACACAGCTACATCACTGTCACACAGAGAAAGGCAAGCATCACCAATGTGACTATTTTTGTTTTGCATGCACGCATGCAGCTGTTTATTTATACTGCCGCACACACCAACCATGGCTGAATGTGCCAGTTAAGTTGGGCTCCAGAAACACTTAGGAAAAAACACAATACAATACATGCTTCATGACAGGATCTGGCAAAGAAAGCACCTGTGAAACATAAGCTTCTGAAATCCAGAAGAAAAAGAGTAGCTTCATCTCTGTCTCAAGACCAGACTCATAAGAAACAAATTTATTTTAAAAAAAAAAAAAAAAATCAAAGTTCAGTTTATCAGGATTGTATCTGACGCTTCTGAGCAACCAAGTGTTTAAAGACACACCTGACTAAGGAAAATAAAAAGCAGCACAGTTTGAGGGCTATTTTTAAGATTAAGAGGTTTGAAATTCATTTTCTATCCCCATAAGAATTTTGCTAAAGCACTTGGGTCTTTGACACCTGGCCACTCAGATGATCATCTGAAATCCAGATGGATGAGGCAATCCAGTCAGTGCAAAATTGCTGCTCTTCTTTTTTCTTTCTCTTTTTTTTTTTTAACACTTCATCAGTAACCTATCTTGAGGTTTTTTGTTTTTATTCTTGATCACCATACTCCACTCATTCAGGTCAATGCGGCTATATTGTAGGTACCCCCCCAACCCAATAAATAAATAAATAACTTTGGACAATGACTTCATCTGGGCTTGGTATCCAGAAGCTCTTCCACAGTATTTGCGTTGCAATCAGGAAGCTGCACAAAGAGAGAGCTGCAAGAGATTTTGGCTATTTCCAGATTAGAAATTGAAAGGCATGACCAACAAATGAAATGTAGCAAGGACACCATCTACAAGACACACCACATGCAACCTGGGGAGCTGGTGGCCTGAGAAAGTGACCTCCATGGCTTCTTCCTTTAGTACATGTGTAATTTAAGATCCTGCCTTGTAATCCTTCCATTTCTGACTGGGAAGCCACCCGTCCCTCCCACCTCCAACTGTTACCCAACAGTTTTCTTTCTTTGTGCAGCAGAGCAAGTCAGCGATCACAAAATGTGCAAAACATACAACAATTCACACAAGCCCTTGCAACATGAAGACAATTGCAGGCATTGTTTCAGCATGCAAGCACTGAACAATAAATAACTATATCTACAACAAGTAATGTAACAGGAATGGGACAGTTTGAATTACTTATAAATACAGGGAGGAAAGGGAACAAGGAGCATTTGGGGGATGTCATTCATTCCCCACTGTTGCAAAAACATTTCACCACTGGACTGCTCCTTATCAAGCAGAAGGTCACTCACTGCACACAGGATAATGCAACGCAGGATCCAAGAGATGCTGTGGGCACTGCCCACAGACAAGCACGCTCCGCTTAGCAGAGTTCAGCAGCAATACTGCTGTATCTTCATTCACAGTGGCATCTCGCTGTTTCAAACCTGGCCTGCTTCCCCTGCAGCTGGCGCTGGAACTTCAAACCACCACAAAGAGAGGTGACAACCATTTCAAATTTCACATACGAACAGCGGAGTCCATGGAAATTGAGTGCTGTGTGCTGCACAGCTCAGAGAAGTTCTGTCTCTTCTTTTTCTCCTTTGAAGGACTGATTAATATTGCCATTAATCCGCAATTACTAGCACAAGGACCAGATCATAGGTTCATCCATTCATATTTAAACCATGTGCTGAAGCACTGAAGACAGGTTTTTTTCTTCCCATTCCTTCATGTCTAGGTTAGGTAATTTACAAGGTGCAGATGATCTTCTTCAAATGCAAGAGATGCTGAACAATTTTTCTTCATTAAAACCGTTTCTCCAGATCTGAGGTTCCAATTCTCTTCTCCAAACAAAGGAGTAAACTAAAAGCGGGGGGGGGGGGGGGGGGGGGAGAAGAGAGAAAAGACTTAAAGGGGTTTGCTTTGCTGAGACAATGAACGTACCATAAGGTTTTTGTTAGATGTCAAAGAAAAATCTAAAAGCTATGCTCAGGATACAATCCAGTTGATGGGCTTTCCCACCCCACCACCACCTCAGTGTTTCTGTGCGATAGCCAACTACTGATAAATAAGCCAGCCAAGAACATAATTATTTAGGGCCAGATTGTGCCTTTATTATTCTACTAGCCTTACTCTGCAAACCATCCTCTTGACCCCAGAAAGACTGTTCAATTTTTTGGCTATAAATTCAGTCATTTGAAACCTAAATCAAACTGGCCCAATACGGTTCAACATGACGGGCTCTGCATCCTGCATGTTTCAACATTTCTATGTTCCCCCAAAATCTTAAAGTTTTGTGGATTTGTTTTAAGCAAGCATAACCTTGTGCGGCTTCTCTTCCTCAAAAGCCCACATGAACACTTGGTGCAAAGAGTTTTTTCTACTCCCAGGCCAAGGCAAACCTGCTTGGAGTAAAGCACAAGGGGAAGTGAAGGTGTCTCACCCCAATGCCTCTGTTCACCATGAAGAATTCTGAATTGAATTTATTCACAATATAGAAAGGGACATATAATCCCCTTACTTAAAACATATCTGCTATTCATTAGAGCAGAAGTCTGCCTCATTTCTTTTCACACATCAATTCACCATGCATCAATAATTCCATCCTAGAGTCCTTTATAAAAATTGATTATTCAATGAGAAATTCAGCCTTTGGATACTGAGATTGTGCTTTGCTTTTTCACTATGAAGCTGTATTAAAATGCCAGTTTCCAAACCATCATCAGCTCATCGCAGTCATTTCTGACAGCACTGCTAGAATTTTAGGAGGCAAATCCTACATCATTACAATGCAAAGGAACTTCAGTGAGCTCACAGTTCATTTGAACATACCGCATCTCTCTCAAGCTGTGATGTCTAAGAACAACAGGGAACACTCACAGGAAACACCACAGCCTACATAACAGCCCAGAGCATCAAGCCTCTTTGCAACTGTGGGCTTGAAACATACTATCTTCATTACGTCTAAGAAAAGGTCTCTGCACTTAGTGTTGATTAGTCTTTTCTAGCCATTCTTCAGCGTAGCATGCCATTCTTCCCACTGAAACACATTATCAACACTGAAGGCAAAACAATGTTCCCTGTCATGGGATGAACTTTAAAAAAAATTATAAACAATTCCAAAATGGAGGAAAAAAGAAAAGTTTGAGGAACGGGACAAAGCAGACTGAAGTTGTCCTAAAAGCTGGGGGCCACACAGCACCATGAAAATAGAGGGTAATCAGAAGTAATTTCCTTTTTGTTCCTCCTACCCACTGACAAAGCAGCAGGAGTCAGTAGAAAAAAAAACCCCTACTTGCCAGATGAGCACACAGCATTGGAGATATTTCAGTCTATGGCTATGTTCAGCTAGTTATCTTGTGTGTTAGTTAAGCCAGTTATCTTGTGTGTTAGTTAAGCTAAAATAATAGCTCTTAACAAGATACTGCAGAGCAAAGGAAAGCTTTTTGCACCGTTATATTCTGAGGACTCTTTTTCAAAATAAAACACTCCCTCTCAAGTACTGTAAACTTCAGAACAATTAAGTCAGTCTCAGAAGACTGTCAATTGACATAAGTCAATATTTTTCTTGGCACAGACCTGAGTCCAGGCATTCAGTACTGCTGCTCTGATAACACTGAGAACTGCTGAAAGTCAGTAATAATAGAAATTAACTGAAGATGTCAAGACATTGTTCCCAGCTAGGAAGGAAGCCACTGCACAGAAATCAGGGCTTCCATCTGCTGGCTGTCAGGGGGTGTGATTACTCTAGCACCCAGGATCTGGTTAAGTCTCAGGGCTTTGCCCTGCTTTCCCAAGAGTAAGTCTGGGAAAAACAAAGCAAGGAGAGGAGAGAGGGCAGTGTCTCCAAGACAAACAACCACCTGAGACAAGAGCAGCTGACAGCACAGCACAGCCCAATTTCACACTAGATTTCCACACTGACCTGCTGCTTTGCACGGGCCCAGCCTCATATTCTTTACTCAAAGCCCCCAGCTGGCTGAAAGACAACTACAAGATGAATCCTCAGCATACCACAGAGAAAGGAATTTCATGACTACCCTACATTTCTAGGTATATACTTCTATCTACTCTGCTTCAAAGACATTTGGGTTTCCTGTTTACTGCAACAGTCAGGCAAATGTCTTCAGATGCAAAAGACACCAGAAAAAAAACAAAACATGATCTGTCCCAAACAGAAGAACCTAGGGAAGTCTTTATACACAAGCTGTTCTTCCTATTTTCTGGAGAACCTCCATCAGTCTGGACTTCTAGGTAATGTAGATGCAAAGGCAGACCTCGTTTAATTACTGCAACTGTACTTATTTGCCTTGTTCCTTCTAACCTGCCCACCTTCATGGTTACACTGTTCAAATCCAAAAAGAAACTACCACTCACAAGGCATGGATTATTTAGGATTAAGCATGCCACTATATTTGTTTGGTTGGCTGGTGGTAACTGTGATTCTGTACTGAGGTCTCAAGGGGAGAGTGGAAGAAAAGAGCAACACAACACTAAGGGGAGTCTGCCAGATTTGTTGCAAAATACACAGATTAATAGTTCTGGAAAATGTCTGTGATTTATTTTAAGTGATGTAACTCTAGAAAAGATAAAAATAAGGAAAAACTAGTAATAGTTGAAGTAACAGTTAGTAGTAAGCATGAAAAAACAGATTTGAAAAATAATAGGTGTAGGTACCCAGATTTTTTTAGTGGGGTTTTTTCATGAACCTTTTCTCCCCTCCTCCTAAAAATCAGAAATTCACAACAACCAAAACAAGCAAGGCCAAATTCAGACTTGCTTGTGAGAAGATACAATGCTGAAGTTGCACCTGGTAAGAGCTTGGCCCATTATATATAATTAAATTGTTTTGGAACAGTGTGTGCTATAGACTGGTAATTATTTCAGCCAGTAATATTAATTACATGCCGTCCCGACACTGTATCTAGCCCAACATATATGACCATATTGAAAAATCTGTATTTTAAAGTATATCAATGGAGCAAATGCAACCCTAGTCCATATAGGTGCAACCATGCTGTCTAGATGAGATGGAAAGTTAGGCCTGAAGTGCCTGTAAAACACCTTTCATAAGATAGCAAGTTTTCCCCAAAGGCTGTCTACATGGAGAAAGCATGCTGTCTGCCTGGAAATTCAAGTGAATTCACTATCAGGCTTCAGATCAGAATTTACAGTATCTTTTTTGGGCACTGTTACTGGATATACAGAGTGACCTGGTCTCTGTCATCAGGAAAACGGCACTGAATCCTTGTTTAGCATGCATTTAGTACCTAAATGCAGAGCAGGATTAGATTTCCAAATTATCTGCGCTTCCACACAAGTAAAGGACTGCACAAAAGTAACACTTTCAACATTGAAATGATGCAGGAAAAGGCCCTGTAAAGAGAAGTGGCTGCAAGATAGGTGCAAACTACTTCCAGCATCTGGCTTTGTCACAGACATGGTGCCTGCCTTACAACAACCCATGAATATATGTTCTCAGTTGCTTCAGCTGTAAAATTGAATTGAATATACTCACCCTCCTCAGAGCTGCTGCTGAAAACCTTTGTGAAAAGCATTATTACAGTGGAATTCAAAGGTGCTATTTCTTACCTGATAATTTGTAATTGCAACATACACACAATTATGAGGGGAGGTGCTTCCATGTGCTGACAAATGCCGTGGGAATTAATGAATAGGGCACAGTTGTTATGCTGTTCCATACGTCTAATGTGGGATCATAGCAGTCCAACGTTTTGCACCTCTGAATGCCAAAGTAGCCTCCAACCACATACAATTTGTTTCCAGATGCCACTGCGTGGCAGCTCATTCGCTTAGCTGTCACATCTCCCACCTTAGTCCACTGGTATGTCTCACTGTTGAATTTATAAGCGGAGCACGCAGAGAATTCGGTATCTCCGCCCATAATAAAAATCTGGTTACCCAGAACAGCTGCAGCTGTGTAGCGCCAGGGCTGGGGGCAGGTGGCTGGTACTGTCCATCTGTTTTCACACTGATCATAGCACTGAACTTTGGGCAGCTTGTCATGGCTAACGCTAGTACCTCCAAAAGCAAACAGCTTAAGCTTTGCGCTAACTACAGCTGCATTGCTTACTCCCTCTCGTAGTGGGGCAACCATTGTCCATTTGTTGGTCACGGGGTCATATTGTTCTACTTGCTTTAAGGATACTGAAGGGGAAGCTGGAAGGCAACCAGTTGCTGCGGTATGTCCTCCTACTACATACAAACAATGCTTAAGTTCAGCAGAGCCATGACCAAACCTAGCTACCAGCATGGGAGCAGCCTTCGACCACTCCTCGTGAAGGGTGTCATACACCCACACGTCTTTGGAGACTCCGTTTTCCGACCCTCGTCCCCCAGTGATATACACTTTGCAGCCTATGGCACAAGCGCTGAACTCTTTCCGTGGACTTGGTATGTCGGCCTTTGGAATTATCTCCTTTGCTTTTTGGTCCACCAGGTACAGCTTGTCACACATAAAGGTTTGGCCACCCAAAAGAAAAAGTGAATGGCCAGTTTTACGGGGTCTGGCACACAAACTAGTGACCACTCCATCATTCTGTAAGATCTTTAACTTGCATCTTATCGATTCTTCTACAATCTCTTTGCTTTTCCTTTGCTTGGTGATAAGTTCTTCCATGGCCACATTCTCCATAAGGTATATGGCTGGCAAGAGGGCCAGTCTCACAGTCTGCAATAGCTCGGGCAGATAACAGTGACGCTTACTAAGGTCATAGTTGACCCAGTTGATAGCCGATTCATATACCAGCCTTTCATCTTCAGTTTCTAATTCCTCACTGGAAAGGAGCTGCACTACTATGTCTTTCGGCAGCTGGAGGAAGTCTTCACTTTTACTGATACTCTGGAAGTTGCTCAGGCACATCCTCCAAGAGAGTTCGTACAGCTTAGTGCACTGGTGAGCATCTGACAGCAGCAGCATGCCAAGACAGTTGGTGGGATGAAGGTTTTTCTCCAGAAATTCTGCACAAGCATCCCGAATGTCCTGAAACTCCAGCATGTCACCAGCCTCCAGCAGTGACTCCGCGTTCTCCTCGTTGATGATAACCCTGGAAGAATATGCATAGTCCAGAAGAAGCTCCAAGACTTCTGGGTGAATCGAATTATGAAAGTTGACTTCACTGTCCTGGCTCTCCTTCAGTCCTCCGCTGAACATTGCTTCGAAATAGCGGCTACAAGCAGCTAGAACGGCTCTGTGGCAGGGGAATGACCTGTTCCCAGCATGGAGAAGTACATCTGTGAAGAGACGCTGCTGACGCAGAAGGTTCAGGTGAGTAAGGACACTATCAGCATAGGACGACTTGTGGAACAAGTATATGTTTATGGAGCCAGTACTGGCCCTAGATTTGCGATTTTCATGCATGCTGACTGACATTTTCTTTCACACCTATAAACAAAGAAAAAAATTAGTAAGATTAGTGAGACAGTTAAATTCTTTATTAGTTTTACATACCAAAAAGTGTATCTATTATTCACTATGAGATGGGGAAAAAAGCCTTAATTTATAGATGAGTGGACAGAGAATTGCATCTACCTTTGGCATGTGTTTATTTTTTTGTAAGATGAGTTTCATAAATGACACTCTAAATTTGTTGCCCAAGAGCAGGTTTATCTTGGGAAACCTGATCTCCAACTTTCATAGCAATACAGTAAGCAAGTAAGTCGGAGGAGAAAGAAAAGGAACCAGGACTGATTTTCTCACCCTTCCCCAACCTAGGCCAGCTGATTCATTACATATGTACACATGCACATGCTTGAAACATTCTCCTGTGCTGAATCATAGCAGGAAGAGCTACCACACAGAATACCTAAGGAATGTCAAAAGCTGCATGGGGAACAAAAACCTACTAATCCCATTAGGAAGCTTCCCTTTGGTATAATGATTCCATATGCAACAGCAGAGAATGAAAAAAGGTAACTTCAAAATAAAAACCTAGCAACTATCATAAATTTATACTTGCGAAACCTTTAAAAAAATATGATGAGTGAATTTTAGAGATTACATCTTGAACTCTGCCAGCGGCCGCCTGTTATAGTGATACAGCATATACATGGGCAGAGTCAGCAGAAAAATGTGTTTTGACTATCAACTGAAGTCACCGAGGCATCGCCTCTGAAGCTACCTCGAGAGTCAGGTACTCAGAGTACAAGGCATTGGTTCATTCTGAGGTTTGGAGTACACATACAACACAAGACACATCCTATCCTACCCTATTCCTAGCAAACAGAATGCTGTTCGGTCCCTGTTTGAAGGTGAATGCTACTGTTACCTGACATGACATGCAGGTCTATGTATGATTACAGCAGCAAGTTTCCAGTTTTAATTAAGAGTCAAGCCAAAACAGTATGGAGTATAGGGAAAAGGAGGAATATTGGCAGTCATATAAAGCTAATGGCCAAGAAGCCACAGTGCAAGTAATAGGAGACGAAGCATACAGGGCCCAGTACAAGCTGTGGCTGTGACCGCTACTGTAATAATCTCACTTCTCTCTCTCCAAACTGCAGAGGAAGCTTGGAGAAAGAAGAGAACCAAACTTCCCTAATTACTGATATTCACATGCCCGGAGTCCCTTTTACTGCACCTTCAAATAAGTAACAGGGCAAAAGCCTACATGGGAAGCACCCAATGCTCAAAGTCAGAGCACGACCTGGGGCCACTTGTGCAGGTTTTTAATGTGGATATACTTCCCTCTCTCACAGACTCAAACATTTTCATATTACTAAGCATGTTTAAGCAGTACAGAACTGTACAACTCTATTCCCACATTTCATGTTTCAAGATGACACAGAGCTTTACGAGCCTCAAAAAAAAATTTTTTTTAAATACATACATGTATTTTTCTAGATTCATATGACCAGAACCTTCAACAAAATCAAA